>NC_077238.1:21057292-21657292 GCF_947179165.1 Solanum dulcamara
AGAATTTTCTTTTTCAGATTTCAGTCATCATCGATCCAATGGGCAGTGACAACCATATAGGTTAGATTTTGAAGTGATGTCCACGTATCACTAGTAATACATACATGTTGATTATGAATAAGCTTTTTAAGCTTTTCTTTCTCTTCTTGATATATTTTCAAACATTGTCTAGCAACAGTCAAGCGAGAAGGTAATTGAAAATTAGGAAAAGCAACTGCCATTAATCTCCTAAAACCTTCCCCTTCAACAAATTTAAAAGGTTGTTCACCAATAATGACAAACTCAGCAATGGCTCTCCTAATCTCATTGACGTTAATTACAACCTTTTCTACAGTACATGTACTATATGCCTATTCCCCTTTTTTAACTACCTTGATTCTTGATTGATTTGTATCAATAATTCTAAGAGGGGAATTAGGACAAACCTCATTTAAATGTCTCCATATCATTGAGGTCCCATTCATATTTTTAGAAGCAAAGTTACTAGTATAGTAGTTACATTTTGCTCTTTTCTTACCCCATTTATCAAGATATTCAATATAGTGTTTCCAAACGCCGGATGTTCTCCTGTCACTACTCACAAGGCTACAATCAGGGTCGCAAAGAGTTGTTTGTTTCCGCCTTTTAGCATGATTGAGAGTAATATCATGAGTTTTATCACTGTCAAGCTCAGATTCCAGCAAAGTAGTTGGAGATACTTTGTTGGTTACCACCAGGCCTCCACCTCTTTTTGAGTAGTTGTAGTTTCCATCTGAAAAAAAGTATCCAAAAATCTAAATAAATAGAGAAATCCAAAATCATTACATAAAAACTAATGCAACAGAAAAAACCTAAATCAGTGGAAAAAATGTAAAATAACAGAGAAATAAAATAAAAACACATACAAGATGAAAAACTAGATAAGCAATTCATTCAAGAAAAACTTCAAAGACACAAAAATAATTACACAAAAAAAGAGTAGGGAACATACAAAAAGTAACCAAAAAAGTAAAAGGAAGAAAAAGTTACAGACTTACAGGGATTAAAGCTTCTTGCACTCAATTGTTATCGTGATAGACTGAGAGCAGAATAGAGGTCTACAAGGTTTGGGAAGAAATAAGCGGGAACTGAAAATCTAACGAGGAAAAAATTATTTATGTTAACTATTCGGTAAGGGGGTTTTATTTTACTTTAAACGTAAAAGAGTTTGGGGAACATGGGCTAGACGTTTTTCTTGGAATGTTCCTAAATTATGAAGAAGTTAAAAAATAGATAAAGTTTAATAAACATATATAATATTTTAAATATGTACATATTTATCGATTCGGTTCGGTTTAGTTTGGTTTTCTTTATGGGTAACACCAAACCAAATCAAATGTTATCGGTTTTTAAAAATCTAAAACCAAACCAAACTAAACCGAGCCGGTTTTCAGTTTATTAAATCGGTTTGACTTGGTTTATCGGTTCGGATCGATTTTTCGGTCTCGTTCGGACACCTTTAGTTCAATTTTCTTTATGGGTAACACCAAACCAAATCAAATGTTATTGGTTTTTAAAAATTTAAAATCAAACCAAACCAAACCGAGCCGATTTTCAGTTTATTAAATCGGTTTGACTTGGTTTATTGGTTCGGATACAACAACAACAACAACAACAACAATTAGTATACATACAATTCCACAGATTTAAGGCGTGCTTACCTGAAACACTTGTTGACGCTCTTTGTTTGACAACGGTAGGTAAGTTTCTCGCATTTTTTCTTTTCAGTTATGCGAAGTAGTGGATAAATAAAAATATTAAACCGTATTCCACATTAGTTTAATAAATATGAGATAAGTGGTATAGGATATAAAATAAATTATCAATTTAGCCCACTAACTAAATTAATTATCTAAAGTTATCCTTCAACTAAATAATTGTAGTTATCGATTAGTCCAAAAGACCCATTAAAAATTTACGAGATGAGTCTTTTATGAAATAAGAAACTCTAATACTCAAAATGACCTAATGGACCATTACAGTAGAAAACTAGATCTTCAGCGATGCGCCCGTTGAGGATCTCTATCACCTGTTTCTAGATCATAAAAAGATGCAGCTCCAAATGACGCTAGTACTTGAAATATACGGTATGTAAATAGCTTAAAGAAAACTTACTCAAGATACTCAATTCAGGGAACTCTACTCTGAAAATAACTCAACTCAATAAAGCATGTAAAATAATAAAACAATGGTTTAAAAGATAAGAAACAGTAAAAGCAACTCAGTCTATGAAAATATAATACCTTACTTCTAGAGGAGTTTCTCTAACCGACAACCATCACTTATGAGGAGCGCCCGAATGAATGGTACGATCCTATTCTATGTTGGCTACATAGTTTATGGGTTTCGAGTTGTTCTTTACTCTTACCCAAATAGTTGCTCAATACTACTCCCAAAATATATTTAATACGCTAACATATCAAGTGAGTGTATTTACTCAATTAACTCATCTAGTCTCTTTTGGACTTAGATCAAAACTCAACTCGTCTCAACTCGTCTCTTCTCTTTAAAAGTAGATGTAATCTTGAATCAATAAATGCATTTTAAAACATAATTTAACTTCTCAACTCAATCTCAAAAATAGATGTTTAAATGTATTTATACTTATGCTCAAAATAATAATTAAGATACTTCTCACACTCAAATTCATGCTCAAACTTTTTCTCAATTCAATGATGAAAATATATCATTCTTTAACTCAAGCACTGCATACAATAATTGACGTAAAACTCAATTAGGGTTCATTTGAATGCAAACGTGAAACCATAATCGCAAGACCTCAACTCATAAAAGTATAATCAAAGACATACTAGAACTCAATAAAAAATTATATAATTAACTCAAGAATTCCATTTATGGGGATTGAAATTCGTACTCAGAACTCAACTTGACTTGTATGAAGATATAGGGAATCAAATGAATTAAGTCCAATGTTATGATAGCCTTACATACATGGAACAAAGATTATCTAAGCAAAGTTTGAAGAATTGGCTTGAAACTCTTGAACTCTTGCTCTTCTCATTCTCTTTAATTCTTTCCCTTAAATAATTTTTGGCGATACTGAGGGAAAAGTTATGTTGGGTACTGATAAAGGTCTAATTTTAGTCCCAAAACTTCTAGGGTTTAATTTGAGAAATATGGGACGAAGACTGAAATAACCTTCAAATAATTGACAGGGACCGTTGGTGAGATAGGTCAAGCTCGCTATTCTGATCGGCTAGTCGCCGATCTCCTAGCCCTTCTTGCCAAACCTCCTTGAGTTCTAAAAGAATTCTCTCTGAATCATTTAGAGAAAACGATATGGATCACAGACCCAATCGACGAATCATCGTTCCCTCCCCTTGCTCGCTAACTTAGCCTCATATTTGATCTGAAATATCTGATCTATTTGACGAGGTCCCTTAGCTTGTAAAACCCAATCTCATGTTGCTGAATCTCCCTTTATCTCACCAAAAGTCCTTTCTCCCTAAGCAAACTTTTTAGGGCTTTTTGGTGAGTAAGGGGCAGGTTGGCATGTCGCCAAGTGTGTTTGGCAAGTCACCGAATGACTTGGCGTGCTCCAGCTTTCAATTTCCTTTAAATTCGATCCATTCTTACGAAAACTTTTTCTCAACCTTTTTTCCTCTAAAATTATGAACTTAATCTAAGCTACAAGAGTATGGGGTGTTACAATATATCCTCATAGATGCTAAGAATCTTCTTAAGGCACGAATAAAATGCAAGAACTCAAAACTCTAACTCAAGAATAACTTATTCAAATATTTACAACTTAAGAAGGTATTAACTTATAGGTAGGAATAGGAATGTTACCTTTAACATCGACAGTGGGAGGAATGAATAGATGTGGGTACTTGACTTTCATATCCTCATCAGCTTCCTATGTGACTTCCTCAACAAATTGGTCTCTCTATAGGACTTTGGCTGAAGTGACCTCTTTGGTCCTTAATTTACAAACTTGATGATCAAGAATTTGGATAGGAACCTTGTGAGAGGACAAACTATCTTTCACTCCAATGTTTTCTATAGCAACAATGAGTGAAGGATATCCCAAACATTTCTTAAGCATGGAGATATGGCACTCTGGATGAACGACATCTAACTCTGGTGGAAGCTCTAATTGTAATGACCTCTAAGGTCATTTCTATGTTTTTGCATGTTTTATAATTTTACCCCTTCCCGCAACTTATTTATAGCTCTTATGCAATTTTGGGATTGATGGCATGCTCCCCAAGGTGTCCGATTGAATTTTGAGGTGGTTTGGCCATTTTTGAGACTTAAGTCTCAAAAGAGTTAACTTTAATCAACATCTACAGATTCAAATGCCGTATGGAAATTTTGATAGTTCCATAAGCTCCGGAAGGTCTATTTTGGTTTAGAAGGAAGATCGGCTTGGGTTTTGGATTCTTCATTTTGGGTTTGTATGGTTTTGCAGTTTTAACTTTAAGTTTTGGCCAAGTTTGACTTCAGTCATTATTTTGAGTAAATGCGCTAGGATGTTCATCAGTGCGGTTAGCTTCAGAATGTCGAGTTTGGTCTAAAACGACTTTGGTTTAGTTCCAAGGTGCTCAGAATGAGTTTTAAATCGTTTGTGTGATTTATGTGTTTCCTTTGAAAATCTTTGACTTTGGTCAACATTTAATTGAAACGGCCTCCTTTGGGAAATCCATTGATTCTATTGAGTTTGAAATGTCATTTTCAGTTAGTTAGCATAGTCCGTTTATGTCGAAGGGGTTCCAAATGAATTTTAAACCCCCATTGGAAGATTCCAAAGTTCCTTAACCTTAGCTGATCTAGGGCTGCTAGTGCAGGACATTCTTGTGCTTCAAGTTTGCGGGCCTCTTGGCCGCATTCACTGAGGGACAACCCCTAGACCTCCTTATTCGCGGGAGGATTCTTCACGTTCGCGGAGGGTTAGCATGCCTAACCTTCACATTCGCGGGCTTTTCTCCGGGTTCACGAAGAACAAATAAGGCCAGTCAATGGTCTTAAAATAGATCCAGCAGCCAAGCTTTATTTTGAGACATTTAATTCTTGGGGTTTTTGAGAGCAATTCTCAACCAAAATTTGTGATTCTTGTTCCGGTGAGTTAGAATTTCTTGAGGGGACGTTCCCAGACTCTTTCTCATCCTAAACATTTCGTACGTCTTGCATAATTTCATTGTTTCTTGTATTTTTGGCCATCTTAGGGCTTGAAATTTAGTGATGTTATTTTGAGATTTTCGGTGCTCGGAATGTGCCTATTGTTGGGGTACAAGTTCCTCAAGCGATTTGGGACCTTGTGATAGAATTGGTTTTTCAATTTCGTGCTTGGGTCCCAATTTTGAATTTTAACCCAATTTTGGATTTGTTTTTAATTATAGCAATATGGGTATGGTTGGTATTGTGTTGATGTCTTCTTCGATAATTTGATAGAGTGGCATCGTTTTGAGGTAGCCCGGAAAGGAAAAACTCCGATTTAGCAGTTTATGTGTGATTTCAACCTTGAGGTAGGTTATGGCTTCCTCTTGTTAGACTTGGCGTGGTTAGGATTTGTATATTTTGAGTAGCAATATATGATTAGGTTGGTATTTTAGGTGTTGATATCTTATTGAGTAATTTGGAGTTGATGCTCATTGTTAGTAACTAGTTTAGGTCATAGCCATTGGAGCCCTAGTCTAGGTGCTATCTTCACTTGTTTGCACTGCTTAGAATCATCTGAACTTGCTTCTAGGTGAATTGAACTTAATATACCACTTGTTTAACTTGTTTGGTTTTAATTGCCCGATTGTTGTGATTCCGGCATATTCTACGTATTATTTGCTTTTAGCGTTGAAATGTTGAGCCCGAGGTCGTGCTTGTGGTATATCGGAGTCTCAGATTAGTGATTTGATGCCTTTGATAAGATGTTGTCCTGACTTGAGTGATATATAATTTTTGACATGCTACTTTTCTTGTTTTATCTAGCTAGTGCTAAGAATCTTTTTAAAGAGGGAATAAAATGGCGATGTTAAGACTTTTGATTAATGAATACGTGTAAGGATTTTAAAGAAATACCAATTATATCTTATTTATGGCATTTTATGATTGATGAGCCTGAGTCATGATTCCAAGCGGACCCTTTTTTGACTTTGGGCTACACTATTATAATTTTCATTGATAAGCTCGAGATGTGAATTCCGGGTGGCCTGTTGATACATATTTCAAGTTATTTCTTCGATATTGATGAGATCGAGGGTTGTTTCGGGCACTCCATGGTAATTTTGGGGGAAATTGATCCATATCTAATGCTTTATATTCATCCATTCCTCCGATATTTTGTGGATTGAGATTATTAATGTGATTACCTGCTTGGTTGGATTTACTTGACTACCATATAATCTTCCCGTACCCTCATTCCCCGTAATCGTAGTTTTATGCTTCTCCCCCAATATTATTAGTATCATTGTGCTGCTTATTATATATTTGTTCTTTCTAAGCTCGATTGGCCTATGATGCCTACTGAGTACCCCATGTTTTGGTACTTATACTGCACTTCTTCATCTTTTTGATGTAACTTCCAGTTTGAGCCACCCCAGTATACGCCTGATCATCCGTAGCGGTACTAGATCTGGATTGTGGTGAGATCCTGGTGTTCAGAGACTTGATACCGCCCTTCTTTTTTACTAACTTGTATTTTGCACTTTGGATAGTCAGTCTTGTATCGTATATATTGTATTGTCAGCTTTTGTACTTAGTAGCTCCTGTATAGGTGACGCTAGGTCCAGGTCGGTCTAGCATCAGTTCATCTTTTTGGTCATTTTTGGATCTTTTTATATATTTTATATCATATTTACATATCTATGCCTTGGACCGACCTTTTTTTGTTATATTCTTCTTGCTTCTTCCTTTTTATGTTTTTATTTATTTATTTATATTGAGGTTTAACTTCCGCTTGATTTGGGTTTGGTTTGCCTACTTAGGGGTTATAGTAGGCGCCATCATGGCCCAGATTTGGGTTGTGACACTAACTCATAAACGATGCTACCAACTCTCTTTATAATCTGGAAATGATCAATTTATCGAGGACAACTTCCAATTCTTTCCAAATCTCATGACAGCTTTCATAGGCAAAACTTTCAGATATACCCAATCATTTACCTCAAACTCCAAGTCTCTCCTCCTAACATTAGTGTAGGAATTTTGACAATTTTGCACTATTTTTATCCTTTCATAGATGATCTTCACTTTCTCCATAGCTTGACAAGCTATGCCCGGTCCTATTAACTCAGCTTCACCAACTTTGAACCAATTGATTGGCGATCTACATCTCCTCCCATAAAAGGCCTCATATGGAGCCATTTGGATGCTTGAATAAATACTATTATTATAAGAGAACTCAATAAGAGGAAAGTTGTAAAATCAATTACCTTTGAATTATATGACACAAGATCACCACATGACCTCAAGATTCCGAATTGTACGTTATGCCTGACCATCTATCTGTAGATGAAAAGTGGTACTAAGATTCACCTTTGAATCCAAACCTTTCCGAAAAGACTTCCAAAACTGAGCAGTGAATTGAGTATCTCTGTCTAAAATGATGAAAAAGGTAATTCCATGCAATATGACCGTCTCTTGAATATACAACCTTTCATAATCCTCGACCGAATTAGTAGTATTAACGGGCAAGAAGTGGGCTGATTTGGTCATCCTATCCACAATCCCCCAAATCGAGTCATATGTCTATGAAATCGTGGTAAACTTGTGATGAATTCCATATTAATCATCTCCCACTTCCACTCTGACAACTCTATATTATGGGCTACATCACAAGGCATTTGATGCTCAACTTTGACTTTTTGGCAATTTGGGCACTTGGATACAAACTCTAGTATGTTTCTCTTCATACCATTCCACCATAAACTTCTCCCAAATCATGGTACATCTTTGTAGAGTCGGATGAATTTAATACCTGGAGCTATCAGTCTCTGCCATTCATCTGCCTCGTAGACCATCAAAAACTTAAAATGCACAATCTACCTTGATACCTCAACTCTTCATCCCCCCTTTGGCAAATATTATCACTTTCTGCTTATGGACATCTTCTTTTAATTGAAGGAGAATATATCATGCTCTTGCTTTTCTTTTACCTCAACAACTAATGAAGAATCAACCCCATTTTGAACAATAACACCCCCTCATCAAAATCCACAAGATGGACTCCCAAACGTGTAAGTCTATGCACTTCTTTGGCCAACTCTATCTTCTCTTCCTCAACATGAGCGATACTCCCCATGGATAGCTGCTAAGAGTATCAGCAACATTAGCCTTAGCTGGATGGTAGAGAATACTAATCTCGTAATTCTTGAGTAATTCAAGCCATCTTCTCTGCCTCCGGTTCAACTCTCTCTTACTTAATACATATATTAGCCTCTTATAATCGGTGAACACATTTACATGCACGCCATATAGATAATGATGCCACATTTTGAGAGAAAATACTACCGCTACCAACTCTAGGTTATGAGTCAGATAATGTCTCTCATAGATCTTAAGCTATTGAGAAGCATACGCTATCACCATACCTTTCTACATTAAGGGACAACCCAGTCCAATGCTGGAGGCATCACAATAAATGATGAAACCATCTGTTCCCTCGGGTAGTGACAAAACTAGAGCAGTAGTCAATCTCATTTTTAACTCTTGAAAACTCTTCTCGCAAGCATGTGTCCATTAAAACTTATTCTTTTTTTGGGTCAACTTAGTCAATGGAGATGATATGGATGAAAATCCCTCAAACAATTTCTTATAATAAGAAGCTAAGCAACTTCTTGCTTTTCTTTTACCTCAACAACTAATGAAGAATCAACCCCATTTTGAACAATAACACCCCCTCATCAAAATCCACAAGATGGACTCCCAAACGTGTAAGTCTATGCACTTCTTTGGCCAACTCTATCTTCTCTTCCTCAACATGAGCGATACTCCCCATGGATAGCTGCTAAGAGTATCAGCAACATTAGCCTTAGCTGGATGGTAGAGAATACTAATCTCGTAATTCTTGAGCAATTCAAGCCATCTTCTCTGCCTCCGGTTCAACTCTCTCTTACTTAATACATATATTAGCCTCTTATAATCGGTGAACACATTTACATGCACGCCATATAGATAATGATGCCACATTTTGAGAGAAAATACTACCGCTACCAACTCTAGGTTATGAGTCAGATAATGTCTCTCATAGATCTTAAGCTATTGGGAAGCATACGCTATCACCATACCTTTCTACATTAAGGGACAACCCAGTCCAATGCTGGAGGCATCACAATAAATGATGAAACCATCTGTTCCCTCGGGTAGTGACAAAACTAGAGCAGTAGTCAATCTCATTTTTAACTCTTGAAAACTCTTCTCGCAAGCATGTGTCCATTAAAACTTATTCTTTTTTTGGGTCAACTTAGTCAATGGAGATGATATGGATGAAAATCCCTCAAACAATTTCTTATAATAAGAAGCTAAGCACAAAAAACTTCTTATGTCTATAGGGGAGGTGGGTCTGGGCTCGTTCTTTACTGTCACTATTTTCTGAGAATCAACTCAAATACCATCACCAGAAATAATATGGCCTAAGATTGACATGGATGCAATCCAGAACTTACATTTTGAGATAGCCTATAACTTTAGGTCAAGAGTTTAGAGAAAAATCCTGAGATGATTGACATACTCCTCCTCAATTCTCAAATCGATTAGAATATCATCGATAAACATGATAGAAAAATATGTCCAATACTGTTTGAACACTCTATTCATGAGGTCCATAAATGCTGCTAGAGAGTTAGTCAAACCGAAGGATATAACTAGGAACTTATTCTTTATGGTAACCTTGTTCAATAATGGTAGTCAATGCACATTCTGAGGGAACCATCTTTCTTTCGCGTGAATAGGACAGGAGTGCCCCAAGGCGAGATATTTGGCCAAATATACCCCTTATCTAGATGATCTTTCAATTGATCTTTTAGCTCTTTTAATTCTATAGGAGCCATTATATATGGCAGAATAGAAATAGGCTGCGTATAGGAAAGAACATCTATTTCAAAGTCTATCTCCATATCAGGAGGGACACTAGGTAAATCTTCAGAAAAGAATTCAGTAAACTTATTCACTACAACAACTGACTTTAGGGATTGTGTCTTCTCACTATCATCTCTAAGTTGGAAAATGTGGTACATACACCCTTGGAGACTAATATTTTTCCCTTAAGGTATGAAATGAATCGACCCTTAGGCAAAGCTGGACTACCCTTCCACTCAATAACTGGTTCACTTAGAAACTAAAATTTGAAAATTCGAGTTCTACAATCATCTGAGGCATAAGAACAATAAAGCTAGTTCATGGCAAAAATGACACCAAAGTCTACCATGTCTAACTCAACTAAGTCTATAGATGTATCTTTATGATAGACAAAAACTATACAATCATAGTAGACTCTTTTAGCTAGAATAGACTCACTAATAAGAGTAGAAATACTGAATGGTTCTAAGAGTCATTCAAGAAGGATTCCAAACTTAATGGCTACCTAAGGAGTCAACAAAGTAGCACCTGGTCAAGTAATGCATAAACATCATGAGTAAGGACTCGAAGCATACTAGTGACAACATTTGGCGAGTTCTCTTGGTTGTGCCAATTAGCCATAACATACAAATGGTTTGGACCAATGCCTATTCTAGGAGTAGCCCCTCTCTGATTACCTCTATTTAGCGATGCTGCAAAAGAAGATTGGTCTCTGTTCCCCCATTACCCTTCCTGTCTGATGGGCAATCTCTCATAAAGTAACCCATCTGGACACACTTGTAATAAGCACTAGTGCTGTCTCGGCACGGTACACATAAAGAACTCTAGACTATACTTCTCTAAGACTAAGAGCCTTGAGCTCTAAAATTTTGATTATTTTGTGACCTCTGATCATTCCTTATGTTGGATATAGGTACATTTGCTGAAGATGGTGTATAATAAGAAGACTTTTTCTAAAAGAAAGAGCTCTTGCCATTTCCACCCTTTTGAGGGTGGCCTTCATTACTTGTGGACTTGGATTTCTTACTTTGATATTCCTCTCCATCCTTCTTCTTATTCTCCTCAAATTGTTGGGCATATACCATGAGTTTGGAAGTGTCCATATCTGAGATCAGCAAGGCTTCCTGACATTCCTTCTTTATATGTCTGCCCCAACCTGAAACAAACTTTGTCATCTTAGCTCTCACATCAGGAACCATCTCCGGAACATATCTGGACAACTGAATGAACTTGAGGGTATACTCCTTGTAATTCATCCATGTTGCTTCAGATTCACAAACTCTTCTCCCTTTGCCTCTTTTTGCTATTGCAGAAATAAATGGTGAAGCAATGCATTCTCGAACTCATCCCAGACTATAGGCTCAGCATACTCACTTATACTTTCCTCCCACTGGTTGTACTAGATATTAAAAACATCTTTTAGCTTATAGGAGACATGTTCAACTCCTTCTATCTCTATGACATGCATCGCCTTCAGGATCTTCCATATGTCATCAATAAAATTTTGAGGATCTTCCTCAACTTTAGACTTGATGAAGAATAGTGGTTTCATCCTTAGAAAACCTCTAATTCAGTTGGCAGAAGATGGATCTTGGGAACTAGAGCTGGGGATTAAGGTATGGTGATGACCAGATTGTGCTTCCATCAGCTTAGTGAGCATAGCGATAGCTCTCCTAAATTCAACATTAGAAGTCATCATGGATTGAGCAGTCTATAGAACCTCTTAAATCCCATTCTCAACCTTATTCCCATTATCACCAACTCAAGCTCGATTCTGAGTCTGTATTTTTAATAGTCATGGAATCTCATCCTCAGTGACGTTAATCTGACTCAATATTCTTTCGGAAAGCATGATCAGAAATCGTGAAACACATAAATTAGAAGGATATATCATAGAGTTAAACTCTCTATCACGAACTATAGTATGAAAGAAGTAAAATAGTTTCTAAAAGTCATGTAACCAACTCATTATAGATGTGGACTTCACACCGATAACAAGGACTCTACTAGACTCGAATTCATAGACATCCTGGAACTCTTGAACTCTATGATTCGATACCATATTTCACGCCCCAAGTATACATCGTGGGCGTGGACGACACTTAGAAACCATTGTTGGTTGCCAAGTGAACCCTTAGCCTGGCTGACTCACTAAGCAGAAGACTTTAACTCATAAAGGTACTCATATGGGAATAATAAAAGTAAAATAAGTTATCTTTCTCAATCGAAGTCTCAATACTTAAAAGATATATATATATATATATATATATATGATAATAATACCCAATATCTTCAAAACATATCTCAAATAAATGAAGACTCTAACTACTGACTATGAAATTGGTACCACGGCAGGCCCATGAGTACCTCAAACTAATAAATAAAGGACTTAAAGTAAAGATTGAAATATGACTGAAGAGCTCCTCTGAATAAAAAAAGGTCTCACCAGAGCTAAGTAGAAAGTTGATTCTTCAACGGTGTCCCTGTTGAGTATCTCTATCACCTGTGTCTGCATAATAAGAAGATGTAGCTCCAAATGACATTAGTACAGGGAATGTATGGTATATAAAATAGCTGAAAGGAAACTTACTCAAGATAGTCAACTCTGAAAATAGCTCAACACAATAAAATGTGAAATATAATAAAAAGACAATGCCTTAAAGGATAGGAAACAATAAATATACTTAGTATATGAAAATATAATACTTTACTTCTTGGGAAGTTTCTCTAACCGACAACTATAAATTATGAGCTACGTGATGATTCAACAAACTGCTATCATTACCATAACCGTCCAATACTTTGCCAGGGTATAGGATGCAAACTCATCTCTAGATCCAATAATAGTCCTCTTTTGGGACAATGAGGAGTCGCTCGAATGAATGGTACAATCCTATCCTACGTTGGCTACATAGTTTATGGGGTTAAAGTTGTTGTATACTCTTATCCAAATCGGTGCTCAATACTACTCCCAAAATATACTTTATCATTCTTATAACTCAAGTGAGTGTAATTACTCAATTTACTCATTTAGTCTCTCTTAGAATTAGCTCAAAACTTAACTTTTCTCAACTCACATCTTCTCTTTAAGATATAAAATCTCAACTCAATAATGCATTTAAAAGAATACTTTAACTTCTCAACTTAATCTCAAAATAGATGTTTAAGTAAATTAAAACTTAACTCATTTATACTTAAAATACTCATGTTCTAAATAATGATTAAGAGACTTTCCAAACTTGACTTAACTCGTGCTCAAAACTCTTTCCCAATTAACTATAAAAATATTCATTCTCTACCTAAATTGAATGCAAAACTCAAATACGGTTCATGTGATTGCAAACATGAATCTAAAGTCTCAAAACTTAACTAATCAAAGTATAATAAAATGTACATACTAGAATTCAATAAGGAATTTTATAGATACTTAAGAATTCACTTTATGAGAATTGAAACTCAACTCAAACTCAAATTTGACCATATGAAGTAGTAGGGAATGAGGAAAAAATTATTCCAATATTCTGATATCCTTACATTCCTGGAATGAAGATTAACTACGCAAAAATTGAAGACTAGTCTTGAAACTCTTGAACCCTAGTTCTTCTTTTTCTATCCAATCTATGCTCTCAAAAGTTTCTAAGTATTAATAAGATAAAAAAACCTTTGGGACTAATTTTATTCATAAAAATGGCTTGGGTTAAGTTTGAGAGAAGTGTGGAAAATACTGGAATGGCTCTTATTAATTTGGGTTTGGGCCTCTAGTTCCCTTTCTATGGATAGTAAGAGTTCGTATGGACTGTAGGGTCCCTCTCATAGAACTTGGGGTCTAATTATAGAATCATTTGAAATTGGGTAAGTGGGTTTACAACCAAATCTTATGGGTCGTAGACCACTTACAGGTCATAGGAACATGCTCGTAGAAGGCTAGGCACTTTACTGAGTTTTCTGATATTGGGACTTACGAACCCTTCCTACAAGTCATAGTCTTGATGATGGGCTATCCTGCCAACTCGTAGGTGGAGTACTGGTCTTCTTTGAAGGTGTAGCCTACAGACCATTTCCTACGGCTTGTACAAAGTCTCATGGGTCCTAGGACCCAATTATAGAACTCAGGTACAATTTCCTAAGTTGTTGGAATTGTGTCACTGGGTCTATGAGTCCTTTCTATGGGTCATATACCCTTTCATGAGTTATCATCCAGGGCTCGCAGGGATCCACCTAAAACTCTGAAGTCGGCTAAGTGTTGGATGACTTATGAATGGCCACCTACAACTCATAAGTTCTCTTATGGATTATAGGTACCACTCGTGGACATTGGTCTGTCAATTTTCTTTCTATTTTTCAAGTTTTCTCTTTGTTCTATAACATGAACTAGGCTAGAATAGTATGGAGTCTTACATACACTAGCAACTTTTGTAGCTTTCCTTTTCATTTTAACTTTTCAACTTCCGTGACCTTATAGAAACATATATTTTACAGTACTAAATATTCTACTCTTAGAAACTTCTATTCCCTTGGAGATTTTGAGCTAGACATTGGGATTTAGGGGTTTTAACTTGATTTTGCATTGGGTGTTGAAGATTTTAGTATTTGATAAATAATCTATTTTCGTAAATCTTATTTAGTTTTTAGTATGCTTGGCTAAACCCCCTAATCTTAGGGGTGTGACTATATAATCGAATACACAATTAGCTTTTGGGTGGTAGTAATTGCTTGATTTAATGTTGTTTTGAAATGAGTTCAGTTATTTACTCATGATTTCATTTATGAATTGAAGTTACAAATTCAATTCTAGCTTTAGATCTTTATGCTTTCTTGTGAAAGATGTTTAGAGTGGAGTAAATAATGCATAATTGTATTGACTCTTGTCTCTTACAACTCAACTTGATAAAGTGGGTTAAATTAAGGAATTGGGTTGCTTTGTATTGTTATGAATATATGTTTTAAAGAAACCTCTTGAAACATGATAATTGATTGAAAAATAGTTGTTATAGTTACAATCCATCCTACCCATTTTGATCCAACAATTTGAAGAAATAGTTATTACCCACCAAATGAAATTAGTATTCAATTGCACACACTCTTAAACTTCCCTCTCTACTTGTGAAAATTCATCGTTTGAAGTTTGTTGTTAATTACTTGTTAATCGTCTCTTAATTGATAATCAAAATTTATTTCATTTATTTACTTTCTTAAATCGACCAACCAACAAGAGTGTAGTACATTAACTTACATCATAAGGCGATGTCACGATCCAAGCCTAGGGCCTAGACGTGACATGGAGAATGAGGAACCCGAAAGTACCTCAAACAACCTCTTAGCATTCTTTTAGCCTTTCATAGGTAATGACGATAAATGAACAAGCAGAAATCATAATAGTAAATATTCAACTTACATATGTTCAACAATACCTCTAACTTTTAGATTTAACGGGGCTAAGACAAGTCCCTAGCTCACCCTCAATCATAATAGAAGAAATTCCATAGTAAAAGATCTTAATATATCATAAGCTAGAAATATAAAAGAGTATTATTCTTGAAACATGGGAACTCACCAAAAGTAGTCTTCAAATGAAATCTCAATTAGCCACGTGGAGGAGAACAAGGAGGAGCACTGGTCCCTACATGGTGATATCATATAGGCAAAAGAGTATGCGTTAGTACTTTGAATGTACTAAGTATGTAAGGATGCATGAACATTGAGGAAACATTAAAACATTTATGTAATATGGAACATAATGTAATGCATGCATAATAAATCATATAGATATCCTTTAAAATATTCATTTTGTGGGAAAATGACCATAACCGACATTTAAAACCATGCGAGATATTACATGGAATCCAACATAACTCCCTATGCTGGTCGGGGAGACTACTTGCCGGGAAGAACTTCGTCAACTTCATTCATTTCTTTAACTTTAACTTTAAGGGCTTTCATGAATCCATTAGCCTAAGCCTACAAGGGCTCCTATGTTGGCACATAATTAATGAGACAAGGGGGTGCTACTAGGATTCCCTTATCGAATCCCACCTCAATGACCCATTCGGTACTAAGTCAATCCCACGAAATAGTTTAATACTTCAAAATAGTCATAGCATATAGCTTGAGAATTCAAAACATCATATTCGATAGAATAGGTCATTGAAACATTTGGTAATTCAAATATGCAAGAATTGTCCTTATTGCATAAAAAAATACATTATTCATATCATTCCATCATTCTTTTATTTTATAAGACTCCCTTTTGATTATAAACATTGCTTTCATAAATATTCATTTGGAGTCAAAGCTTTCAAGTCAAACTTCATTGAAAATATAGTAAAACTAGGTGGGTTGAAATAACTTCAACTTGCAAACATGTATGTAAATAAATATGCATAAATACATTGAAATCCATTAATTAAAAATTATGCTTTAACCAACCCACCATGAATTTCAAGAACCTTTAAATAGATAAATTACTTGCAATCCATCAATTCATATATATGAAATCATGTTGCATCAAAATAGACCAATAATCATTAGTTTAACCATGATTCATGCTATTAAGAATAAATAAGAATTTTCCATAAGAAAATATTACTTGAAATCAAGAGATTTAATTGAAAGAGTTTTGTTGGACTACATGGGTGGAAGAACCCATGGATAAACACCCACATAACTTAGAGTAAAGCTTAAAATAAATAAATATAATTTATCATATAATTAAAATACTTTAGGCATGAGAGTGGAAGGAATACTTTCATTGAAGCCTTACATACTTGGAATCCGAAGTGTTACTTAGAATCGCATGATTTAATAAATACACTTGAATCCTAGACTTTTCTCCTTGTCGGAGTATTTTGTGTACTATCCATAGTATATCAACCACCAAAATAGTATTTCTACACTACTAAGAACTAAAACTATATTTTGAGAATGAGTAAAGAAGTGTATAGAGAGAAGAGTTGCTTGAGAAAGCTTGATGAATAAAATAATAAATTAAGGTGGGTATTTATTAGTGTGAAAGAGAGACCTAATAATAATTAAAATAATTATAAAGAAAAATCTAAAAATTTAATGGAAGATTGTGATCTCATGGGTGATGTCAAATAGAGGACTACTGATGTCATGAATGATGTCAAATGTATCTAGATCTTTCCATGGTTGGTGAGATGTACTTTCTTTTAACGGAATACCCTTTTTCGGAGCTGCGTTTGGACAAGATAACTTCCTCATTAGGATTTGGTGTCTCACATGAATTGTTGCTCTAGAAGTCTAATTTCATTCATTCAAAAATTAACTGATTTGGAAAATCCTATAGTGAGATGTGACTTTTCTTCTACAAATACTCCATTTCGTCATAGCACCCCGTCTTATAATAATTAATTTATTTGACCTACTTAACCTTTGAAACTTAACATATGGTCTTCCAAAAGGTTGTAGGTAATGATATTGGAGTTATTCAGAAATTTGAATCACCTAATGTGGACCATCCTATGGAAAGTTATGCCCACAATACAGAAGTTGTATCATTTTCATCGAGAATTAGAACATCATATACAATGTTTTTAGGGGATGTTACAGGCGAAGTCTTAAATATCATTCCCTGTGGGATAGACCTCTACTCCTCATTGGGTTGTATATTGCTAGCGACTTCCTACATGTTGAATTACGTTATGTGTAGATGAGCGTTATCAATCAAGTTAGGGAACTTCTCATAAGCGGGAGTAATGTTACCACTAGCCTCCATTGTACTTGAAATCAGGAGCAAGGATAGTAAGGATCGATTGTAGATTCACTAAAGGAATCACAAAGTAATATTCAGAAAAATAAAAAATTCAGGCTACCCACTACATAAGGTCACCATAGAGGCACCCCTTCCACTATAGCGGCTCAACTATGGAGAGAGGCGTCTTGCTATCATGAAGTTATTATAGTCTTGACGATGTAAGAGAACATTCATTTCCTAAAAATACATTTTGTGGATGAACAATGGGAAAATTGGTATCTGATATAATGACCCATCTCGTCATCATTAAAAATACTTGCAAGAAAATAACTTAATTTAAAATTTTATTTATCTACTCGAGTTAATTCAGGGTTCTCCCTACCTTGATGAAATAATTTCTATTTTGCGGGAAAATTTAGGAAGGGGACTGCCTTGAACTGCCATACAAGTCTCTAGGCTATCATAGTGGCACCTGAGAATAGCCCCAATGAATTTTACCCTTTTTCAGTCTAAATTCAGAAAGGATCGCCTCGTTCTAAAATTCCCTAGGATTTATTGTAAGAGAAAAAGCTCGATAATAGAGAGGCAAGGTTCTCAAGAAATACATCTCCAAACCTTGTCTTCCATAACTCTCCTCCAACCTCATTAGAATAGAACCAAGGGGATGTGGTAGTAACATGGCATTTATGTAGACTATGATTTATGAGTAGGAGATTGTGGTTAGAAAACTATAAGACCTCGAAAGTTGGAACGTCAAATGAAAGAGAAATGTTGTAAAGAGTGATCTGGAGCCAGTTCCCATGAGCTCACCTACGGATCGTAGGAGGTCCTATGGACCTAGAGAGGACTCATAGAAAGAGCACTAGAGGTTGAAAAATTTTCTATGTGTAAGAATGACCAATGAATTAAACCTACCGAACGTATAAAGTCTTACCATCCGTAGGAAAAGGGTCATAGGTATGTCTCATGACTTCAAAAATTTGAATAAGTGTCAATTCCCTCTATGAGAGGGTCCTACAAATCATAAAAAGGTCTATGATACATACGGTTGACTCGTAGAGGAGATTCAAAGACATGGTTTTGGGTTTTAGGAAAGTTGGCAGAATGAGAAGGGACTATGACCCGTAGACTTGAACCGTAGAGTCAATGTGCAATTTTTAGTAGCTACTATTTTGGGTACATGAGTTCTATGATAGTGACATATGACCCATAAGAATACCCATGACCCGAAGAACATGGGTAGTAGGAGTTGACCTATTTTGGACTTAGGTTTTTAAGAACCCATTGTACGGTTCATACAAGCACCTCCCCACCGGAGAATTTAAGCTAGGGCTATTTTAGACTTTTTTTCTTTGTTTACCTCCTAAACTATGGCGTTTTGGACTATTTTGGACATCCTATAACTACCCAAAATCTTTCAAACTAACCCCATTCCCTCTCATTCTCCTAAACTTCATCTAAGGCATCAAGTTCTCTTTCAAGGTTTTCTCTAAAGTTCAAGGCTAGGGTTTCCAAGTTCAAGACCTTCAATATTGTTTGAATTTAGGGCTTTGATATACATGTATGTGGGAATTCACTAATGAAATCCTTTCATCCATTGGAACCTAAAAGATCTGAATTCTCCAATGTTATTTTCACCTAATTCAATGAGGGTTTCATGTCAACTTTTTATGGGTCTTTCACAGTTGATTTTAATTAATGTTATTATATTATATTATGCAAGAATTCACTATAATACCTAATTTTAAATTCATTTCCCATGGATCCATGCATTATATTTATGATTTCAACTATGAACTATGAGTTTTGATCATGAACTTTATGAAGGATTTATGAATGTTTATGAAAGCGATGAATTATGTTTCAAGTATGTTTCCAAGTATGAATGAATGAATTGTGAAAGATTGTCTCATAATACAAATGAAATCATTATTTAGATGCTTAGAAATATAACTGTCTATATGAAAAATGTTATGAAATCATGATTTAACGAGCTACTGTTATGATATGTTATGAATGTGGATTGGTATATGACTATTGCCTTTCCTAGTGTTATGATGATGATGATTTCATCTATTCTATTAGAGTTTGGCTTAGAACTGAGAGGACTTTGAGATGGAGGTTTGGTAAGGTAGTCTCTAGCAGCAATCTCTAATCGCTAACTACGTTATTCCTGTAGGTTGTCTTAAATTACTTAGCTAGTTGATCTATATATAGCATATAATATGAATAATACAGAATCTACCTTGGCAATAGACTCTCCTTTATCAGGTGTTGGGATTTACACCAAACTCCATGTTATTTCTCAGATAGCCTTATTGTCGGTTACAGTCTATATCCCATAAAATGACTATATTTTCTTTTAAGCTCATAAATGATTTTTTAATGTAATGGCCTTATTGTATGATTTTAAGTTTTCACTTCATGCTTTTTAAGTTATTTGGTCATGCATCTCATATTTATGTTTATTATGTCCATTTATTTGTGTTATACATATTTTTACATAATTAATACATTCCATATACTAACGCCTACTTTTGCCTATATTATTTTATAATATAGGTCACAACGCTCTCTCTCCTCCATGTGGCTAGTTCCAGTCTCCACTTGGTATTGTAAGATTTAGTGAATCCTCATAATATGAGGGCAAACCCACCATGTTCTCTTCATATGTTTAGACTACTTTCGTTTCTTCTATTGCTGGGTGAGCTAGGGCTAGTCCTTTGCCCCTATCTAATTCAAATAGAGGGCATTGTAAGATTAATAGGATATGTTTAAGTTCATGATTGACTTTTATGTTTGTAAAGGCAGACTTAGCCACTTACCAATTGAAAGGTGTGTCTCAAATTTTGTTCAAATGAAGGAAGAATAAGGGAGCTAAGGATGTGTGTCCATTAGATTGGGAGGAGTTCAAATATGTCTTTCTTGACCATTACTTACCTCTTGAACTAAGGGAGGATAAGATTCAAGAGTTCATCAATCTCAAGAAAGGTAACATGAACGTTAGAGAGTATGCATTAAAGTTCACTTAATTGTCAAAATATGCTCCCTTTATGGTTGCCGACTGTAGAACTCGTATGAGAAAGTTTGTATTGAGTGTTTTAGATTTGGTGGTTAAAAAATATAGAGCCATCATTTTGATATGAACATATCAAGATTGGTGACACACAGTGTGCAGATTGAGGAGGAAAAGCTTAAAGAGAGAGCTAGGGAGTCCAAAAAGGCTTAGATTGATAGTAGTGGATATTTTCATCAGAGGTCGGGTGGTGATTCTTCAAAAATGGAAGGCCTTAATTTAGGAAAATTTACCGATAATTCATCTAATTCTTCGGGTCAAAGTTTCAATAAGGATAGGGTGTATAACCCTAAACCTCAAGAAGGTTGTTCTAGTGGATCTTTTATCCTCACTTGCCAAAAGTATGGTAAAAGTCATTCGGGGAGGTGTTTAGCCGGTACTAATGCTTGTTTTAGTTATGGAAACATGGGCGATAAAGTTTTGGATTTCCCTTTAATTTCTAGAAAGGTTAAGGATCACCCTAATGCTTCTACTTGTTTAGGTGGTCAGTGCCAGCACAGATTCTATGCTCTTCAGGCTCAATAGGATGTAGAGGATTTTTCCAATGTGCTCACTGGTATGTTATGAGTCTTTAAGTTTGAAGTTTATGCATTGTTAGATTCGGGTGCTAATCTATCTTTTGTTACTTCTTATCTTGACATGAAATTTAATGTTAGCACCAAAATTTTGTTAAAGCCTTTTTTCGATCTATATTCCAGTTTGTTTTTTGTTAAAAGAGTTTATAAAAATTGTCCATTCAAATATTTTCATAAAATCACCTCAGTTTACCTAGTTGATATGACCAATTTTGATGTTATTTTTGGCATGGATTGGCTTCATGCATGTTATTCTTCTATTGATTATAGAACCTGAGTAGTTAGGTTTCAGTTTCCTAATGATCTAGTCCTAGAATGAAAAGGTAGTAATTCTATGTTTAATGGTTAATTCATCTCATGCCTTAAAGGTAATAAAATAATATCTAAAGGTTTCATCTACCATCTTGTAAGAGTTAGGGATACAAATTACGAAGCTCCTACTCTTGAGTCAGTTTCAGTGGTAAATAAGTTTTTGAAAGTGTTTTCCGATGATCTTCTAGGTACTCCTCCCAAAAGAGAGATAAACTTTGGTATTGATCTTATTTCCTATAACCAAACTATCTCTACCCCTCCTTATAGGATGGCTCCAGTAGAACTTTAAGAGCTAAAGAATCAGTTAAAGGATTTGTTGAATAAGGGCTTTATAAGACCGAGTATCTCTCCATAGGGTGCTCTAGTTCTCTTTGTTTGAAAGAATGATGGTTCTTTTCGTGTGTGTATTGATTATAGGAAATTGAACAAGGTCACAATCAAGAATAAGTATCCCATCCCAAGGATTGATAACTTGTTCGATCAACTTCAAGGATCTAGTTATTTCTCAAAGATCAATCTTTAATAGGGTTATTACCAACTTTGAGTAAGGGAATATGATATTTCAAAGACAACCTTTAGAACTCTGTATCGTCACTTTTAATTTTTGGTTGTCTTTTGTAACAAATGCTCCTGTAACTTTTATGAATTTGATGAATACGGTGTTTAAGCAATATTTGGATGTTCGTTATTGTGTTGATTGAAAACATATTGATCTATTATCGAAGTGAACATCCTGGTCATTTAAGGGTTATATTACAAGCTTTCAAGGATTGTCAATTATTTTTTAAATTTAGCAAGTGTGAGTTTTAATTGAGACTCATGGCGTTCCTTGGCCATTAAAATAATCAAAGAGGTTAAAAATTGGCGTAGACCTTTATCTCTTTTTCATATTCAAAGTTTCTTGGGCTTAGCTGGTAATTATAGATGGTTTGTAGAAAGATTCTCTTCTAATGTATCGCCCTTGACTATTTTGACTCAAAAGAAGGTTAAATATCAATGGTCCAAGGCATGTGAGAAGAGCTTCCAAGAATTAAAAGATCGTCTTACTTTATCTCCAATGTTGACTTTACCAGAAGTATTCGATAGCCCTGTTGTATATTGTGATGCTTCGAGATCGGTCTTGGGTATGTTTGATGTAAAATGGTAAATTAATAGCCTATGCTTCTAGGCAACTTAAGATGAATGAAAATAACTATCCGACTCATGATTTGGAGCTAGAGGCGATTGTGTTTGCCTTTAAGATTTGGAGATACTATATCTATGGTGTCCATGCTGATGTATTCACCCACCACAAGAATTTGCAATATGTGTTCAAGAAAAAATATTTGAACCTTTAACAAAAGAGATGGCTTGAGTTGTTGAAGAAGTATGACATGAGTGTATTGTATCATCTAAGAAAAAAAATATAGTTGTCAATGTTCTTAGTAGGCTGTCCATGAATAGCATTGCTTATACTGAGAATGAAAACAAAGAGTTAGTTTGAAATATTCATAGACTAGCTCATTTGTGTGTTTGCTTGATTGTTTCTGAGGATGGTGGTGTTACTATACAAAATGGTTTCGAATCATCCCTAGTGTCGAATATGAATGCAAAATAAGATATGATCCGATTTTGGTTGAGTTGAAGGAAGCGGTCGCTAGAAAAACCATTGAGGCTTTCTCCCAAGAGGGAGATGGTATGCTTTGTTACTAAGGTCATTTGTGTATTCTCAGTGTCGATGGATTGAGAGAAATGTTATTTTCTAAAGCTTATAGTTCATAGTATTCTATTCAATTGGGATTCACAAATATGTATTCTAACTTGAGGGAAATCATATTGGTGCAATGGAATGAAGAAGGATATTGCGGAACTTATAAATGTGTCCTAATTATCAACAAGTGAATGATGAGAATAGAAAAATAGAGAGGTTTAGCACAAGATATTGAGATTCCTACTTTCAAGTGGGAAGACTTGAACATGGAATACATTACGGGTCTGTCTCGTACTCATAGACAACATAATTCAATTTGGGTTATTGTGGACCAAATGACTAAGTCGACACATTTTCTTCCTGTTAAGACTTATTATTCAATCGAGGATTATTCTAGATTTACATTCGAGAGTTGGTTAAGATTTATGGGGTTCCTTTATAAATCATTTCAGAATGAGGTACTCAGTTTATATCATAATTTTGGAGAAATTTTCAAACGAGCCTTGGTACTCAAGTTAAGCTCAGTACAACTTCACACTCAACCAGATGGCAAGCCTAGTATACTATTTTGACTTTGGAAGATATGTTAAGGGCTTGTATGATAGAATTCAAGGGAAATTAGGATGACCATTTGCCATTGATTGAGTTTGCTTATAACAACAGTTATCATTCGAGTATCCAAATGACTACATTTGAGGTCTTATATGGTAGGAGGTGTAGACCTCCGGTTGGATGGTTTGAGGTTGGTAAGGTTGATTTAATAGGGTACGAGTTGATTTTTAAAGCTATGGAGAAGGTTAGACTCATTTCGGAGAGGTTGAAGACTGTCCAAATTTGACAAAAGTCTTATTCGAATGTGAGAAGAAGAGAGTTTGAATTTGATGTTAATAATTGGGTTTACTTGAAAATATCCCCTATGAAGGTTGTGATGCATTTTGGTAAGAAAGAAAAGCTTAGTCCCAGTTATATAGGCCTATATCAGATTTTGAGGCGTTATGGAAAGATAGCTTATGAGTTGGATTTGCCTTCAGAATTGGCATCAGCACATCTAGTGTTTCATGTCTCTGTATTAAAGAAGTGTGCTGGTGATCCTACATCTATCATTCCATTGGAAAGTATTGATGTGAAAGAAAGTTTATCTTATGAAGAGTCTTTGGTTGAGATTTTAGATTGTCAAGTCCTTAAGTTGAGGAATAAAGAAGTCACATCCCTGAAGGTTCTTTGACGGAACCAACTAGTTGATGGTGCTACATGGGAGGCTGAAGCTGATATGATATCTTCTTATCCTCATCTCTTTCCCTCTATTCTAACTTGCGGTATTAAGTTCCTTCATTTTCACTTCTTCAAATTTATGTGTTTCAGTCATTCTCATGTTTTCATATGTATACAAGTTTATGAAATGAGTTTTAAAAGTCATATTTCAGCTTGGGGTTGATTACTGCTTGGTTTATATATTTTAATGTGTTTTTGCATTCATGTTGGGTTGTTAGATCTCTTTCCCTACTCTATTCATGCTAGCTTGAGTCTCATTCGAGGATGAATGTTCCCAAAGGGGCAATATTGTAAAACCCAAGAAGTTGAAAAGTCAAACGGAAGAGAAATAATGCAAAAAGTGATCTGGTGCCAGTGCCCATGAGCTAACTTACAGATCCTAGGAGGTCCTACGGACCATAAGGAGGAATCATAGGAAGGGCACTGCATGTTGGTTTGCTAAGTGTAATCTCGACCTATGAATTGAACTTGCAGAGCATAAAAGGTCTAAGGTCTATAGGAAAGGGTTGTAGGAATGTCTAAAGACTTTGGAAATTTGTTTAAGTATCGACTTATTATATGAGAGGGTGCTATGAATCGTATAAATCTATGCGATCTGTAGGGTTGACTCATAGAGGAGATTTAGAGATATGATTTTGGGTTTTTGGAAAATTGGCAGGATGAGAAGAGTCTACGACCCTTGCAATATTTGATGACCCATAGAGTCAATGTGCAATGAGTTCTACAAGAGTGATCTATGATCTATAAGAATACCTACGACTCGCTGGACATGGGTCATAGGAGTTGGGCTATTTTGGACTTGGGTTTCTATGGACCCTTTGTATGGATCATACAAGGACCTATGACCCATTATTCCCAGTAGCAGGTCCCTCTAGAAGATTTAAGCTAGGGGTATTTTGGACTTTTTCTCTTTATTTAACTCCAAAACTACATAGTTTTGCCCTAGTTTGGACATCCTATATTTATCCAAACCCTTCAAACTAACCACATTCCCTCTCATTCTACTAAAATCTATTTGAGCCATCAAGTTCGCATTCAAGGTTTTCTTTTAAGTTCAAGTTTAGGATTTCCAATTCAACACTTTCAATCTTCTTTGTGTTTAGGGATTTGATATCCAGGTATGTGGAATTCATCAATGGACTCCTTTCATCCATTGGGTTTCAAAAGATCTCAATTCTCTAAAGTTATTTTCACCCAATTCAATGAGAGTTTTCTGTCAATTCTTCATGGGTCTTTTTCAATTGATTTTAATTAATTTTATTCTACTATATTATGCATGAATTCACTATGAAACCTGATTTTAAATCAATTTCACATGGACACATGCATTATCTCTATGATTTCAAGCATGAACTATGAGTTTATGTCATAAAACTTATGAACGATTTACGAATGTATATAAAAGTAATGAATTATATTTTAAGTATACTTTCCAAGTATGAATAAAATGAATTGTGAAAGATTTTCTCATAATATGAATGAAGTCATGATTTAGATACTTAGAAATATAATTGTCTATATAAACGATGTCATAAAATCATGATTTAAGGAGATGCTCTTATGATATTTTATGATTGTGGATTGGTATATGACTATTGTCTTTCCTAATGTTCTGATGACAATGATTTTGTCTATTCCGTTGGGATTTCACTTAGCACCGAGAAGAATTTGAGGTGGACGCTTGGTAAGAGAGTCTCTAGTAGCAATCTCTAGTCCCTAACTATGTTGACCTCGTAGGTTTTCTTAAATGACTTAGATAGTGGATCAACATATAGCATATAAAATGAATGATACTGAATCTACTTAGTGTAAGCATTACACAAGACTCCATGTTATTGCGCATATGATTTTATTATCGGTTACGGTCTATATCAAACAAAATAATGTTTTCTTTTAAGTTCTTAAATGACGTTTTATTGTATGATTTCAGTTTATGCCTTTTAAGTTATTTCTTTATGCACCTCATGTTTATGTTTATTATGTCTGTTGATTAATGTTATGCATATTTCTCATATACTTAGTACATTTTCTGTACAAAAAATACTTTTGCCAATATTATTTTATAATATAGGTCACTATGCTCCCACTCCTCAATGTGGCTAGTTCCGGTCTCCATCTGGTATTGTTAGATTTGGTGAGTCCTCATGATATGAGGGAGAACCCACCCTGTTCTTTTCATATTTTAGACTACTTCCTTTTCTTATGTTGTAAGGTGAGCTAGAGCATGTCCTATGCCCCCATCTAAGTCAAATATAGGCATTGTCTGTTTAATATGGTATGTTTCAGTTCACGATTGACTTTTATGTTTGAATTCTCATAAGTCAAGATTCTATGTTTGAGATTGTCTTCCACTTTAAAAGTTTGTTCTTCATTTATATTATCTTGAGGTCTGGTTGTAGTCTTTTGAGATTGTAATCACCATGTCACGTCTAGAAAATATCTTAGGTCATGACAAAAATATGTACATAACCTTGATTCGACAGAAGAATAATGATAGGGCTTATAGGTGCAAAGTTTGGATGGACAAAATATGAAATTTAGGTAAAAGTTATCAAATTATATATTTATAGGTTATTGTATGAACCCTTTGATGAGTATTTCGTACTAGAATGACTTAATTGATTAATGGCAAGGTGAATATGTGAACGTAGGTGACTGTAATGACAAGGTCATTTTTGTGTTTCTGCATGTTTTTACCATTTTATTCCTTTCCGTAGCTTCTTTATAGCTTATATGTGATGTTGAGGTGGGTGGTATGCTTTCCAAGGTGCCCGATTGAGTTTTGAGGTGGTTTGGCCATTTTTGAGGATTAAACTTTGAAAGAGTTGACTTTAGTCAGCATCCAGAGATTCGGGCGTCATATGAAAATTCTGACAGTTCTATCAGCTCCAAAAGGTCCATTTTGGTCTGGATAGAAGGTTGGTTTGGGTTTTGGAGTCTTCGTTTTGAGTTTATGCGATTAGGCATTTTAACTTTAAAGATTTGCCCAAATTTGACTTTGGTCAACTTTTTGAGTTAACATGCTCGAATAAAAATTCCATTAGCGCAATTATCTCCAGAACACCGAGTTTGGTCTAGAGCGACCTTTGGTTCGGTTCTCGAGTTACTCGCAATAAGTTTTTGGCCGATTGTGCATTTTGGAAGCTTTCTTTGGAAAGGGTTGACTTTGGTCAACATTTCAAAGAAATGACCTCCATTGAAAATTTGTCAATTCCATTGAGTCTGGAATGCCATTTCTAGTTGGGTAGCATAGTTCGTTTGTGTTCACAGGGTTTCGAATAAATTCCGGACCCCGATCGGAGAAAAACTCTTTTCTCTAAAGTTCAGCACTAGCTGAACTGCTGGTGTAGGAATTTTTATTCTTTCCGTTCGCGACCCAGGGGTACACTATCGCGAAGGTCTGAGACTGTGGGCATCATGATTACGTGATTGACCACTGCGATCGCAATGGATTAGCCGGAGAAAACCTAGCGATCGCAATGAGTAAATTCACTAATTTCAGTGAATTAAGAAGCCCGTTTCCAGTAGCTAAGTCCAATTTTGGCACTTAGTATTTTTGTGATTTTGAGAGCATTCCTTGACCATTTTCTATCATTTTTATTCCATTTTATTTGGGATTCTTGTGGAAATGTTCCGAGGCCTTTCTCCGTCCTAAAACCTTGTAAGTTTTGCATAAATTTCATTGCTTCTTGCATTTTAAAACTATTCTAGGGCTTGAATTTTGTGGGTATGTTTGAGCTCTTCTGGTGCTCGGAATGTGCCTATTTGTGGGTCACAAGTTCCTTGAGTTGTTTGGAACCTTATGACGGAGTTGGTTTTATGATTTCGTGTGTGAGTCCCAATGTCAAATTTTAACCCGATTTTAGTTTCGTTTGTAATTATAGAAATATGGGTATAGTTGGCCTTGTTTTGATGTGTTCTTCAATAATTTGATAGAGTGGAATCTTTTAGAGGCCGGTCGGGAAGGAAAGACTCAAATTTAGCAATTCGGGTGCAGTTTCGGCTTTAAGTTAGGCTATGGCTTACTATTTTTAGACTTGGTTTGGTGAGAATTTGTATATTTTGAGTAGTAGTGCATGATTAGGATGCCGATTTAGGTGTTGATGTTACATTGGGGGTTTTGGAAATGATGATCATCGGCAGTGACTAGTTGAAATTTTAGTCGTTGAATCCTTAGTTTAGGTGATTGTTTTACTTGTTCATATTGTCTAGAATTCTTAGAAAGTGCTCCTAGGTGATTTGAACTAAATTTTTTGCTTTGTTTGACTCGTTTGGTGTCGATCGGTCACTTATTGTATTTTTGGCTTATGTTTTATGCCTTGGTTTCTTTTAATATTGAATTATTCGGCCCGAGACCGTGTTTTTTGTATACCGGAGTCTCAGGTTAGTGATTTTATACCTGTAGGAGATTTTTTTACCCAACTCGAGTGATATATGATTTTAACTTACTACTTTTATTGATTAGCCTCGCCGGTGTTGAAAACCCTTTTTTAAAGAATAAAATGGAAATTTCAAGATTTTTGATTTATAAATAAGTGTAATAATTTAAAGGAAATAGCAGTGATATTTTAATTATGTTAATCCTCTTGAGAAGCTCGAGACATGAATTTCAGGCGACCCATTAATACATAATTTGGGTTATTATTATTATTAGTATTTTATTATTGCGAAACTCGAAGGGTGAATTCCGGGTGGCCCATTGATACATATCTTGGGTATTATTTTTATTATTATTATTATTATCATTATTACTGAGAAACTCAAGGTGTTAATTTCGGATGGCAAGTTGATACATATCTTGGATTATTATTAGTACTACTACTATTAAGAAGCTCGAGGTGTGAATTCTGAATGGTCCATGATACATATTCGGGTTACTATTACTATTATTATTATTGGGAAGCCCGAGACATGAATTCCGGGCACTTCATGATATTTTTGAGGATATCGAGCCTTAGATACGAGTTTACATTGAGTATTCATTCAGTATTTTTATCAGATGGGATTATTGATGTGCTTAATTGATTGGTCGAATTTGCTTGACTATCGTATGATTATTTCTGTGCCTCCTTTCCCCATTTTTGTAGTTTGTATTTCTTCTCTTATTGTTATTAGTATCATCATGCTACTTATTATATACATTATTCTTTTTGAGCTCGGTCGGTGCCAATTCTGGATTGTGGTGAGCTCCCGGTATTCAGAGAGTTGCTACATTCCCTCTTTTGCTCTGACTTATATTTTGTATTTTGGACAGTAAGATCTGTATTGTATATTTATATATTTTGTCATCTTTTGTACTTAATAGCTCATGTATAGGTGACACCAGGTCCAGGGTTTGGTCTAGTGTCAGTTCGTCATTTCTTTTAGTCTGTATCAGGCCTTTTGAGAATTGTCTTCTGCTTGTCTTGGGTTTGGCTTGCCAACTCAGGGGTTATAGTAGGCGCCATCATGACCCGGATTCGGATTGTGACAGTGACCTTAGAGGAATGGTATGAACTTGTAACATAGAAATTAGGCTTGGTTATTGTTAATTGGGGTGAACTTGTTAGAGTAATGGGATGAGGGTGCAATGTCGTTATTTAGTCACTGCTAGACTATTGAACATGATATGAAAAGAGAAATTCAGGTGGTTAATTGGAGTTAAATTTAACTTAGGTTCAAGTATTGTCACGACCCAAATTCACAAGTCGTGATAGCACCTATGTTCCCCAACCGATAGGTAAGCCAACCCAAACATTCTTATCATTTCAATAAAATAAATAAAGTAAGAAGATAAGCGACAAGTGAAAGATCCAGCATACTAAATCTTTCATACATATGAAATGCGGAAAGCTAAAATACCACACAAGATTTGGTATCATAAGTACAAGAGCTTCTAAAATAGGATTCAAATTTGAAACTAAAATGACCAGTTTAGACGTAATAAATATCTTGTTTGAATACTAAAATGACAAAATAAATGAAAGATAGAGAGAGGTGTGAGTTGCTGAACAGCCAAGCAGCTTACCACAACTCCAAGATAACCCAAGCTAGGACTCAAAAAGATCCACGAGATGCACTCGTATTTGAAATCAAATCTGCACCATAAAAGAGTGCAACAAGTATAGTATGAGTACGAAATCACGCGTACCTAGTATGTCTCATTGACCTACAACAAAAATGTAGTGACATGAGTATATATAAAAGTCATTCTCAAATTTTATAATTCAACATTATACTTATCAATCAAGTCTCACAAAAATAGGGGTAATCAAATGTCACAAAATAATTAACACATAATTAACTAAAAATGAAGAAGATAATAATATGCAATGCAACACCATGAGATAATATGCCTGAAATACCAAGTAACCTCATAACTGTATATACACAATACTTCTCAAAATATACTTCGAGAGTTTGTGACCCATGGGGGACTTGCGAGGTCCATATACCGACATAGACGATCTCCGTGTGACTGTGCAGACGATCTCAACTCACTATCATAAAATAAAACCATCCCCAACATGGACGATCTCCACGTGCCCAACTTATAACCATAAAATACTCTCTTACGAATGATTTCCATGTGTCAGACCTTTACTCATACTCAATTTAATGTCAATGCATGTGCACAACATAATTTCAACAACATAGGTGATGATCATGCATCTCAATAAATCAAATATCAGTATGACATATAATCACACAACTATCACAATTATACGGGTTTAAATAAGAAGCACAATCACACAAAAGAAATCATTCAATAAAACATCAGTTAATGCCCATATGCTTTGGCATTCTCAAATTACAATTCTTCATTCTAAAGTAATAACTTTCCATTTATAACACCAATACTTGTACCAATGCCTGTCAAACCACTGGTACAAGACCCTCATCTTTCGCCCTTTCTCTCTATATATTTCAATTTTTAATCGTTAGTAAAAAAAATATCCTTCTATAAATTTTGAAAGTCTTAACATACCTCAAATACCGAACACATGTCACAAATCCTCAAAATTTTGCCTTTCCTTTTCGCAAAGCTTCAAAATGTTCCCAATCTACCAAATATACATTATTTATAAGTAAATAAATCTATAAACATCCATATTACTACACATCTAGCCTAGACCCCAAACGATCATCAATTACCTAAGTCTCAAGCCTAGGGTTAAGTCTCAATTTCTTCAAACACCATACCCTTAATATTTAAATATAAACCAACATGTCAAAACCAACTTAACTATGAAAAACTTACGAATTCACCAACAAATTATAGGAAACCTTATATATGGTCAACCTACAAGTTCTGATTAAATAGTTAGTTCCCTAAACTCAAATTGTACTCTTAAAGAGTTTTCATAAATTTCACAGAAGATAAAAGCTCTTTTCATCATCAGAAACAATTAAAGTTACCCATTAAAAAGGAATATAATAAGAAAAAGATTATACTACTACATCCACTAATCCTAGCAGATGTGCAAAGCAAATAGAAAAAAAAACGACATTAATTGGAACAAAAATGCCAATTATTTTGGTTGCCCAGTAACTGACCCTGTCATGTCAGTACTGCATCACCCTTTCCCATAATCCCTTACAACCACACAATTTCTCAATAGTATAAAAGAATTTTCTATCCTTAGAATATTTAGTATACAATAAACTTAAATGTTTACCTGAGCAACCTTTAATCCACGCCGTAGTATTTAGTTCTCATCCCTTCTATATTTTTTTTATTCTGAAGTACAAATTATAAATAACTATTTCTTTTTTTATTAACCTAGATATATAAACTTTAAGGAGTAGTGGGTATGACCCACTTTTATTTTTTTTTAAAAAAACTATTTTCTTCCATTAAAAATTTAAATCACCACATAAATTAATGATTTAAATGAATACCCTTCAACTAAATAACCATAGTTAAATGGATAGCTCAATTTTTTGTTTAAGATTTTATGGAAAGAGTTAAAACAGTTTTATTGTTCAAAATGACCTAACGGGTCGTTACATCATCTACCACTCAAACAAATGTTCATTCTCGAATGGTTAAGGATTAGAAAGTACATGATTGCTCAGAAAGTCGAGGATATCTAATCCTCATGTCTGACTTGGTCTACCATGTAGCCTCCTCTACTGGATGATGCTTCCATTGAACCTTCACTGAAGCTATCTCTTTCGACCTCAACTTTTGAATTTGTCTATCCAAGATTGTTATTGGCTCCTCCTCAAAGGTCAAATTTTGATCAAGTAACACTGAGTCCCATTGAGTCACTTGAGCACCATCCTGATGATACATATTTAGCATCGAAATGTGAAATACGGGGTGAACATCGGACAACCTAGGCAGAAAAACTAACTAATAAGCAACCTCACCAATACGCTCAATAATCTTGAACGGACCAATATATCTCGAGCTAAACTTTCCCTTCTTCCCAAACCTCATCACACCCTTTATGGGTGAAACCTTCAATAGAACCTGCTCTCCAAGCATGAACTCCAAATCACAAACCTTTCGATCTGCATAACTCTTTTGCATACTCTGAGCCATAAGAAGCCTATACTGAATCAACTTAACCTTATCCAAGGACTCCCTCAATAGATCTGTACCCCATGGCCTAAGCTCAAATGCATCAAACTAACCAATTGGAGATCGACATCTCCTACCATACAAAGCCTCAAATAGTGCCATCTCAATGCTCGAATGATTACTATTGTTATATGCAAACTCTACTAAAGGAAAAACATGATCCTAATGGCCACCAAAGTCGATAACACACGCTCGCAACATGTGCTCAAGGAACTGAATAGTCCATTCAGACTGATCTTCAGTCTGAGGGTGAAACATTGTACTAAGATCTACCCAAGTACCTAACTTATTCTATATAAACTGCCAGAAATAAGATGTAAATTATGTGCCACGATCTGAAATGATAGAAATAGGCACCCAATGCAAGCAAACTATCTCCTGAATATAGATCTTGGTTAACTTCTCTGAATTATAGGTAGTTTGAATTGGTTAAAGTGCGCAAACTTGGTCAATCGATCCACAATGACCCATATAGCATCAAACTTACCCTAGGTAAGCGAAAATCCTGCCACAAAGCCCATAGGAATACACTCTCACTTCCACTCAGGTATGGGCATTCTCTGAGTCACACCTCTAGGCTTTTGGTGTTCGTACTTCACTTGCTGACAATTTAACCATTGAGACATAAAATCTACTATGTCCCTCTTCATACGACACCACCAATAATGCTGCTTCAAGTCATGATAAATCTTAGTAGCCCCCAAATGAATAGAGTACCTCAAACTATGAGCCTTTTCCATGATCAGCCTAGTCAAATCACCTATTAGAGGAACACAAATACGACCTTTTATCCTTAAAACTCCCTCAACATCAAGAATTGCCTCCTTAGCTTCTCCTTTTAACACCTTGTCTCGAATCTTACAAAAATCACCATCATTAAACTATTAAGCCTGAATCTTCTCCACTAAGGACGACCTTGACTCCATGTAAGCTAAAACTCTACCAGGTTCTGAAATATCAAGTGTCATAAAGCTATTGTCTAAGGACTGGACATCTATGGCCAAAGGATGCACTTCAACCTGTAATAAGGGTAGACTACCCATACTTACTATCTTTCAACTCAAGGCATCTGCTACCACTTTTACCTTACCTGGATGATAAAGAATAGTCATGTTGTAGTCCTTAAGAAACTCCAACCATCTCCGTTGCCTCAAATTAAAATCCCTCTAATTGAATATATACTGTAGACTTTCATGATCTGTGAACATCTCATGCACACCATAAAGGTAATATCTCCAAATCTTCAATTTGAATACTATAGCTGACAACTCCAAGTCATGAGTAGGCTAATTCTTCTCGTGAACCTTCAACTTCCTTGAAGCATAATGTATCACCTTTCCCTTGTTTATAAATACACAACCAAGATCGATTCAAGAAGTATCACAATATACAATAAAACTTTCTCCTTCCACAGGTAGAGTCAAAATTGGGGCTATAGTCAATAGAGTTATGAGCATTCGAAAACTTGCCTCACACTCATCAAACCATTTGAAAGACACTTCCTTCTAGGTCAATCTACTTAATGGAGATGCAATGGAAGAGAATCCTTGCACAAATCATTGATAATAACTTGCAGGGCCAAGAAACTCCGAATCTTAATAACTAAAGTAGGTCTGACCCAATCTCGAACTGCCTCAATCTTTTTAGGATCCACCATAATACCCTCCTTAGAAACTACATATCCTATGAATGTAACCGAACTAATCCAGAACTCACACTTTGAAAACTTTGCATAGAGCTTCTTCTCCAATAGATTGTCAAACACAATCCTCTAATGGTGCTCATGGTCCTCTATACTATGGGAATATATCAATATATCATCTATGAAGACGATAACAAACAAATCCAAGTACTGTCTGAACACTCCATTCATCAAGTCCATAAAGGTTGCTGGGGTATTAGTTAGCCCAAAAGATGTCACCAAAAACTCATAATGGCCATAATGTGTCCAGAAAGCTGTCTTAGGGTAACCTCTGCCCTAACCATCAAATGATAATAACCGGATCTCAAGTCAATCTTGGAGAAAATTGAAGCACCTTAAAGTTGATCAAATAAATTATCAATACGAGGTATCAGATACTTATTTCTGATGGTAACCTTGTTCAACTGTCGATAGTCAATACACATACACATATATCCATCCTTCGTCTTCACAAATACCACCGGAACACCCCAAGGAGATACACTCGACCTAACAAACACTTTTCTTAAAAAATCCTGCAATTGTTCATTCAACTCCTTCAATTTGGTTGGTGCCATACGATAAGGAGGAATGGAAATGGGTTGAATTTCCGGTTCTAAGTCAATACAAAAATCAATATTGCAGTTTTGAGAAAGAACTAGCAAATCCATTGGAAGGACCTCTAAAAACTCACTCACCACTGGAATAGACTCAAGCATAGGAATCTCTACACTAGTATCTCGAATATGTGCAAAATAAGCCAAACATCCTCTATCCACCAAGAGATGAGCCCTAAGAAATTATATCACCCTTTTTGGAGAATGACTAAGAGAACCTCTCTACTCTACTATAGGAATCTGAGGCATAGCTAATGTAATTGTCTTAGCATAACGATTCAAAATCGCATGATAGGGAGATAACCAATCCTTCCCAAAAATAAAATCAAAATCTACCATATCTAAGATATTTAAATCTACATGAGTATCATATCCTATCAAAGTAACCACACACAATCGATATGCCTAATCTACCACTATAGAATCCCCAACAGGAGTAGAAACATGTATAGGCAAATCAAGAGACTCACATGACATATCTAAACTTGAAGCAAAATATGTGGACATATAAGAATATATAGAACGTAGATCAAATAATACAGTAGTTGATTGATGAAAATCAGAATAATACCTGTGATAATAGCATTTGCAGCCTTTGCCTCTGGCCTACTCAAAAAAGCATAACAATAGGCACGACTGCCCTTAAACTGTGAACCTCCACGACTGCCACCTCGACTAGAATGGAAACCACCTCTACTATAATTAGAACCACCCTTATCACTCAGTGCACCTCCCTTAATTAAAGGTTGTACAACCATAGATGTCAAATCCTGAGAACTCTATTGTAAACCACCACGTCTAATCCTTGGGAAATCTCTCACAAAATGTCCCATATCACCACACTCAAAAAACCTCTACGAGGCATTGGATGATGAGAGGAACCTGAATGACCAGAATTCCATTCACAACTAGAATGTTAAAAACATAAACCCTATGTAGTATGTATCGAACTAGAAGTACTGTTCCCAATATAATTAGCCTTGGATGCTGGTATAGCAGCATGAATGGGTCTACTAGACTGGTAGCTATAACCTCTCCCTAAGTAACCTCGACTCCTAGGTGGAGCACCCCCATAATCACCTGAATGACGGGCCCTCTTACCCTCACGCTACTCAAATTCCTCATGTCGAATCATCTCTAACTCCTTGGCAGCATCTACCACTTTCTGAAAGGGGACACCAAAAGCAGCAACCTGAGAAACTCCCATACGAATTGGAATAATCAACCCTTTGACGAACCTTCTCACTCTCTCAGACTCGGTGGGAGGTGTTATCAAAGAGTGACTTGCCAAGCCATGGAATTTTAACTTATACTCAGCGACTGACATGCCTCCCTGCTGCAAACCCTCAAACTCGGCCCTCTTACGCTCCCTCTCATTGCGTGAAACAAACTTATCTAGAAATACCTGAGTAAACTGAGTCCATAAGAATGGAGATGATCTAGATAGCCTACCATTAATATTGTCCCTCCACTACTTCTTGGACGGTCCAATCATCTAATACGCTATATAGTCAACTCTATGAGACTCCACTAATCCATGGTTGTGCAGTCTTTCATGAAAGTTGACTATAAATTCATATGCATCCTCATTCAAGTCACTATTAAATATTGGAGGATTCATTATTCTAAATCTCCCAAACATTGTTTATTCATCGGTGGTTATGGCATGCCTATTAGCCAAATATGATGCAACCCCTAGTAATACCATATTATCTAAATGGGGAGCTGTACCAGTAGCTAGCTGAGTGCCTGGAGTTTAAGAACCTGGAGAAACCATCTGATCTGGAGTCTAACCTATAATACGAGGTTGTGAGCTATCAGAGGTGAAAAACAATATTCTCGCCTGAGCCATCCCCTTTAAGAGTCCTAACATACAAACCAAGGTATCCTGAAGTATGGGAGTGTCAATAGAGCCAGGTGAATCCTGAGCTGGTCCATACACCTCAACATGATCCTACACATCCTTATGAATCACATGTTCATCAGGAGATACTCCCCCAATATGGCCCTGAGTACCTGTTAGTACTTGGCCTCCCACATGTGCTGCAACACAGCCTCTACCCCAACCTCGACCTTATCCCCTGCCTCTACCTCGTGTAGTGACCCCAGAAGAAGGTGCAGAAATAAGCTCCTAATCACCACTCGTAGATGTATGAGTCCTCACCATCTGTGAGAAAATGATACAAAATTATTAGAATTCCAACATAGTAAAAAGTGCACCACAATGAATAAAAGAGTAGAAGTTTCATAAAGTCCTATAGCCTCTCGAAGATAAGTATGGACGGCATCATACCAATCCACAAGACTCTACTAGAAATTTCTCTTGTACTTGTAAGACAGATGAACCTAGTGCTCTGATACCAAATTTTCACGACCCAAATTCACAAGTCGTGATAGAACCTAAGTCCCTAACTAATAGGTAAGATAACCCAAACATTCTTATCAATTCAATAAAATAAATAAAGTAAGGAGCCAAGTGACAATTTGAAAATCCAGCACACTAAGTCTGTCATAAATATGAAAGGCAGAAAGCTAAATTACTATCTGAGATTTATTGTCATAAGTACAAGAGCTTCTAAAATAAGATTCAAATAAGAAACTAAAATGACTAATTTAGACATAATAAATAATCTGTCTAAATACTAAAATAATAGAATAAACGAAAGATAGAGGGAGGTGTGAGCCGCGAAACAGCCAAATAGCTCACCACAACTCCAAGATAACCCAAGCTTGGACTCAAAAATCTCTACGAGATGCGCTCATATTCGGAATTGAGTATGCACCACAAAAGAATGCACCAAGTGTAGTGTGAATATGAAACCACGTGTACCCAGTATGTCTCATTGACCGATAATGAAGAAGTAGTGACAACAGTATATATAAAATTCATTATCAAATTTTATAATTCTATATTATACTTATCAATCAAGCCTCACAAAAATAGGGGTAGTCAAATGTCCTAAAATAATTAACAAATAACCAAGTAAAAATGAAGAAGATAATGAGATGATATTCCTCAAATTCTAAGTAACCTCACAACCATATATACACAATACTTCTTGAAATATACTTTGAGAGTTTGTAACCCATGGGGGACTCGCGAGGTCCATAACCGACACAGATGATCTCTACATGTCTGTGAAGACAATCTCAACGCACTATCATAAAATCAAACCAACCCCAACACAGACGATCTCCATGTTCCCAACTTATAACCATAAAATACTCTCTCACAAATGATTTCCAAGTGTCAGACCTTTACTCATACTCAATCTCATGTCAATGCATGTGCATAGTATAATTTCAACAACATAGGGGATGATGATGCATCTCAATAAATCAAATATCAGTATGACATATAATCTCCTCAACTATCACCATTATATGGGTTCGAATAAGAAGCACAATCACACAAAAGAAATCAATCAATAATACATCAACTAATGCCCATATGCTTTGGCATTCTTAAATTACAATCCTTCACTCTATAGTAATAACTTTCCCTTTATAACATCGATACTCGTACCAATGCCCATCACACCATTGGTATAATACCCCCATCTTTCTCCCTTACACGTTATATATTTCAATTTTTAATCTTTCGCTAGAAAAATCATCCTTCTACGAAATCTGAAAGTTTTAACATACCTCAAATGCCGAACATGTGTCACAAATCCTCAAAATTTTGCCTTTTTTTTGCAAATCTTCAAAATATTTCCAATCTACCAAATATGCATTATTTATAAGCAAATAAATCTATAAACACCCATATTACTACACATCTAGCCTAGACCTCAACGATCATCAATTACCTAAGTCTCAAGCCTAGGGTTAAGTCTCAGTTTCTTCAAACACCATACCCTTAATATTTAAATGTAGAACAACATGTCAAAACCAACTTAACTATAAAAAACTTACGAATTCACCAACAAATTATAGGAAACCTTATATATGGTCAACCTACAGTTTCTGATTAAATAGCTAATTCCTTACACTCAAATTGTAGTCTTAAATTACTGTTACCCATTAAAAAGGAATATAACAAGTAAAAGAGTATACTACTACATCCACTAATCCTATCAGATGTGCAAAGCAAATAGAAAAAGAAAGAGATATTAATTGGAACAAAAATGCCAATTGTTTTGATTGCCCAGTAACTGACCCATGTCTGTACTGCATCACCCTTCCCCATAATCCCTAAAAACCACATAATTTCTCAATAGTATAAACAAAATTTCTATCCTTAGAATATTTAGTATACAATCAATTTAAATGTTTACCTGAGCAACCTTTAATCCATGCCGTGGTATTTAATTCTTGTCCCCTCTATATTTTTTTCTTCTCAAGTACATATTATAAATAATTACTTCTTTTTTTATTAACCTAGATATATGAACTTTATGAAGTAGTGGGTATTGTCTTCCATTAATAATTAATTAAAAATTTAAATTACCACATAAATTAATGATTTAAAAGAATATCCTACAACTAAATAAACATAGTTAAACGGATAGCTCAATTTTTTGTTTAAGATTTTATGGGAAGAGTCAAAATAGTTTTAGCGTTCAAAACGACCTAATGGGTCGTTACAATTATACTCTAATGTTGAATGCTTATTGATTGGTCTTCGAACATGGTTTCACTTGATTATATGAATTTGGATTCTTTGAGTTGCAGGGTTTATCACTTGATCAAATCATTGTATTTCCTATGATGCGCACGTGCACACACATACACACACACATAATGTGTAGCAATGCAATATATGCTCCACAATAGTAATGTAGATAACATACATATCGATATAATAATAAAATATATAATATATAAATAGCGTGGTACCTACTCTATAATAATAATATATATAATATATGTATCGGCACACACATGTATGATATATAAACAAAAAATTTCACATGCAAGTCATTCTGATTAGACATAAACAAGACCCTTAGCGTAAGTGTGCACTTTACTATTATTGTGTAAGTTGTTTCTAAGTTATTTGAGATATGAGATACACTTGATGAATTTGTGACCTATTATTTAATATGACATACTATGCAGTAGTTATATTTATTGATTGGCAAATTATTGCTATGTAATGCATGTTTTATAATAAAGTAGATAGGGCTAATCACTAAATATACTCATCTTGTTAAATAAGGTTTGAGGGATAGAGTGTTAGGTTTGATGAATGAGGGCGATTAGGATGGTATAGGATCTTCATGTTGAACTTGTGATTTTTATGTTATGTTGCGTGATTTAATCTTGGTCGATCGATGATGCTAACCAGTATTGTGGTGCACCAACACTACTCTTGCTACACCCTTTTGGGTGTAGGTGTGTACTGTAGGTTGACTTGAAATATCTTATATTAAGCAGTGAGTAATTCTCATAAACTTTTGCCTCTCTTTCCAGCAGAAGTTGTGTCATTTCTTGTCTTATTCTATTTACAGGCTCTTGTACATACCTAGATTATATCTTGGAAGTTGTTTAGTTTGGTAATTTTACTTACCAAAATTTTGGGGTTTGTAAATTTTGGAATTATTAATATATCTATTTATTTAAAAGAATCACAACTGATTTTCCATAAATTCTTGGTTGTATATTAAGGGTTCACCTAATTAGTTAAGAATATGATAAGTTACCGCACGATCTCATAATTTGGATCATGAGAAATATATACATGAATGCTTCTCTGTATTTCACTCCTGTGTATACTACACCTATTTAGTATAATCAAGTCATATGACATAGTAAACAAGAAGTGTAGGGACTCTAATAATTTTATTATAGGGACTCTAATAATTTTATTATTTGGCATTACTAAATGGGCCATTCTAGTTATTATATAATGCGTAACTGAGTATTCACATAGACATATATTGAAGAATTAGAAGATTCGTCAATTTAACAAATTCTCTTGTGTTGTATATTTTGAAGGGAAATTGATTATTAAATTATCAGCAAACTCAATCGCAAACCTCGCCAAAGTAGGTACTGTCAATTTTGGCAGACGATCATTAACTCGGGCCTCCATGGTGTCCAGTTGGGCATATATATCTCTGTACGACACCAATACTTCTACGAAGACCCTATCAATAAATGGACCTAGCTGCTCGGCAAATAAATTTATCTACTTCTCATGTTGATCAATCCTCTTAACCAGTCATATAAAATTTACCCATGTAAAAGCTTATGGTGTGGGATGTGGAAAAATATAGTAGTGTCGGTGATCTTACCTTGTGATCTCATTTCCTATGATATAGATGGTCTACAATTTGATATGCCAGTTCCTGTGGACATCGTAGGACGCTCTCATATTCCATCTCCAGCCTGAGCAATTAGATCAAATGCATGTGATACTGCCTTATGCACCCGCATCTCAAGCCTCGATCCATCCCTCATCTTCTCGATGTCAAACTTCCTAGTCATGACTTTTTCTACATTAATCCCAGATAAAATGGGCACTTTTGTAGCCTTTAATAGACTCATTATTAAACATGGGAGTGATAGTTAAGCAACATACTTTGTAACCTGATGCCATATCTCCTCAAAAATGAGTTTCCCAAAATTCATTAAGAGTCTGGACATTAATTAAGCCCAACATTAGTACCGCCTTATTTTATTCCGACGTATTGTTAGCCCTGGTTAAAAACAACCTTAATCTTACCACACCTCACTAGAACTTTGTAGGGAAGGTAAAAGATGCTTTTTGGATTCGCTCCTTAGTATTTGTCAACCATGAGAGTAGACCCTCCGTCAGAACCAAAGTGAACCATAAACATTGCTGAAATATCTCACACATTTGATAGTTAAATTCTTGGGGTGGTGCATAGTTTGGCCCAAACAGAAATTTATTGATTGTGGTCGGGGATATATCTACATGCACTCCCCTAACTGGTATCTATAATAGCATTGTGAGCTCCCCTTTCTATGATTTTGGACTCTCATCAAATGTTGCCATATAATCCACACAGAATTCAAAGGCCTTGGACCCATAATAATATCCTAAATCTTATGACATCCACTCGAGCTTATACTCTTTGAATCGTTACTCGATGTCGAGGTACTATGGTAAGTGAATCGCTACTATCCTTGCCTCCTCAAAAATAATCCTCTTTAGACTGCCTCGGGCTATAATTGTGAGGCCTCCTAAAAGTACTTATCAGCACCTTGAATTGCCCATCACAGTGTATCACGGAATCGGGGTATTTTTGATTTGATTATATCATCCTGAATTAGTTGTAGTTGTAGTTATGCCTTCACCTGCAGACTAAGATGATGACACATTAAAACTAGAGTTGATATTCGATTCATCTCCCTATTTAGACTTGGGAGATTCTCTTTGATTTCGTGTTACAACTCTAATTTAGTATACTAGCGTGGTAGTCACATCTGCAACTTTTTGTATGTCATCATAAGAAATGGAGTATTCATCAATCAATCTCTGTTTAGACCTCCTTTTGGGACATTCCACGGGTCAATTTTAACTTTGGAGTCATTAATACCTTTATAGTGAAAATATTAGTACAACATAATCATAACAAAACACATGAGAAAAACTAAAAAATAACAAGTAGTAATTGCCGGGATGGGCCATCACAGGTACGACTGATAGTTGTCCTGACCATCACTAGTGTACCTTCAGGTGGCAAGCATGTGATGGTGTACCCCGTTGAAACTTTGACGGGTCGTCAATCCCACCATTAGGTGTTTTATCAGTAACCACTTTTTCATTAGCTTACTTATGGTGCATCTGACCTTCTGACATAGGTGTGATGGTCTGTTAGGGGCATCTTCGTAAGCTACTTTCAGTATTTTCTCAATTTTGTGTTAGCATTTCGCTATTTTATTAGGATTACATACTTAAATGAGTCGTATGTATTATAACATAAAGAAATGTCAATGCCATTCAAGAACATCGAGGGTTACTTAGACATTGCCCTTGTCATTCACTCGACGACACTAATGGATACTAGGACTTCTCTTGTGTACTACATTAATATAGTTACAAAATAATAATTTTCCTTAAGAATGTTCTTTATTCAATCTATCATCAGAAACCATTACTTCACACTTCAAATTCAATTTTTTACTTTTATTTTTAGGTTTATATTATTATTGTTGTTGTTGTTATTGTTGTTGTTGTTGTTGTTGTTAGAGTAAGTATATAACGATTATAGAATGGGGGGAGGACATGGTGGTGTGATAAAGGCAGTTTGAATGGGACAAAAATTTAATGGGGTACTGGTTTAGGAAGAGGGATAACGCTTGTTTGGTTTATGTAATTTGAAAATGAAATTGACTATTAGGGCAAAGTTGGGTCAGTGGGATGGGTCAAAGGAATAGATTGGGTTATTTTGGGGTGTGGGTTGGTGTAGGATAGGATTTTGGTTAATTTTAAAAAGTAGGGTTTTAAGAAGACTTACTTGTAGGTGATGGTACGTGTGATGGTTTATCACCCTCGTGATAGCCCATCAGTCAACCCCTTTCTTCTCGTTAGGCTCTAATAGTGATGGTGTCAAAAGTGCAAGGTTGACTGCCTAGTTTGACGGTCTGTCATTGGTATGACTTCCCATCGCTATTTCCATCACCCTACAATAATGTCATTTTTTACGTACTTTAATAATAGTTGGCCTGATAGTTCGTCGGTCTTTCAATGGCCATCAAACTTCTATGTCAATATCTGCTGTCCATTTCTTTGCCTTAGAACTGCACATGTAGCACCCTTTTTCAAACTACTCAATGCAATACAGAATTAACAAACCAAGCATATGTATAAATATTTGGGGTTGCCTCCCAAATAGCGCTTGATTTAACATCGCCACACAAATCAAGTTCCTTGATTAATGAGACTTCATCAAGGTACACAAACTACATTACCTTTTCCTCTCCTGGCACTCTAATGTACTATTTAACCTACTATCTATTCACTCTGAAGCGCTCACCCTCGTGGTTCTCCAATTCCAATGCTCCAAATAGAAAAAACTTGTGCAACTTTAAACAGATCAGACCATTTGGATCCTAGTTTACCCAAAAATAATTAGAGCCTTAAGTTGAACTACAACATCAGGTCTCCATAATTGAAATCCCTTTTCTCAATCCGTCGGTCATGATATAACTTCATACTCTCCTTAAAGAGATAAGATCTCTCATAAACTCATCCATCTCATATTTGATCAAGCCTTATATGAAAAACATCATTCCAGCTCAAATTTAGCTTCATCAATGCCCATAATGCCTTATACTCTATCTCCACAAGCGAATGACATGCCTTTCCAAACACTAAATGATATGGTGACATACCAATGGGTTTCTTGAAAGTTGTTTGATATGCCTATAGGGCATCATCAAACTTCCTTAGCCAATCGATCTTGTTTGCATTTACATTCTTTGCCAATATAGCCTTTATCTCCTGATTTGACACTTGAACTTTCTACTTAACTATGGTTGATATAGGGTAGCGACTTTATGCTGCTTCACTCTATATTTTTTCTAGCAAGGTCTAAAACTTCGGTACAAAATATGACCACCCCCACCACTAATAATTGCTCTAGTAGTGGCAAGCTTAGAGTAAATATTCTTCTTTTAGAACCCGACAACACTTTTGTCATTGTTATCTGCCAATGCCCAACTTTTACCTATTTGGAGATATAATTAACTTCCACTAAAATGTATTTCTAACCATACGATCTTACAAATGGTCCCATAAAATCAAAACCCCATATGTCGAATAGCTCCACCTCCAAGATTGGAGTCATAGGAAACTCATGCTACATTGATATTTCTCCCTACCTCTGACAATTATCCTAACCTTTCACCAAATCATATGCATCTTGATGAATGATAGGCCAATAGTAACCAAACTAAAGCACCTTCTTAGTAGTGTGAGCCCTACCATAATGCCCTCCAACTGGGGTTGAGTGACAACCCTCTAAGATACTCAACATTTCAGCTTTAGACACACATCACCTAATCAAATTATCAACTCAACTAGAAAAGTATGACTCATTCCAGAAGTAATTATTTACATTATGCAAGGACTTGTTTCTTTGTTGAAAGGTCAAATATTTCGGTATCACATCACTGCAAGGTATTTATCAAAGGAAGCAAACCAAGAAATAAGGTCAAGAGAGAAAGTCCCTTTCTATCTTATTAGTCAAGCGTGCTAACTGCAATAAAAAAATAGAGCTAACGAGCAAGAAAAGGGATGTGCTAAGGCACAAGGGCTTTTGCGCAGCTGCTTTGCCCTTGCTTCTTACTTTTGAGCTGGATCTTGCTGGATGGTGAAGTGGTCCATGAAGGTTAAATAAGACTTGTGTTAAGAAAGTAGAGTAAGAGTTGTAGCAAATACCTGATTATTTGGGAATGAGTCATCAATTTCTAGCTCAACATCATCTCTTCTCTAAAAATCTAGCCTAGATAGGTGATCAGCTACTTGGTTTTCACAACCTTTTCTATCTTTGACTTTGATGCGCCTAAACTTACACTCTAATTAAGAAGTATAAAGAGATCACTGTCAAATATAGAACCCAAATAGGTTGGGGTCAAACCCATAGGAAATGAGGAAGAAATCAGTCTACTAGCACTTATATTTAGTTGTAGTCACTATTTTTCAAAAGTAATAATACATAAAGTAAACTTGGGGTTTTAGTTGTTTAATTTGTAACAAGTATCAATGTTCACAGTATCAAAAGAAAATAGACTTAAGGTGTTGAACAGTATGAAAAGGTAGCTATCACTATATTACCCACGACATGTAACTCAGTAGTTGTCTCGTATTGGTGATATTATTTTAATACGTCGCATGCAAAATCTAAAAAGTTATGTGCATCTTAAAAAGTTTCGGTCCTATTAGATGAATTTCATTCTTTACCTTTCAGTCTCTGAATGTGTATATAATTAACCATTTTTTTTCACCTCGGAAAATTATCTCCTACCAGGCTCAAGTTCTTAGATGAAGGTTTGTAACTTTGAATCTATGTTGTAGTTTTCTTTTCCTAATAACGACCCATCTCCTGAGCAAGTAATAAATACAAGTGAGTTTTAACGCATGCACTCATTCAAACGAAAACAAGATGAAGAGAATTACAATGCATGCTAAAGAATGGACTAAAATCACCTATATGTTTGCCTACTTCTTTATTCCGTCATGGTTCCACAACCCTAGTTATGGGGTTTAGCTACTCATATTCACACGAAAGCATCAATAATTGGTGTAGAATTTATAAAACAATACTTATGTTTATGCAATAATAAACCTTGAATCAAAGAAAGAAAAATGAATCAAGGAACCAATGAAACTTGTATTAACAATTGATCCTCAAAAGGTAGTTCAAAATATGCTTCTCATGTTGTTTAAGACTCAGAAAATTAGTAAAATTGCATAACCGTGAAAATAAAATGTGTTTGGATAATTATAGAATAAAAAAACCAAATCCTAAATAAAATAGAAAAATATAAGTCGTCACATGTTCATGTCCAGTCTTCACGGACCATATTGATGTTCTTGCCTCGTGGTCATGGTCCATGGTATTTGACTTGGCTCCACAACTGTGTGGTTCTCTACTCCTTCACAAGCAAGCTTCACTATCCATGGTCCTCTTCATGCCCCGTGGTGGGGTTCATGGTATTTTTCTTGAACTTTTTAGGCAGTCTTCGACATGCTCTTCACGACCACTTGCCATGATACTTTATGAACTCCATGGACTATCAAGGGTATCGTGGAGTTTTACTTTAAAAAAATTCTTCAATTTCCTTTCTACAAAACATCATTCTAACGGCCAGCTTCCACGGGTCGTATAAGGCTTCACGGCCCTTGGTTGTTCTCGTGAACTTTCACTTTAGTGGCTTTTCATCAAAAATTCAACAACATAGCCCAAATTCATGTACAACTTAATTTTCCTATAAAATAACAAAAACACACATCATATTTACAAACATATGCTTGACACCCACACTAATCTACCATTTTGGGCATCAAAAGTGTCATAAATATGTGAAACATCAATACCATAAACTTAGAACCATCGTTTGTCCTCAAGCAATGAAACAACACAAAAAACAAAGACGTGCAAACAAAAAGGCCTATTAGAAAGTATACAATAACCTAAACAAATAATGCATGACTCTCTCTATCAATCAACTCAGCTAAGAAATGTATAAAGCATTCCAACAAACTCACAAGGATCAATTTACGACATTATACTACTCGCTATCGACCAAACCAATGCAAAACATAATGTACCAGTCAAATTAGCAACTAAACAACGCAATCATAGTGCCTTCACCACAAAGAAGTCTCTCATAATATATATATATATATATATAAGCAAACTAGAGACTAAAATTATATCACTCACGCTCTCAAATGAAGTTCAATCATTGGACGTGTACAAATCATAGGCTTTCTCTTATTTTCTACACTATCACTTTTGAATAGCTCTTTTAGGATCACATTAGAAAATTCTTTTCTTGTAATGTAGGCTTATAATCGGGTAGGGTACATTTAGGTTATAAATACAATGTCCTATAAATATCCTAGCAAGTCAATCTTCATTGTTCAGATACAATCACATAGCATTTTTCAAAATTTAGACATGGTTTATTTTTGTTTAATCCATGAAGCACCTGATTTAAGTTTGCAGCACGACATCATTAACTTATTTTCAATTTTTCCATCCTTGGGTTCTGAATGGTGTCAATGGGCAGTGTACCATTCTTTCTCTAATTCAAAGTGACCGACAATCATCCCATTTGATGCTCCAACTATTTGATAGAAGTAGAGTATGAATCCACTAGCTGACTCATTTTGGACATGTCATCTTTAAACTCTTTAACACTAGCTTTTGTGGATTTCACCTTTTGTAGCACCTTAGCCAGTATCTCTTCTATTTTTTATATCTATTTTTTTCTAAATCTGACCTGATCTCTATTTCCAGGAGACACATAGATACCCCTTCAATCATTTTTGTAGTTATCCTTATTCTTCTAATTTCTATGGTGGCAGTTTTATGGTTGTCATAGTATCCCTCCCTCTGATACTTCTGACCTTGGTTGCCAAACTGTAACTTTGGAAGCCCTCTTTGGTTATTCAAGTTCTTTTCTTGATCATCGAGGTTGAACTTGGGTTCATCATACCTCTTTTCACCCCTAACTGTGTTCACCTTCTTAGCACTCCAGATATTAATCGCTTGGTCAGTATATCAATTTGGGTTTTGATGTGGGTCATGTCATGTTCTCACTCTTCTTCTCTCTTTCTCTACTTAGTTGATATCTCAAATATATATCCCAACTTCCTATCTTAGAATCACTCGTATGTCATATACTGCTGGTCTTTAAAATCTAGTCCAAGATAGTTGGTGCTTCAATGAAAGTCTTATACTTGAAAGAGGCACCACAAGTTTGATTAACAACTGGTTTAGTCATAAAGTTGCAAGATTTGTAGAATATCTTATTAAGTGCTCATCTGTGAGATTATGATTCTGGCATTGCTTCAATTGCTGACTAAATCTCAGCCACGAGTTATGTAGTGCTTCATGGGATAGTTATTGTGTGCATTGATCTCATCTATGATTTGCAGCTTCTTCGATATTGGGAAGAATCACTCTAGAAATGCTTCCTTTAGCTCTCTCTAGTTGGTAATCAAATCATACAGGAGATTGCCACTTGATATCCTCCCTAGATAGAGACAAAAGAAATAATCTCACATAAATCTCTATTTGTCTAACTCTAAGGATATTAGAAGACTTGTAAAGTTCATTAAATGTTGATGTGCATGATCTCCAGCTACTCTTTTAAATAGAATCTTCATGTTCAAAAGCTAAAGCATGGTGATAGTAATGGTGGACTTCACGCTTGGTGATAGGGGAGGAAGAACTATAGTCCCAGTGGCTCCAACGATCAATCCACATTTGGATCATCATCATCCAAAGCAAAGTCAATGGTCCATTGTTTCCCTCTACCTCATCGCACTGGTGAAGGATGTTGAGGTTCTAATTCATCTTTCACATCTTCTTGATCATCCCCCAAATTATCATTGTTACAATCATTGGCACTAGATCGATCCTTCATAAGTTCTCTTACCCTTTGTGCCTCACGCTTTTGTGCATTCATCTTTTAAATTGTCCTCTATAGCTTAGGATTGTAAAGGATCAGTGGTTCACCCTTACATCAGATATTGGTCATGAAAAAACACGTACCCTATACAAACAAAAACAAGAAACAAAAATAAAATTAGAAAATAAGACTACAAATTGAACAACTACTAATAGAGTATTTCAAAGTTGTATTCCCCGACAATGGCGCTAAAATTTGATATGCCCAAACTTACACTGCAATTAAGAAGTATAAAGTGAACAATGTCAAATATAGAAATCAACTAGGTTGGGGTCGAACCATAGGAAATGTGGAGGAAATAAGTCTACTAGCACTTATATTCAGTTGTAATCATTATTTCTCGAAAGTAAAAATATATAAAGTAAACTTGGAGTTTTAGTTGTTTAATTTGTAACAGCTATCAATGTTTCTAGTAACAAAAGAAAATAGACTTAAGGAGTTGAATAGCATGAGAAGGTATCTTGGACTGTCTTCTTCAACACATATAATTCAGTAGTCGTTTCATATTGGTGATATCGTTCCAATGCATTGCATGCAAAATCTAGCAAGCTCTGTACATCTAAACACCTTCCAGTCTTATTAGGTGAATTTCATTATTTACCATCCTATCTTCGAATTTGTATCAAACTAACCCTTTCTTTTGACCTCATAAAACTATGCCCTCCTGGGATCAAGTTCTTCGACAAAGGTTTGTAACTTCAAATCTCTGTTTTTGTTTTTGTTTTCTAATCACTACCCCTCTACCGAGCAAGCAATGAATACATGTGAGTTTTAACGCATGCACTCGTTAAAAGGAAAATAAGATAAAGAAAACTACATTGCATGCTAAAGAATGGATGAAATCACCTATACGTTTTCCTACTTCATTATTTTGTCATGGTTCCCACAACTCTAGTTATTGGGTTTAGCTACTCATACTCATAAGTAAAGTATCAAGAATTGATGTAGCATTCATAAAACAAAATACTTACATTTATGCAATAATAAACCTTGAATCAAAGAATGAAGAACGAATCCAGAAACCAACGAAAGTTGTATTACCATTTGATCCTTAGAAAGTAGTTCAAAATATGCTTCTCACGTTGTTCAAGAATATTAAAATCATTAAAATTGCATAACCCTAAAAATAAAATGTGTTTCGATAACTATAGAATACAAAACCAAATCCTAAACCAACTAGAAAAACTTAAGTCGACATATGCTCACGTCCAGTCTTCACAGACTGTATTGATGTTCATACCCTGTGGTCATGCTCTATAGTATTTGACTTGGATCCACAACTGTGTGTTCCTCTACTCCTTCACGGGAAAGCTTCACGATCTGTGATGCCCCGTGATAAGGTTCATGGTTGTTTCTTGAACTTCTTAGGTAGTCTCCGACATGCTCTTCAAGACCACTGGCCACGATCCTTGATGAACTCTACGGATCATCAAGCATCTCGTGGAATTTTAATTAGAAATAATTCTTAGTTTCTTGCCTATAGCACATCATTCTAATAGCCAGTTTCACGGGCCGTAAAAGACTTCACGGCCTGTGGTGGCCCTCATAATCTTTCACTTCAGTGACTTTTCAGAAAAAAAATCAGAAACATAGTCCAAAATCAAGCATGACTTAATTTTCCTACAAAATAACTAAAACGTACATCCTATTTACAAACACATGCTTAAAATCCACTCTAATCCATCATATTGAAAATCTAAAGTGTCGTAAATACGTGACACATCAGACCTCAAAGTCTAATTTCTATAAAAAAAAATCCATCTAATCAACCTTGTTTCCGCATCCTTCTTTGCTATAATATATCTTAGTACAGCATGGTTAGTGTGTACTATCACCTTCATACCCAATAGATATGCCTTCAAATTCCCAAAAGCATAGACAGTAGCCAACAACTCCTGCTCCATGACTGTATAGTTCTTCTATACCCCATTCAATACCTTACTCACATAATAAATGGGATAGAAGATCTTGTTGCACTTTTATCCCAGCACAATACCCAAAGTTATACCACTGGCATCACATATTATTTCAAATGGTTCAGACCAATTTAGCATAATGATGACTGGAGCTTAAATCAACTTTTCTTTGATACATCCAAACACTTTTAGGCAGGCCTCATAAAAAAACTTCATCTCTTTTTTCTTACAATTTTCACAAAGGGTGTGTAATTTTGGAAAATTCCTTGATGAACCACCATTAGAAACCTACATGACCCAGGAAACTTCAGATTCTTTTCACAGAATAGAAGGAGGAAATTTCTTAATAACCTCTTTCTTAACCCTATCCACCTCCTAGCACTTCACAAAAATCTTGTGGACAAGAATAATGCCCTCCTTCACCATGAAGTGACACATGTTCCAATTTAGTATCAGATTGTCCTCTTCACATCATTGTATCACCCTGCTAAGATTCATCAAGAGAATCACCCACTACAGAGAAATTATCTATAAATACCTTAAGCATAACTTCAGCCATATCAGAAAAGATAGGCATCATACACCTCCAACATGTAGATCGTGCATTACACAACCCAAAAGACATGCGCTTGAATGCAAAAGTGTTATATGGATATGTAAATATCATTTTCTTGTGGTCCCCTAGAGAAATAGAGATATAGTTATAACAAGATAGAAATTCATGAAACAGTATCAATCTCTACTTGCTAACCTATTCAGCATATAATCCATTAAAGGTATACTTATGGGCCTCTTGAATTCTCTTTTTCCCTATTTCTTTATAGAATTTGGTATTGGAAAGTAATCTTTCAAGGTCCATCAGTTCAACTTCATGTAGTCCATGCACACCCGCCAACCTGTGACAGGCCTTTGAGGGATTAACTCATTCTTTGCATTGGCCACCATTGTCATACCTCCCTTCCTAGAGACATATTACATAGGACTAAACTATTTAATAATTTGAGATGGGATATACTACACCTACATCCAACTATTTAATAATCTCTTTTTCACCACTTCTTGCATAGGTAGGTTTAGCCTCCTCTAGTGCTCTTTACTCAGGCTATAATTTTCTTCCAATTGAATCTTGTGTGTGCAGATTCCAGGAGGCGTGCCAATTATGTCAGCAACTATCTATCTAATATCTCTCTTGAACCTTTTCAGCATAGCAATAAGTACTTTTAACTAATCCTCAACTAAATTTGCACCCACAATAATAGGCAAAGTATTTTCCTCACCTAAGAACATATAACTGAGATAGTCGAGCAACTATTTTAATTCCAACAAAAGTAGATCTTCAATAGAAGGTTCAGTTGGAAGAGTTGGTTTGTTCTTCAAGTCTAGGTCTAACTTTTTTGGAGCATAAGGATATGCTCTCATGTCCTTCAAAGCATTTATTGTCTCTGCATACTCTTCAATGAACTCACTATCAATGTTCATAATCACAACAATTAGGGTCTCAACTATAAACCTCTCCTCTACAGATGCCTCAATAATCTCTTCCTTAACTACATTAATCATTGATACGACACTCATATCTCATGGGTGTTTTATTGATTGACACAAATTGAACTTTACCTCATCATTGTTCAACCTAAACTTGAACTCACCACTTTCCATGTCTACCAGTTCCCTACCTGTGTCTAAAAACAGCCTTCCCAAAATAGTTGGAACTTCAAGATCTACCTCACAGTCCAGAATAACAAAGTCTTCTAGAAAAATGAAACTTTCCACTCTTACCATCATATCACACAAAATAACCATCGGTCTCTTGATTAATCGATCAGGCATCAACTAGCTCATAGTAGTTGATTTGGAGACTGCCCAGCCCAACTTCTTGTATATGGAAAGTGGAAGAAGGTTGATGCTGTCCCTTTAGTCACACAACATTGTGGAAAAATAGAATGCACCAACTATGCATGGATAGTGAACCATCATAGGTCTTTCTTTTTCTAAACCAAGCACCTTACAGCAATAGCGCTACAATGATGCATATTATGCACTAGCTCAAAGCTAACTGTCCTCTTCTTTATAACAAAGTCCTTCATGAACTTGGCATAACCCGACATCTGCTCTAAGGCTTCCATAAATGGAATATTCACTTAGAGTTTCTTAAGCATAGAATTAATTTTAGGAATATACCATCCTCAACTTTTTTCTTCAAACTTTGCAAAAATGGAGGGGGCAGTCCAGGAATCGATGCTAAAGGCTGCAAAATTTCTATTTCTGTCCCATCTGCACTCTTTGCTCCTTCAATCTCTTTTAGTGTGATTTCAATACTTGACTCTCCATAATAAACAAGGATATCTTGATCAACCTCATTATCAGTGCCACGTCTAGATTTAGACGCAATATCATTTTTATACTCAATAGTTGCAGGCACTGGCTCTGGAGTATATTGCTACTTCTAGTAGTGACAGTCATACACTATCCATCTTTACTTGGGTTCTGAATAATATCACTAGGAAGTGTACCATTCTTCCTTTGGTATAAAGTGTTGGATGCTTGCCCCATCTAATATACTAGCTACTTATAGAAGTATAGTACAAATCTATTAGTTGACTCATATTTTAGAGATCACCTTTCATCTCTTTAACCCTAAAGTCTATAGATTCCACCCACTATAATACCTTGACTAACATGTCTTCCATTTTGGAGTTGCTTACTATATTTCTTGTCATATCTCTATTTCTAGGAGGCACATAAACTCCATTACGATCATTCTTAAAGTTCTCCTTATTGTTCCAATTTCCTTAGTCATGGTTCCCAACTTTATTATAGTAGACATGTTTATAGTAGTTCCGACTATGATTTTCTAGATCATAGGTCCAAAACCCATCTGATTATTTAGGTACTTATCCTGTTTATCCTGGTTAAAATCTCGACATGTCTATCACCTCTCTTACTCATTAACGTTTTTAGTACCACTTGCTAAAGGATGCTTCATCATCAAGTCTATCTACATTTTCATTTAAGCCATATCCTGATCTCACTCCTTTTTTTGTTGACGTTGCTCTGCTAATGAACTAACTGCATAACTGTTTTCTATGACTTTAGAATTTTGTATGCCAGGCCCTATCATTCTTTGACACTTGATCTAGTATATTTGTCGTATATGTGTAAGTTTTATCCATGAATAACTTACCAACCACTGCATGTACAATTGGTTTAGTTGTCAAGTTTAAGGATCTATAGAAGGTCTCCATCAGGTGGTCACCAGTCAACTTATGATTTGTACACTGCCTCAGCTTTTTGTTAAACCTTATTCATATCTCACGCAATGCCTCAGTAGGTAGTTTCTTGAAGTTGTTAATCTCATCTTTGAGCTGTAACTTCTTTGGTGGTAGAAAGAACCTTTCAAAAAAAGCCTCTTTCAACTCTCTCAAGGTAGTGATTGAGTCATATGGTAACTCATTCAACCACATTATTGCCTCTCCAGATAGAGACAATAGAAACAACCTGAAAAGAATAGCCATTTGACTGATTCCAGGAATCTCAAAAGACTTATAGGTACTAATAAAGTTCATTAGGTGTAGGTTTGAATTGTCCCCAGCTACTCCTCTAAGAAGTCCTTTTAATTTCAACAGTTTGATCGTGGTACCTTTAATATTAATCCTATCTCCTTATGCGAAATGTGGGAGAATCGTAACCCCAATAGCTCCAGCCCTATCCAGGTCAGCTTCTTCATCGTCATCAATATTGGAATCAATGGGATTGATATGTCGATATTGTCCCCTCCCTCTTGGAACTTGACGACAAGGTACATGAGCCTCATTATCATCCTCATTACTCAGTACATTCCCAACATTGTTATTATTTTTATCATTTCCCCTAGTCTAAGCCTCGGTAAGATATTGAAGCCTCTCGACTTCACACTCTTGTGCATTCATTTTTCTTGGAATAGATTTCTAAAGTTCGAATCCTAAATAATTAATGGTTCACCCTTACTTCGAGTACTTGGCATGAACTAACATGTACCCTTTACAAAACAAAACAACAAACTAAAAGTAAAATAGGGAAATAAGACTAAGAGTGAAATAATACGCACATGACTTAATTGACAATCATATTCTCCAAAAATAATACTAAAATTTGATATGCCCAAATTACACCTTCGATAATGAATTATAATGTAGTCATTGCCAAATATAGAATGCAATAAGGTTGGGGTCGAATCTCATAGAGAATAAGGAAAAAACTAAGTTGTATGTGATTGTTTACTGTTAGCTACTCATTTCCAAAGAGAGGGGGAAATTAGGGGAATTTGAATGATTCATAGTATCAATTAATAACTTATAACTTTAGCAATGTTACTCACACTAGAACTTTATAAAGAGAGAAATCAAGATCGTGTTCACCAAGACTGTATGACTTATTTCAGGTTACTACGAAATTCAACCTTATTGTGCTACTATACTACTTTACCAATATCATACTACATTTAATTATCTCTCAACCAAATAAAATGCATGTCACTTTAATTTTTTTAAACTAAAAGTTTTAATCTCTAACCAATGATATTTACTCTGAGTTGGTTAATCTTGTTACAACATCAACAATTAGACTAGTTTTAAATCTTGAATCCTCGTTATTAGCTCTTTTCCTAGGTTTTACATCTTTTTACTCAAACAAGTCAAACCTAGGATAGGTTCTAAAGTTTGCAACCATTAGAAATTGGTTAAGATGAAAGAACAAATAAGGTATACAATCACTTTCCTTTTTTGGAAAAAATTTAATTTCAGCTTTCCACATGGCATGTTTAATGCCAAATGATTAAAGAGAATTTGGGTAAATTTGGCATAACTTTAATTTAGAACCACAATATTGAAAAGTATTCCTTATTTTCATAAACTTCGTGCCTGGTCAAACTAGGCCATTCTTTTTGAAATGGGGGGAGTACTATTTATTGTCCTTGGAAATTTAAAATTTAAAATAAGAAAGCTGGCTCTCTGAAGTCTGTGCGATAATTCGCCTGACGGCTTATCACATGTGTGATTGTCTATTGCTTACACCATAGTTCTATATTAGTAACTAGTTCTGAAGACCCTTTGTGACGATCTTCCTGAAGGCCCATTGCGGGTGTGACTGTCACACCTCGACTATATACCCTAGGCGTGTCCGACACTCAAAAACCATTTTTTATTCAAACCAAACTCTTGGCTTGGTTGATGACTAAGAGGAAGACTAAATATACACATAAAGGCTTTAATATATGAGTAGTTAAATCATTTAAAGAATAAATTATACAATTTTCTAAAACTACTCTGTCACGCCCGAGACTACACCCTGAACGTGGACGAGACTCAAAAATTATTGTTGGTCCCAAGCGAAGCTTTGCCAGGCTGACTACTAAGTGGAATACTAAATATGAATGTGGAAGCTTTAAAAGATGAGAAATTAAAATCATTTAAACAAACTTAAAACAACTCAATCTTACTTTATGCAAAATTTTGAAAATATCTTTGAATATAAGTAGTACAAATGTATACAACATCAAAATAAATAGACTGAACCAACTCTCTTTAATTTTTTCTATGTAGTCTCTACTATACTGAGATAGGTGTTGAGACAAGACTTGTGGCTACCTGACTATTTCACTAATAATGACTAAAAATCAAATAAATTAAATTAACCAAACTGGAGCCCGTTGGAAGAGTGGAGGTCTTACCAACTGTTCAAGGAAAGAGATATTACGGAAGTGTCTATGATCGTGAGTACCTAAATCTGCATCATAAACTAATGCAGCATTAAATAATGTCAGTACATGGAATGTATGGTATGTAATAAAGCTAAATGAAATAAATAACTGAATTGAAGCACCGATGCTGAAAGAAACACTGAAAAATAACTCAAATGAAGTAAAGAATGAATGTAAAACTTCACACCTGAGATATAAAGGGCAGTCGGGTGCACTAAAGCTTCCGCTATGTGTGGGGTCCGGGGAAGGGCCTGACTACAAGGGTCTATTATACGCAGTCTTACCTTGCATTTCTGTCAGAGGCTGTTTCCAAGGCTTGAACCTGTGACCTCCTGGTCATATGCAATGTATATTCTAAAAATAGGAACTTTACTTTTTGGAGAGTTTCTTTAACCGACAACCATCACTATGAGACTCGTGATAATATAACATGTTTGTCACATTCCCAGAGTCATCCAATACCTTTCCATGGGTAAGGGATGAAACTTAACTTATGGATCCATCTAAAAATTCTTCATCAAAGTTGGTAAGGAATCTCCTGAATGAACGGTACGATCCTATCTACGTTGGTGGCGTAGTTTATGGAGTATGAGTTGTTTGACTCTTTTTCAAATTATTTCTCAATACTACTCCCAAAATAATGCAATAATGCTTATAATAGTAATATTATTGATTTTGAGTGAATGGTCAAAATACTTCTATAAGCTATACTAAACATTTTGAAACTATTTAATCTCTCTTTAAAATAGGCATGCTTTTCTCAATAAAAGTAATGCATTTGGAACCCTTCAGTTTCCTTAAAACTCTTTCTTGATAATAATGTAGAATACTTAATCTTACTTAAGTTTTGAAAATTATGCATAATGAATAGTAATTCAATAACTTTAAATTTCTTAGTTAAATAAGGTTCATGTGATTAATAAACATGAACTATATATCAAGGATCATAATTACATGAATCAACATATACTCAATGATGATACCCAGTATTCAATAGAAGGAATTTAAGACCCACTCAAGAATTGAATAAACTTGGGTTAGAACCCTAGATTAATTTCTTAATGACTGAATTTAGATGTAGGTTGTGAGGACGAACTTAGTCCAACACTATGAAAAGCCTTACATACCTAAAAGAACAAGGTTCTTGAAGAAGCTTGAAGAATATGCTTGAATACCCTAGTTTTCTCCTCTTGATTCTTGCTCTAAATCATAGGAGGGATTATGATAGTAAATCAATGAAATAATAATAAAACATACCTTAAGTAGTTGCAAAATTATTGTGGCTTAGGCTAGGAAGGGTTTGAAAAGGAAAAAAATAACCCTTGTTAAAAACTGACAAAGTCGTCTATGGGGGCCATCTAACTTCTACTGGCCATAGAAGCAACTCGTAGAGGCTTGTCTAAACACTAGGGGGCATCTACGAGACCATATACATTATATAGAAACTTCTACAAGTTGTAGAACCCCCTCATAGAAAGCTTCGTTGGACTTTTGGGGTTTCTGAACTTTTATTTGTGGGGCGCTTTTACAAGTCATAAACATTGTACGGGTCATCCTTTCCGTCTGTAGAAATCAGTGTTAGAGGGATTTCAGGACCTTACTTTCACGAGGTCATCTACTGTATGTAATTACTTCTACAGGCCATAGAATGGTCCGTTAAAGTCAGACTAAGTTCAAACTTTTATGAATTTTTTTCATGGGTCATTTTACTGTCCGTAGAATGATCTATAATTTGTCGTCCATTCCTTGCAACTCAAAACAAGTTTGTCAGTTTTTAGAGGTTTAAATCCAAGAGCCTATCTACGGTCCGTGATTATTCTATGGGCCATAGATGATGTCCGTAAAAAATCAAATTTCAGGAAGACCTTGGGATTATCCATCCTTGAATGATAGAAATAGTATAAGGTACAATACACAAACTAAAACACTTAAATACACAAATAGACACTGAATCTAAAATAAGAGGAGTGCTATAATCTCCAACACTTTCATCAAAATTTCTCATAACTTCTAGTAAGAGAATTATGGCATGATATAATAATATGACTACTATGCATTAAGTGATACGGATGATATCTTTTAAGCTTGGCAATTCTTATCAACTACCCTCTTCTTCTTTAATAATATACTTTATTAGCTGAAACTTATAGCTCTCACTAAGGCCTGAGTCTAACTGCATAGTTTCACTATGTTCAAGCCTAACTCAAACGCATGAGGTGTTACCCATAAGATGATCATACTAACCTGGCCCACGAGATTTATGTTCTATACCTTTTTAGGGACTTTCATTTCAAGAATATCATGTCTTCTTACCACTATAATACACTTGCCTAAAACTCTTAAACAAAAGTCACTAATATCAAAATGCAATTATCCACCTCTAAGAAAACACAATGTTCAATCATATCATTCTCATTACTTTATGCCCTATTTGCAGTCAACACTATCTAAGAATTTCCATGTCTTCCTTAACAACTCTACAATCACAATTTCATTAACCTCTACAAAGAGGCACACTAAATATTCTTACCTAACCATTATCCATAAGAAAACTGCATCTCGCTCTTCCTCCTCATTTATAATTTTAGATGGAATAAGCACACCTCAACAATCATAATATGGAATGTCTTCTCCCTCCTATCTGCCATTGCTCAACTACTCTCATTAGTACTATTAGTTATAAGGAAGATCACTAAAGGACTTGAATATAAGCGTCAGGAATGAAAGAAATACCTATTCAATCATGAATTTATGGGACTGAGCATACTGTGAAATATGAGTATAAAAATATCGTGTTTTGCATAACATAGGGATGGAAATTCCTAGATTAATAGAATAAGATTAGGATCATTGAATGAAGTTATCACTTCTCATTCTAGAAACTGAGCATGAATGTAAATTTATATAAATTAAATGATATAGTCTATGGGTATGGCACTGATATGCAAAACAAGAGTAGGGCATCACCTCAACTAAACTACAAGGAATATACTAAGATGGGAAAGCATTGATATCTCATCTTGGCAAACTCATGACTACCTAAACTCAAGACCGACTCTAGTTCATTACCTCATCTTCTCCCCCATAGATTGAAGGTCACTATCTTGAGTCCGTGGACCAATTTTCTACACTATGCTATAAGTAAAACACTCTACATGGTCGGTTCATTACTATACAAAAGAATGCCTAAACTCTCCTGTTACACTAGCTTTAAAGATACGATATCTCTACTAGGACTTCCTTCTAAGATACTTCTCTTAACTTCCTTCTATCTCTATAGACAACTTTCTATAACCACTTCTCTAATTGGTGTACATAGTCGTTTATTCTCACTCTTATTATATAACCTCTTCTTTTTAGTCCGCTAACACTCATCATCTAATGTCACGACCCAACCTAGGGCCTAGTCATAACATGGCAATCGAAACCCCAAAGGGCTCCAACCAAGCCTCTTGACATATCATTAAGCATACATAAGGTAAAGTAAACATAACAAGACAAGTAGAAGAATCAACTCAACATAAGGGCCGAGGAAATTAAGTTCAATACCAATGTCCAAAATGGACTTACATTAATTTAAACATCTAAGCATGCCTCTATTCTAGATTAGATGGGGGCTTAGGATAAGCTCCTAGATAACCCTAATTATATGAGAAAGTTAAAGTAGCAATATTAAAGGAAAGTCATGTCCTTGATGATATGAGGACTCAACGACTTATTGAGAACTAAGAAACTTTATCCACGAATATAAGGAGCGTGAGTATTATCCATCCCTACATTATGAGACAATATAGGAAAAATATACGTTAGATGAGCAATATGATATAGAATGCATGACTAATCACAATGAGCATGAAACCACTTAAAAGCATTTGAAATATCATAAAATTTTATGGTCAATACATAATAAAACTTCATAGTAAATCTCATATCTTAGCATTCAACTTGTGTGGGATAAGACATTTAAACGACATCTTAAGACCATGTGAGCTATAAATTGGAATCTGATGTAACTCCCACATCAATAAGACAGAGGCTAGTTGCCAAGGTAGACTCTGTGAGAAACAACTTTAACTTAATAGCTATATGTGGATCTACTAGTTAGGACATAAAGGCAACCTACATGGGCAACATAGTTCGGGACTTTAAGTTGCTACTAGGATTCCCTTGGGTAACTAACTATGTTACCGGACCGAACCCCACCTATAAGTCCTATCGGTGCTTAGTAAATATCCTAATGGAATTCATTAAAACATGATCATAAACATTATAGGAAAAAGATAGTAACTACCTATCAATCCATCTTTATAAAATATAATTAGAGAAGCTCATTAACATTAGTGATTCATAAAAATCTATAACTTCGGTGAGAATTATCCTTATCACCATCTTAAACATGATTGTGTGAGAATTGTACTTATCATACCATAATAACAATCTGGGATCATAATTGATCATATTAATACTTTCATCACTAAATCATAAAATCGTTTCTTTGGATATCATAGAACTTCATAATCATAATTCATATAAACTAATCTTTGAACTTTAAAATGATGATTGAAATAGCTTAATTCATGGGCATTCATAATTTATCTTGAAATCATGCAATTCATATATAAACATGCTTAAAATAATCATTGATAATAATTTAAAATGCAATTTAAATAGACCAATAAAATTCACCAAAACTAGGGTTAATAGACAATTGAAACTTGAAGAAAACTTTGAGAAAACCTTGGGACTCCATGGGTGAAGGGAACCCATAGATCAATCCCCACATACTATGGTGAATTTACTCAGAAATTGAAGAAGAATCTGATTGCTTTTTAAACCCCAGCTTGAAGTTTGGAGAGGAACCTTGAGAGAATTCTTTTAGTCTTGCCTTAGGAGAATTTTGAAGAATGATTTAGAATAGAGGGAATTTCAAAGGGTTCGGTAGTTATAGGCTTGAACTTGGCCATAATAGTGTCTATATACATTGAACCAAACTTTGGGAAAAGACAGGATTGCTCTTCATTAAAACTAAATTTTTGAACCTTTGAATCTATTTCTATAAGTCGTCCTCAAGCCTACGACTCATAGACTTAAATCGTAGTACAAGCCTGAAGAAAGTCTGATTTTAGAGCCCTCTGATGTTTCCTTACGAGTCATTGTTACTACTCATAAAATTCCTATGAGTCATCAAAATCATTCGTCTTGCAGGTCATGAAAACTTGTAATTTACTGAGCCTCTAATGTTTTTGTACGAGTCATCCTTACTACTCATCAACATGATGAAGAATTATCCTGTTGAGTTGTAGGACTCTCCTGAGTTTTGGTCTTGAACAAGTGCAAGGACTCCCCTTATGACTTATTTCTATGAGTTGTAGAAATATCTACGAATCATAGAATGAGTCGTATTCCTGAATCCAGTCAACATTTTGAGGAATTTCTTTTTGGTTCTTACTTTCTGACTTTTGAGGTCTTACAATATCTCCCCGTTTAGGACATTCATCCTTGAGTGAGATTCAAATAGTATAGGAAAGACATAGAAAGAGGACTAGTAACCCATCATGAATATAATGACTCCTCATTAGAACATGAAAATTTCAAACTTAACATAAAATATGACTTAAAAATCAACTTTCATGAACATTCATGCATATGAATTACATAGGAGGGATTGAATATGTAGGAGTTAAATCAACTTGAATAAGAACAACTTACTATCTTAGGCTTAATTAAAGGGAAAGAGATACGAGTATCGTTTTATCATAGCTGCTTTTACTTTCCAAGTAACACTCTCTTCTTGTTGATTTCTCCACAATACTTTAATGGACACCACCTCTTTGTTTCTTAACGTTTTCACTTGCCGATCTAAGATTTTCACTGGAACCTCCTCGTAAGTTAAATTATCTTCGACACTTACATCTACCAAAGGTGTTGTGGAATTCGGATCACTTACAAACTTTCTTAATATAGATACATAAAACACCGGGTGAACCATAGCTAACTCAAATGGCAAATCTAACTCATATGCCACCTTACCAACACGACTCAATATCTTATAAGGTCCAACATATCTAGGACTCAATTTGCCTTTCTCACCAAAACGCATTACACCCTTCATGGGTAAAACCTTCAAATAGACCCAATCATCTACCTCAAATTCAAAATCTCTTCTCCTAACATCCGAATAGGAATTTCGACAACTTTGAGCCATCTTCAACCTATCCCTTATGAGTATCACCTTCTCCCTAGCATCTATTACCAAGTATGGACCAATCAAGGCCATTTTGCCTACTTCAAACCATCCCATCGGGGACCTACATCTCCATACAATGCTTCGAAAGAAGCCATTTAGATGCTAGAATGATAACTATTATTGTAGGCAAACTTAATCAACGGTAGATGCTCATCCCAACTTCCTTTAAAACCAATCACACATTCCCTCAACATATGCTCTAGAGTTTGAATCATTCTTTTGGCTTGACATGTAAGACCCAGAAGTCAGAAAGTTGGATTTGAAGAGAATCCCTAAAAATTTGGCCTATTCACATATTGACGAGTCACTCTACGACTCTTTGTTTCTTCTAAGACTAGTAGACATGAGTCATAGAGTGAACCCTAAAGGCCTATCTCAGAACAACCTCAGATGAAACCCTATGACTCAACAACATGAGTCGTAGGAATGGCTATGATTCATCATGCCCAGTCGTCACCAAATTTCATAGGCCCTTAAACTTATAGGTTTTTAGACCTGCATGATGAGTGGTTTTATCGACTAGTAGGGAATTTTATGAGCCGTAATAATGACTCATAACAAAAGATTAGAGACTTCAATTTCAGAACTCTTAAGAGGCCTACAGGATAAGTCAATTCAATGACTCAGAATAAATGATGACGAGTCATAATGATGATTCATAGACCTAACTTCGGAGGCTCCCAAAATCTCAAAAAAAAAGCAGGACCTGTACTATGACTCAGTCGTAGACTTGGGGATGACTCATAGAAGCCGACTCGTAGATCCAAATTCCAGTTTTAATGAAGGGAAATTATGTCTTTTCCCAAGATTTGGTTCAATGTAACTAGACACTATTATGGACAAGTTCAAAGTGTATATATACCTAACCCTTTAATTTTCCCTCTATTCTAAATCACTCTTCAAATTTTTGTAAGGCAAGAACACAATTCTCCTAAGGTTCTTCTCCAAGCTACAAGCTAGGGTTTCATATTTTTATCAAGGTTTCCTCTAAATTATAAGTAAATTCAATCAAGGTATGTTGTAATTGATACATGGGTCCCTTCAACCCATGGAGTCCCAAGGTTTTCTCAAAGTTTCCTTCAATTTCAAATATTATCTAACCTTAGTTTTGATGAATTGCCTTTGGCTGTTTAAAGTTTGTTTTAAATTGTTATCAATTATTATTCTAAGCATATTTATACATGAATTACATGATTTTAAGGAATTATGATTTCCCATCCATAAAGTTACTTTCAAGTATGATTATGAGGTTCAATGATGATTTACAGGAGTTTTGATCAGTATTTGAATGATTTCAAAGGAAAGTTTTTATGAATAAAGTTGAGATTATGATTTAATGATTAAAGTTATGATGATAATAAATTATGATCCAAGATAGTTATTATGGTGTAATAAGTACAATTATCACACAATCATATTTAAGATGGTGATAAGGACAATTCCCACCGATGTTATGGATTCCTATGAATCACTAAGGTTAATGAGCTACTCTTATTATGATTTATAAATATGTATTGATAGGTAGTTACTATCTTTTCCTATAATATTTATGATCATATTTTAATGAATTATATTAGGATATTGACTAAGTATCAAGAGGACTTCTAGGTGAGGTTCGTTACGGTAATGTAGTTAGCTTCCCAAGGAAATTCTAGTAGCAATCTACACTCCCAACCTACGTTGCCCACGTAGGCTTCCTTCATGGATTTGCTAGTGGATCCATATATATCTCACAAAGTTAAAGTTGTTTCTCATTAAGTCTACCTTGGCAAGTAGCATCTCTCTTCTAGATATGGGACTTATATCAGATTCCATGTTATATCTCGTATGGTCTTGACATGTCAGTTAAATGTCTTATCCCACACAAGTTGAATGCTAAGATTTTAGATTTACTATGAAGTTTTTATGATGCATTGACCATAACTTTTCCTATGTTTTCAAATGATTTTAAGCTTTGCTCATGTTCATTATGTTGGTCACGCATCATATGTCATATTGTTCAAGTCCTATTACTTGTTCATGTATAATTTACATACTTAGTACCTTCTATGTACTAATGCATATTTTGCCTACTTTATGTCATAATGTAGGAGCGTACAATCACCATCCTATTTGTGACTAGAGTTGCTTTCGTTATCAAAGAGTTGGTGAGTCCTAATTCCATCGATGACATGATTTCTTTTCACATTGGTACTTTGACTTTCTTCTTATGATTCAGGTAAGCTAGGAGATTTTCCTAAGCCCCCATCACGTATAGACTTAGAGGCATGTTTAGACATTACTTTGATGTAGTCCATTTTGGACACTTATTGAGTATTTCTATCTCTTAGAATTTACTTTTGAGTTATTACTTCTGCTTATCTTATTAAGTTTCTTTACCTTATGTAACCGATGTATGCTAAGATGGCTTGGTTGGTACTTTCATAATTTCAACCATCGTGTCACGTCTAGGATTGGGTTGTGATAAACTTAGTATCAGAGCATAAGGCTTAGGAGTGTCCTAAGGAGTATAGAATTCTGTGTTAAGTAGAGCCTTATTCATTGATATAAAGCCACATCTATGAATAAGAGGCAATGAAACATCTTAGAAAAATCCCACTTCTTTCATAATCTATGTAGTGCAGTAGAGTGGTACTCTAAGCCTTTCCCTTTAACGCTTGTTTTATGCGATTTTCAGAAAATTGCCTCCTAGAAGATACCCCTATAGAAGTGATATGATTAAAGAGGATCAACAAGCTCTGAATAATCCCTTGAATGTCTAAGTCTCCAATGCCAAGTTTTGAGCGCCTTTCCAAGTACTTGCTCAAGCCGTTATGGCTCAGGCCAATCATGAGGTGGTTGCTCCCATGAACCCAAATATGGGTACAGCGGCAAAAAGAGTTCGTGATTTCATGAGGATAAATAATCCAGAGTTTTGGGATTCCAAGCTGGAAGAGGATCCAAAGAGTTTGTTGATAGCATTCACAAGATTGTGGATATTATGGGGATTAGCCCGGTTGAAATGGTGGAGTTGGCTACATATCAATTAAAGGGTGTTGCTCAAATTTGGTTTGATCAATGAAAAGTAAGAGGCATAGAGAGGTGGATCCCGTGACTTGGGAGGAGTTGAAAGGAGTGTTTCTTGATGGATTTTTCCCACTAGAGTTAAGGGAGGCTAAGGTACAAGAGTTCATCAACTTTAATCAAGGTGGTAGTAGTGTGAGGTAGTATACCTTCAAGTTCACCCAATTGTCGCAATATGCTTCATTCAATGTTGTCGACCCAAGAGCTCATATGAGCAATTTGTGTTGGGTGTCTCGAATGTGGTTTCTGTGCAATGTAAGATGGACATGTTGATTTGGGAGATGGACATATCTAGACTTATGAACTATGCAGAGCAAATAGAGAGTGAGAAGCTAAATGAGTTAAAGGATCAATTGAAAGACTTGTTAGACAAAAGTTTCATTAGACCAAGTATATTCCCATGGGGTGCTCCTATTTTATTTGTTACAAAGAAGGATAGCTCACTATGTATGTGTATTGAGTACTGGCAATTAAATAAAGTAACCATTAAGAATAAATACCCAATTCTGGGGATAGATGATTTGTTTGACCAACTGCAAGGGGCAAGTTACTTCTCTCAGATTGATCTCTATTCTGGTTATCACCAATTAAGGGTGATGGTGTGTGATGTTCCCAAAATGGTATTTTGAACAAGGTAAGGTCATTATGAGTTCCAAGCTGTATCATTTGGTTTGACTAATGCCCCCGCAGAATTCATAGACTTGATGAATAGGGTTTTCAAAATAATATTTGGATATATTTGTAATTATGCTTATTGATGACATTTTGATTTACTCTTGGAATAAGGAAGAGCATACTCATTACTTGGGAATTGTATTGCAAAATCTAAAGGACAAGCAATTATTGCCAAATTTAATATTATAAGTTTCGGTTAAAGGAGGTGGCTTTTCTTGATCACATTACATCAGGTGAAGGGATTATGATTGATCCTAAGAAAACCTATAAGGTGAAGAATTTGTACTAACCCTCCAAGTCATTTTGAAATTTAAGCATTCATTCTATCATTTAGAGCATTTTTATAATGACCCCGAGTTATTTATGACTTGTTGGCACTAACTATTCGGTCGCCTGGTCATTCATTTGGGTTTTAAGTCCGCTTTCCTGTTTTGAAGCTTTTATAATTTAAAAAGTTTACTTCGGTCATAACTTTAGAAAATAGACCTCAGAACGGAATTTTGATAATTTCATCAGCTCTAGAATGGATAAATTAGGCTATTGACATGGTCAGCATAAATATTAAGGTAATTGATATGAGTTTATGACCATTTGGCATTTTTACCTTTGAAATTTAGCCTATAGTTGATTTTAGTCAATATTCTTGGAAAGTGCACTCAGATGAAAATTCTAACAGTTCAGTTAGTTCTAAAATATCGAGTTTGGTCTAGAACGACCTTTCATTTGCTTCATGAGACTTTCGGTCTAATCTCAAGGCCCATTATGGAAATGGACTTAAAATGGCACTTGGGGTAGGACCCACTTTTTATTAAAATTACCTCGTATGGAAATTTTGAATGTTCCATTGAATTTGTAACATCAAATTTAGTGGGGTAGCATATCTCCTTTGCACGCATGGGGTTCTGAATGAATCCCAAGCTCCCCATCGGAGATTTAACATGCTTCCTTTGAGGTAATACTCTCTTTTTCTCCTACATTTCTAAGTTCTTAGGCCATGAGATTGATCATTTAAGCATGTTGGGTTTGGGTCAGTTTTGATGTGTGAATTGTGTTCCCTTTTGGAACTGAGCTAGAGATAGTATTTGGAGCCAATTCTCAGAGTCAATTTTATGAATTACGGAGTGAGAACCACAATTCCTAATTTTTAAATCCCAAATTGGCCCATCTACGAACTCAATAATTTTAGTGTCATTACAACTGTATTAACATTGTGATTTTATTTTTGATAGCGTGGCAGCATTTGGAAGCCACTCGGAAGGGAAAAACTCCAGTTTCATGAATTAGAGCACACGCGATCGGCCTACGGGTAGGCTATGGTTCTACCCTTGTGAGACTGAGCATGTATAGGCAATGGTATATGAATTGTATAAATTGGAGAGGTTAGAGTGTCGAGCATGCTAAATTCCTAGAATTCATGACCTAGGCACTATTTTGGGAAATTATTGGCCTGTTTGAGCATGATTCCTGCTATTGTCGATCATACATGCCTAGTGTTGTATGTGGTGTATGTGGTTATGTTTTTGGAAGCATATTGGTCCTTATTCTAGGCTTAGACTAGTGATTGTCTTAGACTTGAGCGATTTTAGTGTCGTTGGGCCTTAGAACTTCTCCGACGTCGTTTCGGGTGGTCAGCTCCCTGTAGAATGATATAGAAGACTTAAGTCTGATAGTCTGAGCTTTAGATAGTTAGTAACACATCTTATGACCTTACCTCTATTATGCCATACTCTCCTAACATCCTTGTATATCTTGGTTCTATATTCTAGAAGTCTCCACGATGATTCGGGTTATATTTGGTTTGGGATGGAATAATGTATTGATAGCACTCAGTTCACGGGTACTCCCTGTGATGCTCGATCGATCTTTGATCCTAATTCAGTTCTATCCCTTAGCTATAGATACCCGGTTCAAGCCCGCGGTTGAGCTTACTCGTGTTCGATTCCTTAGCTATAGTTGCTTGATTGAAGTCTGTAGTTGAGCTTACGTTTTGTCAAGATCCTAAGATACAGTCACTCGATTGATGTCTATGGTCTAGCTTACCCATGTTCGAACCTTTTGGTTATAGTTACCTAATTGAAGTTCGTGGTCTATCTTATTCGTGTTGACTTAGTAGCTACAGTTACTCGGTTGAAGTCTGTGGTCCATCTTACATATTATTCAATTCCTACATCCCTGATGAATCTTTGGTTCAAGTCTTCATCCATTCTCAGCTTTGAGTTGAGGCATTAGAGTTTGGGAATGGTTGGATTCAAGTCTAGGAAATGGTGATATTATTTGACTCATTTTGGCTCCGTTCATTTTACTTCAGCTATTATTGTACCTATCGGGCTTATGGGAGTCTGTATAGGTGGTTACCTTATACTTGTGCATGAGCGTACCCGTCAGGTTTTTGGGAGCCCGACGGATTTAGTTAGATTATTCCTCTTTGATTGTTAAGTACACTCGTGTACTACCTAGATTTACTTATTTCCCTGTCTTTGGTTGTGATCATTTACTCATAATTTAGTTTACTTTTTCTAATATTTCTCAATCGACCTATGATGCCTACTAGGTACTTGTTGTTTTGGTACTCATGTTATACTTTACATCTGTTTTCATGATGTAGGTCCGAGTACTAGCTACCAGCATTAACTCAAGCCAGTTGCGGTAGTGATCGGAGGCGAGGGTGAGCACATTGCATCCTGGATCTACCCGTCTCCCTCTATATATACATTTGACCTGTGTTTTTCTTTTTGACATATCTCTGTTTCTGTGGTCCACTTTTGGGAAATGTACTTTTTTTACTAGTAGCTTTGTACATGTGACTTCTAGGTTCTAAGAGGGATCTTTTTGTTGTATTTATTAGTTGCTTCCTCCCGTTCATGTGTGCTCCTATTATTTCTTTACTTTTCTTGATTGAATTATTGGTCATCTACCCTGACATCCTATTACTTGCAGTTCCGGGATATAGATTGGCTTGCCTAATGGTGGGTCATAGTAGGCGTCATCATGACCTGAAAATTCAAATTGTGATAGAATTGGCCTCAACTGTTGTCCCTTTCGGATGTTAAAAGTTTCCTAGGACTTTTCGGATAATATAAAAGATTTATAGAAGGGATTTCCTTAACTTCATCACCTTTGACTGAGTTGACTCAAAAGAAAGTAAAGTTTCAATAGTCGGAAGCTTGTGAGAAGAGTTTCCAATAGTTGAAAGATCACCTTACTACCGCTCCTATCTTGACTTTGCTGGAAGGGTCAGATAATTTATGGTTTTTTGTGATGCTTCAAGGGATGGACTCGATTGTATTTTGATGCAACATAGTAAGGTGATAGCTTATACTTCGAGGCAACTTAAGGTGCATGAAAAGAATTATCCAAATCATGACTTGGAGATAGCAGCAGTTGTGTTTACTTTGAATATTTAGAGAAACAATCTTTATGGTGTCCATGTGGATTAGTTCACCGACCATAAGAGTTTACAATATGTGTTTAAGCAATAGGACTTGAAAAGTAGATGGCTCGAATTGTTGAAAGATTATTATATGACTGTGTTGTACCATCTGGACAAAGCTAATATGGTTGGCGATGCAGTAAGTAGATTGTCTATAAATAGTGTTGCACATGTTGAAGAAGGTAAGATAGAATTGGTTAAGGATGTTCATAGAATGGCACATTTAGGTGTACATTTGGTTGATTCTAGTGATGGAGGTGTCCTTGTGCATAATGGATTAGGATCGTCTCTTATGGTGGATGTTAAGTCCAAACAAGACCATGATCCGGTATTGATTGAGTTAAAGAATACGGTTGCCAAAAAATCCATTGAGGCTTTCTCCCAAGGGGTAGATTGTGTACTCCATTATCAAGGTCGGATGTGTGCGCCTAATGTTGAAGGTTTAAGAGAGTTGATATTGAATGAGGCTCATATCTCTCGGTATTCGATTCATCCGGGTTCCACCAAGATGTATCGTGATTTGAGGGAAATGTATTGGTGGAATGGCATGAAGAAGTACATAGTGGAGTTTGTGGCTAAGTGTCCTGATTGTTAACAATTTAAAGTTAAGCATAAAAAACCAGAAGGTTTAACTCAAAATATTGAAATTTCTACTTGGAAGTGGGAAGATGTGAATATGGACTTTGTAATAGATTTGCCTCATACTAAGAATCAATATGATTCCATTTGGGTTGTTATATCAGATAACTAAGTCGGATCATTTTCTACCAGTTAAGACTTCTTACGGTGCTAAAGACTATACTAAGTTGTATGTTCGTAAATTAGTAAGACTTCATGGTGTTTCCTTGTCCATTATATCTGATCGAGGTTATAGCATCCCCTTGGGAGGATATCACTTACAAAAAAAGCTAATTTAATACTTAAAACATTTAGGAGGAATTTAAGCCAAAAGATATTCACAAAATATTTAATAGCGGAAATAGGTCTATGCGAGAAAGGGTCGAAAGTGTGACATTTTGTTTTCATTGCCCAGTGAAAAATTTCTTAGATGAAATATAGTATCAAATTATCAATTTAAGATGGTAATTCCCTTCTCAAGTAGTCCACATTTAAGAAACTTCGTTTTGGAACTTATATTTTCAAATCAGTGCCACTGCGGGTTCTATAAGAAATACAAAACTCAAACTTGTGATTATAACAAAAACTAGTATCTTGTTTTCTACATAATTACAAGGCAAAATATAAACCCAGTACATGGCATGACTTAGGTTGAAAGTACACTCTAAAATAGGAAAACATGCCCCTAAGTTCAAGTTACAAGCATATGGTCTTCTGTTCAACAAGCCTCCAAGATTTCATACATAAGTGTGACATATGGGTCATGAACAAGTCCCCAAAATTTTACATGACCTAGATGCATATGCAAATGTGATCTTCACTAAAGCTCCCAAAAATGCTGCTCCAAATGGCCACCTTCAGTGCTCTTCCCGAACATTATCTACGATAGAAAACAACTATCACTAAGCATAAAGCTTAGTGGTGTATAAACCATGGGCTTGGAGACATTAGATTCTCCAATTCCCTTATCCGTAGTAGGTAGCTCAATGAAACAAAACAAATCAAGTAACCAAGTATATCAAAATATCAAATATCAAACCTTGAAGAGTTTCAAATTATTGATATCCATATTCAAAGGCTCAAGTGTCAAGAAAGCTTATAAATAAATTCAAGAAAGTTTGTCCAATAACCAATTTCACCCAATATGTATGCCATGCCAGTACACTAAGTATAATCAATATCAATATGGAATGATCCCATATCAAGAAGGACCAAAGCCCCAAAGCAATAAGGGTCGTCACTCAATAATCAAGAGGATCAAGAGTCATATTGAAAGTGGCTTTCAACTCATACTTGAGAATGGACAAAAGTCCATCATCAAGATGAAATGCAAATCTAAATTTAATATGGGTAAGATCCGAATCATGAGGCATGTCTATATCAATGACAAAGTAACCATAACAAGAAGGACAAAGTCCCAACAAGAATGCAAAATGATCAGGCAATTCGTACAAGTGGGCGATTTAGTGAAAGCTTTGCCATACTTGAGATAATAACCATACAATGCTATAAGATGAAGAGTAAAGAAGAAACCCATCAATATATTTCAAAAATTCTAGAAGATAAATATATTTCAAGTTCAAGTTTATACACAAACCTTGGTGTTTTACCACACCATAAGTTCTCCCATAATTTGCGAAGTTCGAATCGTCTACGCCATAGACCAACAAAAATTCTCTTCGTCAAATAATCCTCTAAGCTTGTACAAGAGAATATATACTTTAAAATACACAATCAAATATTTACTTAAGTTTTATGGTTCAGCACATCAAAACTAAAAAGGAAAACCAGTGAAAATCAGCCCAAACTGTCAAAATAAGAATTTTGAACTATATTATTGTCTTGTACTATCGCTCAGTTTCAAAGGGGTAAATGGCAAAAACAGACTTTGTGACCTTAATTAAAGTTGTATATATATGTCTTGGGGTTTTAAGTAAATTAAAATCACCCCTGTAGCATTTTTGTACCAAAATATATGCTCAAAATAATAACAACAGTACATGTAGGGTTTGCAAAATAAAATTCTGGGCAACACTTGACCTGTACTTTCCCGCCCAGTTTCGAGTAGATACAAGAAATATTGGATTTTAGAGCCTGAACAAAAGTTTTAGAAATATGAAATATGTTTCTATAACATCTTTAATCACTTAAAATGGAGCTTCATACAGGGAATTATGCTAAACACACTAAAAGCAGTCTAGTCTAAAAATGGGTTTGTAACTTACCTCGATCGTGTGGAGTTGTTTGGGGCTCAACCAAGGAAATTCTTGATTATTGATTTAGTGGTTGAATATTATGAGAGAAGATAGGTTTTGGTGTCTTTCTTCCTTTTAGAAAATGAAATTGGAGGGGTGGTGAAGAGGATAAGAACCAAGGATATATATCTTACTTAGTAAGATAAAGATGAAAATGATAAAATAAAATAAAATAAAATAAAGGGTTGTCCACTTTTATAAATATCTAATCTATTTAATAAATTTAATAAGATAATAATAGTATGAGTAGTTTATATAACTACACCATAACACTTCAAACAAGTTTCGAATGTCGTCAAGTTCACATTCAGGAAGTGCAAAGTAAAATGTACCCATACGATCAAGATATGATAAATCCATAATTCAAGTATTCGCTAAAACAAATTTTGGGGTGTTACAACTTAAGAAATTTCATCCTGAAATTTACCTTATGCTAGTCTTGAAACAAATGGGGATATTGAATTCGCATATCCTCTTCTCGCTCCTAGGTTGCTTCTTTGCCAGAATGATTTCTCCAAAGGACTTTTATTAAAGGAACTTTCTTGCTTCTAAGCTCTTTTGTCTCATGGGCCAAGATTTGGATAGGTTCCTCATCATATGTTAAGTCAGGACTTACCTCAATGGATTCGATAGGAAGAGCATGAGATGCATCTAATCAATATTTTCAAAGCATACAAACATGGAAGACATTATGGATCCTATCTAACTCTGGTGGAAGAGCTAGTTTATATGCAACTGGACCAACTCTGTTAGGCACTTCATATGGTCCAATAAACCAAGGACTAAGTTTTCCTTTTTAGCCAAATCTCATAATCTTCTTCCATGGATAAAAACCTTTAAAAATACCTTATCTCCCATTTGATGCACAATTTCACGCCTCTTAAGATTAGCATAAGACTTTTGTCTATCTGAAGTAATTTTTAGATGATCCTTGATGACTTTTACCTTATCTTCAGTTCGTTGCACAATCTCAGGACCAACCAGTTTTCATTCACTAACTTCACTCCGGCAAAGAGGAGTTCTACACTTTCTCCTATATAAGGCTTCGTAGGGAGGCATGATAATACTTGATTGGTAGCTATTATTATAAGCGAATTCTATCAAGGCTAGGTATTTGTGCCAACTACCCTCAAATTCCATAATGCAAGCTCGAAGCATATCTTCCATGATTTGAATCACCTTCTCAAATTGGCCGTCTTTCTAAGGATGGAAAGATGTACTAAAGTTCAACCTAATGCCCAAAGCTTCTTGCAAGCTAGTCCAGAATCTAGATGCAAACCTTAGGTCTCGCTAAGATATAATAGAAGCAGGAACTTCATGTAGCCTTACAATATCATTAACGTATAATTTTGTTAAACGTTCAAGTGGGTAGTCCATTCTGATGGCCATGAAATGAGCACTTTTGGTTAGCTTATCAACTATAACCCAAATTGCATCATGATTTCTTTGAGTGCGTGGAAGCCTAGAAACAAAGTCCATGGTTATTCTTTCCTATTTCCACTCAAGTATCGATAAATGTTGTAATAACCCAGTTGGGACTTGATGCTCGGCCTTTATCTATTGACAAGCTAAGCATTTAGAAATATATTCTGCAATGTCCTTCTTCATACCATTCTACCAGTAGTGCTCTTTGATGGTTTGGCACATTTTGGTACCTCCAGGATACATTGCATATGGTGAAGTATGTGCTTCATTCAGAATTTCTTTCCTGAAGTTGTCATCTTTTGGAACACATAACCTCTTTTGATAAAATAGAACACCACCCTCCCCTAAATTAAAATCAACCTTTCCTCCCGTTCGAACTTCTTTGATCAATTTCACAAGTTTCTCATCTAACTTCTGTGCTTCTTTCACCTGTTCAAGTAGAACTGGCTTGACTTGCAAACTAGAAACAATAGAGCCATCAGAATTAAATGAAAGACAAGCATTCATGGCTCGTAATTCAAGAAATAAAGCCAAAGGACTGAGACAGAAACTAGCAATGGCTTTGCGACTTAAAGCATCTGCAACCATATTGGCTTTACCAGGATGATATTCAATGGTACAGTCATAATCTTTAATGAGTTCGAGCCATCTACGTTTTCTCAAATTCAACTCTTTCTTAGTACCCAAGTACTTCAATGTTACACCCCACACTTTTAAACTTTGAATGTCTCTTAAGTTCCTGAGACATTATCATGAGAGCCGGATAAGCTACGACACTATCAAACGATTCTAAGGAAGGGAGAATGTGAGACCCCATAGTAGAGAAGGTTGGAAATAGAGTCACAAGAATCCGGAAGGAATTGGAGGCCGAGTAGTGAGTCGTAGGACCTTATTTACCTACGTAAGCTACTAATTTAGAGGCCTTATATACATAATATATTTGAGTACATACCAAGCTTGCGTACCATGGATTACATAGGCTTTTAAAATAGGACGAGACTACGAACCCACGAGGAAGAGGAAAAGATGGCATGTGGAAGCCAATAAGGGGGTGACACATGGCAGAACCTCAAGCAAGCAGGTGACCCATCTTCTTGGGGTAAAGTAGGTGACCCACCTGCTTGGGGAGGTGGACTCCACTGCCACGTGGCAGCCCCACCTTGCTTGCATGGACACGGTGGCCCAATAGGGGTTGGACACGTGTCCACCTTAGGGGATGACACGTTTCACCCCTTGATACCACATATATGTATGTATCTTATAGTACTTAAGTTTTGGGTCTTAAAACTGCAGAAAAAATCAGAAAATAAACCCTAGAACAAGAGAGAAAATCGCGACGGCTAGGAGGAAAAAAATAGGTACGTTCTGATTTCATTTCGTAAATTAATTATCCAGCATATAACATGATGATATGGAGGTATTAGAATTTTAAATGCACGGCTTGGCGCATCCAACACGGACAGCAACCAGTCCACACAGTTTCAGCGCGCTAAAGAGGTTTCCGAGGAGTGATTTTGGCTAGTTTTTGCCAATTTCGGATAAGGTAAGATTTCTCCTTTAAATTTGGAATTTATGGGGTTGTTATGTAGTGTATTATGTACCTTTTATACTGCTGGAATTATGAAAAAAATTGTGGGGATGCTCAGCGAAAGAAACAATCTAAATTGAAGTCGTCGTAGTTAAATTGTAGTCGAAGTGAGGCGTGGTGTGGTTGGAAGCTGATGCTGGTTGTGTGGTGTGTGTTTCAGGGTATAAATGTGTTCTAAAATAGGTGTGGGACCTTATGGTTTCAGCCACATGATTCTACACTTTGTACAGTTAAAGGTTTCGCAAAATAGAAAGTAGAAACCCTATTTTGGATATCGTAATTTCGAGCGAGTCATTCGGAGGTTGTAATGTATAATGTTGCAAATTTTTTATATATACGAGCTGATGGTTATGTTGTTGGTTGGATTTAGGTATTAGGGATTTGATTGGGAATTCGGATAGGGCACATTATAGGGGAGGTGTTGTCCGATTTTCGTTAACGCCTTAACTAGTTAAGGAACTAATCGAGGAGGCGAGCGAAGAGTTGAGTTCTATGAATACTCATATGTAACCTAAGATGCTGGAAAGACAAGGGTTATTAATATTCATGTTGCTTTTATATTACCTAGGTTCAAAGGACGACGAGACAAATGAGATAAAGAGTCGTAAGAGGTATGTGAAGCTTTCTCTTGGCATGTTCTTGGCATAAGTATGTACAGCTTGCCTGTCTTTTCTTATGGGCATGTCTTAGAAATACGTTATGAATAATTGGTATATGAAATATGGGAATAATTCCATTCATAAAGCTCCGAGTACAGTTCATAGTTCTTATCCACTTCGTGATGGTAGAACTCTTGTAATAGTTGAGCTATTGCCTTTTTAAGGCTTCTATAGGATAAAAGGTAATATATGTAGAGCCTCTTGACTCGTGTTCACTTTAAATTCTAAGGCGCTTAAGGTAGCTGAGCTATCACCCCCGAGCCTTTTGTTCATGAAATAGTAACTGGATGCATGAGAAGCATGAACTATAACTCCTATTCATTTCTTAATATCAAAGTTCTTGAAGTAGTTGAACTACTACCCTCGAGTCCCTATATGATGAATACTAATTAAATGTATGAGCTCCCGTGCCTAAGAACTCTATAATGACAAGTATCTCTGATTGCATAAGCCATTCGGTATTACCTCAACAAAAGTATAGGACTCTTGAGACTCCATCAATATGGCCCCTAATGGCATTTAGAGGATACGTGAGATGATAATCATTTTGATCCTCAAATGATAGTCCATGACGATTGTTATATCAAGTCTCAGATGATGAGCTAATTGCATATAGTTCCTCATTATTGTACTCATGCAGGCTGTTAATACATAACTCACTGCATCCCATGAAGGGCCGGGCAGGATAAACTCACCGCGTCCCATGAAGGGCCGGGCATGATAAACTCACCACGTCCCATGAAGGGCCGGGCAGGATAAATTCAACACATCCCATAAAGGGTCGGGCATGATAAATTCACCGCGTCCCATAAAGGGTCGGGCATGATAAACTATAAAATGATTATTCACCGTATCCCATGAAGGGCCGGGCATGATATATGATGAAATGATTATTCACCGCATCCCATAAAGGGTCGGGCATGATATATGATGAAATGATTATTCACCACGTCCCATGAAGGTCGGGCATAATACTGAATGAAATGACATCTTCACTGAGTCCCTCACTGAAGGGCCGGATATAGTCTGTAGGCATGCATGTGGAAATATAGTGACACACTTGTAGCACCAAGTCCCATAGCGGGCCAGGTATGGTATGTAAGGAAGGTATACATGCCCTTATGTCATACGATGCAGGTAGAGAAATTCATTAATTGTTATATTTGTTTTTTGCATCCCTACTTCAGTTGCCAACTCAATTATGTATTGTTATGCTTTATATACTCAGTACATATATCGTACTGACCCTCCGTTCTTCGAGAGGCTACGTTTCATGCCCGCAGGTATAGATGTTCAGTTTGGAGATCCGCCAGCTTAGGGTTTCCACCCAGCGATATTGGGAGCGCTCCACTATTCTGGAGCCTAACTTTTGATACTAGTCATGTAATATGTATGTATTTAATTATCCAGGGGTACGGCGGGGGCCCTGTCCTTCCATATGTTACTGTTACTATTCTTAGAGGTCTATAGACATATGTATATGTGGGTTGTTTATAAATTTGTTTCGATTGTGCCTATACGATAGGTTGTAAATGTTTTTATGTTATGGCAGCCTCGTAGGCTCGCGTGCCCTTTCATGACATGATACGAATGAAAGAAGCTATATGTACATGAAAAAGTTTTCAACTATTGAGGTTTTTAGGTATAGTGTCACATCACACATGGTTCAACTTAGGTGTAGCTGATAGATACGCATAAGGGGGGTCCAGGCTGGACCCTAGTTGCGGCCTACGGGGTTGGGTCGTGACATTCAAACTCTTGTGCTTAATAAATATGTGACATTTTTCTCTATATAAGTAATGCCTCCAAATTTTCAAAGCAAACACTATGGCAGCAAGCTCAAGGTCATGAGTAGGATAGTTCAATTCATGTGGTTTCAATGTTTAGGGGGTGTACGCAACCACTTTCCCCTCTTGCATCAAGACACAACCCAAACCATGATGAGAAGCATCACTATATATCACATACTCTTTTTCTTCAGTTGGTAGAGTGAGTATAGGAGCTTGTGTCAATAAGGATTTAAGCTTTTCAAAGCTCTCTTGGCATTTATCATCCCATACGAACTTGACATCCTTCCTCAAGAGTTTGGTCAAGGGAAATGCTATAATGGAGAATCCTTTGACAAACCTTCTGTAGTATCCCGCTAAGCCCAAAAAACGTCTTACTTCAGTTGAACTTTTAGGCGGTTTCAATTTAACAATAGCCCGGATCTTACCAGGATCCACCTTTAGCTAACATAATATGTCCTAGAAAAGCTACTTCACCCAGCCAAAATTCACATTTGAAAAGCTTAGCATAAAGCCTTTTCTCTTCAAAAATTTGCAAAATAATTCGGAGATGCTTTTCATGATCTTCACTATTCTTGGAATATATTAAATTGGCAACTATAAACACCACCACAAATTGATTAAGATAAGGCTTAAACATGCGATTCATCAGATCCATGAATGCCACTAGAGCATTTGTCAACCCAAATGGCATCACCAAGAATTCATAATGACCATATCGAATCTTAAAGGCAGATTTAGGGACATCTTGTTCATATACCCGCAGATGATAATACCCATACCTCAATTAAATTTCTGAGAACAACCTAGCACCCTTTAGTTGGTCAAATAAATCATCAATCCTAGGCAGTAGATATCTATTTTTGATTGTCACCTTGTTCAATTGCCGGTAATCAATACAGAGCCTAAGACTGTCATCTTTCTTTTTCACGAACAAAATAGGAGCTCCCCAAGGAGAAATAATTAGGCGAATAAAACCTTTCCCAAGAAGTTCTTGCAACTGAATTTTCAACTTCTTCAATTTCGCTGGAGCCATTCAGTAAAGATTTATAGAAATAGGAGTATTACCAGGGATAACCTCTATAGGAAATTCAACTTCCCTTTTTGGGGGCAATCCAGGAAGATTTTCAGGAAATTCATACACAATTGGTATATCCTTAAGGCTTGGACATTCCAGGTGTGTATCAAATATATCAGCAAGATAAGCTTCGCAACCCTTACTAACCATCTTTCTTGCTACAACTGTGAGATAATATTTGAGGTAATTGATCTTTCGCCTTGAACAATGACGTGTGAAAATAAAGGAGCTTTGAAGGTCACATGCTTTGACCTACAATCCACTACCCCATGTTATCTATGAAGCCAATATATACCGATAATGACATCATAGTCTTGGAAAGTCATTTCAATCAGATCAGCAGGAAATACTAGATTTTGAATCACTAAGGGACAACCTCGATAGATTCGATTATAAACAACTTGTTAACCCAAGGTACTTTGGACAAGCACACCTCAATCAAGTCTCACAGATTTCACATCTTTAGGAAAAACCAATGATGAGCAAACATAGGAATGTGTAGAACTAGAATCAAATAATGTAACAATATATAAGCCAAATAAGTGAAATTTACCAACAACCACATCTGCCCCATTGTGGTCATCCCTCTGTCTCATAGAATAAGCTCGTGCTATAGCTTTTCTTCCACTAGCTTGATTGGCTCCACCTGCACCCATTGCTTGTGTGTTTCTAAATCTTGCACCCCTATTTCTTGAAAAAGAATGGCAGTAGATTTTTGAACTGAGCCTTCCATATGCGGAGAAGAAGTAGGGTTAGGACTAGGACAATCCTTCACTTAATGATCAAGGCTCCTACAATTAAAACAAGCACCAGAAGCTCTCCTACAAGTACCAGAGTGATTCTTTCCACATTAAGTGCAAATGGGTATACGAGTCTTGCCTTGTCCATAGCTTGGAGTGCTAGTAGTAGACAAATTTGATCTATTTTGCTTGTGCTGGGCTGATTTGTAAACATTGCTAGCTTTGGAATTGTCAAACCTTCCCTTTTTAGATGGACCTCCCGAATCTACATCAACTTTTCTGAACTTATTTTCATTTCTACTAGCTTGTTCCTTATTGATCCTTTCCCAAGTATGAGCAGCTGAAACTAATTTACAAAAGTTCTCATGTTGTAGGACTGCCAATGATTTTCTGATGGAATTATTCAAACCATCTTCGAACCTCCTGCACTTATCTTTTTTGTTATTAATAATACCACCAGCATAACGAGAAACCATGAGAAACTTCTGTTGATATTTAGCAATAGACATACTCCCTTGCTCTAGATTCAAGAACTCCTTTTTCCTTGCATCATGATAAGTAGGTGGGACTACTTCATGTGAAATTATTTCACAAAATCATTCCAACTAAGAATAGAAGGTTTAGCCTTGGCATTCGGTAAACTTACCCACCAGTCATAAGAATCTTTTTGTAATAGTGAAACAACATACTTAAATTTGGCATCATGTGAACACTCTAGTTACTCAAATACTCTTTCCATGCGTCCAACCACTGCTCGGCATTCGTAGGATCAACCATTCCTTCAAACTCAACTCCACCCATTTTTGTAATTTTCTCAAAGTTCATTTCATTAGGGTCAGGCATTCTTCTAGACATGTAAAGAAAGAAATCAGCATTTGTTGAAAAGGAAGATCAACAGCGGGAGTATTATGACTCATTTGAGGGTGTGGACCTTCTCTTGCACCCTGATTATTTCCCACTTCAGACCCACTAGTATGAGAAAGATGCATATGCGCAATACACTCAACAAAACATGCAACAAAGAAAATTGAACAAGTATATCAACTAGTCACAACAAAAGTCCTAGAATCACAAACCTAGGCTCTAATACCAAACTTGTAGCATCCCCTTGAGAGGATACCACTTACGAAACAAAAGGTAATTTAATACTTAAAATGTTTAGGAGAAATTTATACCAAAAGATATTCACAAAATATTTAATAATGTAAATAGGTTCATGCGAGAAAGGGTAGAAAGTGCGACATTTTTTTTCATTGCCCTCCAAAAAAAAATTATATTAAATGCAATATCATAGTATCAATTTAAGATGGTAATTCCCTTCTCAAGCTGTAACACCCCCCAAAATATTTTGCTAAGATTCGAATATTTCTTCACGTGAAAGTAGACTCGGACCGGAGGACTTGTAATTTTACACATGAGTTAGGATCAATTCCTAAGTAATTGAAGTGTGCTAGATGTGTTTAGGGGTCATAAGGGATCTCTAACACCAAGTCAAGTCCAAAGAACTCCAATCGATTAAATTTTCGGTTGAGTTAGTATTAGGGTCAACTTCAAATAACTATATCTCCTAGAATATAATGAACTGGGTGGACCATGAACTATTAAATTAAAGGTATTTTAGTCTTATTTCCATCGCCACTTTTTTTTTATGGGAACAGACCCTACACGAGGCTCCCACCTCTCGTGCATAGTCAGGGGTTGAGCATCACCCCCCAAGCCTTAACATAAAATAAAATAGAAAAATACAAGGAGGGGTACATAAACCTTACCTCCGATCCTATGTTAGTTCATAAGTCGGCTAACCTATTAAGGTCGGCTAACTCATCCCCGTAGCAAAAGGAGCTATCTATAACTAGAAAGCAGTAAACCTATGAGAGGACTCCTCCCGATACAAGTCGACTAAGAAAGCATAAATGAGGGAGACTCTTCCCTTCCATGAGAAAACAAGAAAGTAACCTACACTAGTCCTATTCAACTATGCTACGTACCATACATAGCTAAATTGAGAAAGAACAAGTATATGAACCTTCTATCTCGCATGGGGTGAAGAAGCTCTTTTCATCTTTGCCCTTTTTCGTCTTGTCGTACCAAGTAAGTCCAAGGGAAGTATGCAACAGCATCGCAATCATGATTATCAGCTAAGGAGGATGAAACGAGAGGAAGTATATAGAGCTATAATAACCAGCAACGTTGGAGTTGTTGTTGAGAAAACTAGTGACTGAAGAGCAGCAAATTGTAACTTGTAGGTGATGCAGCCATGGCATGAGCAGTTGCTTGGGTGTTTTTCCTTGCACTTTGCATGATTCCAGATCAATACCCATAAACAAACCAATAAGGAGCTCAAAGTAACTTGGAGCTGCTGCAAGAAGGCCCTTTCCATCGCCACTAAGATTGCATTTGGTGGAGTTCGGAGTCAAAAGTTATGACCATTTTACTATGGACTAGTACTGCAGGAATTTCAAGCCTGGGCGAAATTTAGGCTTGGCGCGACGCGCCACTATAGCGCCAGAAAACAACCTCAGTAGTTTGGTCCTTGGCACAATGCGCCACTATTAGATGTGCAGGGTTTTAAGCCTATTTTGTCTTGGTGTTGCAGTGGCGCGATGGGCCACTATAGCGCCAGTAAGAATTTTGCCCAATTTTCCAGATTTTTGAAGAGGGGCAACTTGGACTTTTCCCTAATTATATATACCTATCCTTGGACATTTTGGGACCATATTTTTCAGTCCCTCTCTCTCTAAAAGTGCTAATATTTTCTCTCTTCTTCTTCTTCTTTTTCTTCTTCTTCTCCAAATCCTTCTCCAACAATGATTGCCTTCAAGATGCTTCAAGAATTTCTAAGGTTCAAGCTTTCCATTAAAGACCCAACATCAAGGTTTCTTCAAAGTCTTCAAACAGGGTATGTAAGGCTAACCTAAAATATGGATTGAGTTCTTCCATATGCCCATAGATGTGTTGGATAGGAGTTGTGAAAGAGTTAAACCTTCTAAGAAGATTTTCTTGAAAGTTTTCCTAAACTATAGAATGTTGTTAGATACTATTGGTTGATTGATGTTTTTAAAGACTTGAGTTACTAAATAGTTATCTTTCATATTATTGACTACAAATGGATTTTTTTATATATATTTATAGGTGTTGATGATATTCTCGAGTTGAGTTTTGTTGAGAGTATGGATTCATGTTTTATTCATATGAACCCGAGATGAGATTTCTTTGTCATAATTGTCTTGAGGTTGAGGTGGATGGTTTTGTGTATATATGTATTGATTGGAATGAAAAGAATGAATTGGATAGTTAAGAATGTCTTTTTGCTTCCATAAATTGAACATATGACTAAAATAAGGATTTTAGAGTAGATGTTTAACGATTGATGTGATGATGATATTTGACAATGATGTGATGATAATGTTTGTTGGTGATGGTGATGGGATGATGATGTTTGATGATGATGTGAATAACGGTATTTGACGATGATGTGAATGAAGAGGTTATGTTGATGAGGATGTTGTGTGATGAAGTAGATTGGAGTCTAATATGATTTTGTGGTATGTGATGTGCATAATCTGAGTTGATTGGAGTGTTAGGAATATTTTAAAAATAAATGATCTTTTGAGGAGGAGCTTTAAATAAATTATTTGTGAACCTTTTTGCATAAACTATTTCACACTATTGTGAGTGTAAAGAATTATTAGTTTCATCTTTGATTTAGAAAGGAGTTTAAGTATGAGTTGAGTATTTTTACATCAAAGTATCTATTTTGAGTTTGAGTTGAGCAGTTGGAATTATATTTCAAATGTACATAATATTTTATACATCCATTGAGTTAAGATGGTATCAAATTTGAAGAGAAGAGTTTGATGATTGAGATGAGTCGATTTGAAAAGAGTCCAATGAGACTAAATGAGTTGATTTGAAACTAAATCCTAAGAGGCTAAATGAGTATTTTGAGTATCTTACTCACTTGATAGATATGAGCTTATTGAGTCTTGAGAGGAGTATCGAGCACCGAATTGGGTAAGAGTATAGTCCATACTTGAACCAATAAACTACGTCACCAAACATAGGAGGGGATGGAACTATTAAAGTCGGATACTTCCCATGGGATCGAACCATTAAAGTCAGATATTTCCCATTTTATTATCTTGACGTTATAGGACTTGGTTGGATTGAATCCATGATTGGTTGATTCGTTCATACCCTGGCAAGGTATGAACAGACATTGCAACAACGTCGGTTTATTGTACTATCACTCGCTCATATGGTGATGGTTGTCGGTTAGAGAAACTTCCAATTAAATAGATTGTGCTTGATATAATTGGATTGAATGTGATTATAGATGATTGAGTTGAATTGTATAACATTGCATAATTTAATTTGCATAGTTATTGAGTTGAGTCCTTTGGGTTGATTGTTGAGTTGATTGTTGAGTTTATTTTATATAATCGGATCAGGTGATATATGATTGGATAGTGTACGATGGAAGGGTATATGATTGGATTGGATCGGATCGTATATGACCAAATTGAACCGATTGTATACAATTGGATTGAATCGGATGATATACGATTTGATTGAACTGTATTGTGTATGATTGGATTGGATTGTATGATGTGTGATTGGTCTTTATCTAAAAATGTATTCTTACTTTAGACTTATGATGCCTTATTTGAGTCTCTCTTATCTTTCTAATTTGAGATATTTGGACCGATGATATTCTTCTTTGAGGTATGTTTCATTCTGCCATATTACATACTCGTACATTCCATGTACTGACGTCCATTTGGACCTGCATCATTTCATGTTGCAGAGACAGGTTTAAGAGATCGTCAATAGGAGCATCGTTGGAGATCTATTCGCATTCAGCGTATTGGTGAGTCCTCCCCTACATTCGGAGGACACCGCTTATGTTATTCTTGCGTCAAGTTAGCCTTTTTCATTTGATTTGAGGTAGCCATGAACATGTCATTGGCACCAATTAGATAGTAGTGATAGAGGCTTCATAGACTAGATAGTGAAGGGTCGATTGAGTATTTCTTTCCTTAAATTATTCTTGTCAAACTATTTTTAAATGATAAATATTAGAGTTGATTTGTTGGCCCATGGCCTTTATTCTTTGAGTTAGATTGATGTTTTGAGTTGCCCACCGAATATCCTCTTTATTTTTTTGTCTTCCGCTGATTGAATGAATGAACGGATGTGTGATCAGGCTATGTGGTTCGCTTAGAAGCCAGAAATGGTTTCTGAGTGCCGGTTATATCTAGGGTACCCTCTTGGGGCGTTACAAATATGGTATCTGAGCACAGAGTTCAAGAATCCTAGGGAGTTTATGAAGCCGTGTCTAGTAGAGTTTTGTTTATGGGTGTGTTGTGCACCACACTTATAATCAGGAGGCTATAGGACATTAAGAATTATTTCCCTTCTTTCATATTCTAGATTCTTTTAACTCTATGAATATTCCCTTCTGATTCGTGCGTTGCTCATATCCGTTCGAATACCCCTCATACTCAAGGTAGTTGAAACATTAGATATGAGATTCTTATTGATGAGTTAAGATAAAGTCTCGAAGAAGCAAAGAGACTGCACAAGGCTTGAGAGGAGCCAATTACTGTGCTTAACTCTATTGATCTGGAAAGCTGTACTCTCATTCATATGAATCGTGCGTTGAGTCAGAGCGAGAGGTATCCAAGAAATCTTATCCCTACATCTTGATTTGAATGTTACCTTCGAGGGGGAAGTTGCGTATTAAATGATAAGTGTCATCATCCGATGAAGGGTAATCCGAGGCATGGAGAGCTATGGTTGATAGGATTATTGTAGAGTTAGAAAGAGGGAGTTAGAGGAGTAGAACTCAAATGGTGAGAATGGTGGTTGATTGAGACCTATAGCTAGGGTGGAGTATTTATAAGGTGAGTAACGAGGTGTAGTGAATGATTACGATAGTGCTAGTTTAACGTTTGATTTAGTAGGCTTGATATGACATATGCAAAAGATTAGGATATTAACTCATGAGGAGTATGTGTCATGGAAAGAGGGGTATGTGACTCTCAAATGTAAGTAGTGAGTTGAGGCTAAGTCATTTGGCGAGAAGAGGCTTAAGATATGTCTATGAAATAGTATAGAGTTATATGAGGTTCTAAATTGTGAGTTGCTTTGAGTGACTGGTTAGTATCCTTTAGTTGATGCCTTTAAGCTAAGGGGGAGATGATAGGGTAATGATCCAAAGTAAGTCTTGAGCTTTCGATAGTGATGAGTTGGCCAAGATGATAGTAGATGGAGTTGAGCAAGAGTAGATGATGGAGAGTGAGTGCTTCCCAATTGTGATAGTTATGTTGTACTTGTCTAGTCGAGGATAAATGTGTAGAGGAGGAGCGAGATGAGAACTTATGATGAGCAATAGATAGGTAAGAGCATGTTAGTGTGTCTTTGGGAGAGAGCTCATACAATGATGAAGGTATAAGTGTTAGAGTAAGCATGACAACTCTTAGATGTGAGTAAGGTAGTTAGAGTGATAAGCTTGAGTGTATGGTTGTCACTGTAAGAGTGATGGTAGTAGGCTAATGATAGAATTTGGGGGAAAGATTGGAGGCACGTGAAGGGTGCTATGAGGCTTGGAAAGGAGGGGAAGTTTGGGCACCGATATATTGACCTCATGAAATTGTGAAGAGGATCGAGAATGTCGCTCATAAATTGGAGTTTGATGGTTGAGGATGTAGATGTTTGAATGATTTGGTTGGTAGAGTTTCGATGTTCTATTCGTGCCTAATGATAAGGGTGTTAAAGGAGATGTCCCTACTCTTGACTCAAATCGATTTGTTATTCTTGAGAGGGGATAGTTGATTTTCCAAACTTCTCGATTGGTTGATTTTTTGATGTGATTGAGTCACGATTGTTATTCATTCCTCGAGTCCAGCTTTGCTTGATCTTCATTCGACGACGAATGATCTCAAGGGGGAGATATTGTAACATCCCCCAAAATGTTTTGATAAGATTCGAACATTTCTTCACGTGAATGTAGACTCGGACCGGAGGACTTGTAATTTTACACATGAGTTAGGATTAATTCCTAAGTAATTGAAGTGTGCTAGATGTGTTTAGGGGTCATAAAGGATCTCTAACACCAAGTCGAGTCCAAAGAACTCCAATCGATTAAATTTTTGAATGAGTTAGTATTAGGGTCAACTTCAAATGACCATATCTCCTAGAATATAATAAACTGTGTGGCCTATGACCTATCAAATTAAAGGTCTTTGAGTCTTCTTTCCAACGCCACCAAGATTGCATTTTTGTAGTTCAGAGTCAAAAGTTATGACCATTTTACTACGGACTAGTACTGCGGGAATTTCAGGCCTGGGCAAAATTTAGGCTTGGCGCTCTAGTGGCGCGACGCGCCACTATAGCGCCAGAAAATAGCCTCAGTAGTTTGTTCCTTGGCGAAACGCGCCACTATTAGATGTGCAGGGTTTTAAGCCTATTTTGGCTTGGCGCTGCAGTGGCGCGACGCGCCACTATAGCGTCAGCAAGATGTTTGCCCAATTTTCCAGATTTTTGAAGAGGGGCAACTTGGACTTTTCCCTAATTATATATACCTATCCTTGGACGTTTTGGGACCATATTTTTCAATCCCTGTCTCTCTAAAAGCACTAATATTTTCTCTTTTCTTCTTCTTCTTTTTCTTCTTCTTCTCCAAATCCTTCTCCAACAAAGATTGCCTTCAAGATGCTTCAAGAATTTCTAAGGTTCAAGCTTTCCATTAAAGACCCAACATCAAGGTTTCTTCAAAGTCTTCAAACAAGGTATGTAAGGCTAACCTAAAATATGGATTGAGTTCTTCCATATGCCCATAGATGTGTTGGATAGGAGTTGTGAAAGAGTTGAACCTTCTAAGAAGGTTTTCTTGAAAGTTTCCCTAAATTATAGAATGTTGTTAGATACTATTGGTTGATTGATGTTTTTAATGACTTGAGTTACTAAATAGTTATCTTTCATATTATTGACTACAAATGGATCTTTCTATGTAGATTTATAGGTGTTGACGATATTCTCGAGTTGAGTTTTGTTGAGAGTATGGATTCATGTTTCATTCACATAAACCCGAGATGAGATTTCTTTGTCATAATTTTCTTGAGGTTGAGGTGGATGGTTTTGTGTATATATGTATTGATTGGAATGAAAAGAATGAATTGGATAGTTAAGAATGTCCTTTTGCTTCCATAAATTGAACATATGACTAAAATAAGGATTTTAGAGTAGATGTTTGACGATTGATGTGATGATGATATTTGACAATGATGTGATGATAATGTTTGATGGTGATGGTGATGTGATGATGATGTTTGATGACGATGTGAATAATGGTATTTGACGATGAGGTGAATGAAGAGGTTATGTTGATGAGGATGTTGTGTGATGAAGTGGATTGGAGTCTAATATGATTTTGTGGTATGTGATGTGCATAATTTGAGTTGATTCGAGTGTTAGGAATATTTTAAAAATAAATGATCTTTTGAGGAGGAGCTTTAAATAAATTATTTGTGAACCTTTTTGCATAAACTATTTCACACTATTGTGAGTGTAAAGAATTATTAGTTTCATCTTTGATTTAGAAAGGAGTTTAAGTATGAGTTGAGTATTTTTACATCAAAGTATCTATTTTGAGTTTGAGTTGAGGAGTTGGAATGATATTTTAAATGTACATAATATTTTCTATATCCATTGAGTTGAGATGTTATCAAATTTGAAGAGAAGAGTTTGATGATTGAGATGAGTCGATTTGAAAAGAGTCCAATGAGACTAAATGAGTCGATTTAAAACTAAGTCCTAAGAGGATAAATGAGTATTTTGAGTATTTTACTCACTTGATAGATATGAGCATATTGAGTCTTGGGAGGAATATTGAGCACCGAATTGGGTAAGAGTATAGTCCATACTCAAACCAATAAACTACGTCGCCAAATGTAGGAGGGGATGGAACCGTTAAAGTCGGATGCTTTCCATGGGATTGAACCGTTAAAGTCAAATGTTTCCCATTTTATTGTCCTGACATTATAGGACTTGGTTGGATTGGATCCATGATTGATTGATTCGTTCATACCCTGTCAAGGTATGAACGGACGTGGCAACAACGTCGGCTTGTTGTACTATCACTCGCTCATATGGTGATAGTTGTCGGTTAGAGAAACTCTCAATTGAATGGATTGTGCTTGATATGATTGGATTGAATGTGATTGTAGATGATTGAGTTGAATTGTAAAACATTGCATAATTTAATTTGCATAGTTATTGAGTTGAGTCCTTTGGGTTGATTATTGAGTTGATTGTTGAGTTGATTTTATATGATCGGATCAGGTGATATGTGATTGGATAGTGTATGATGGAAGGGTATATGATTGGATTGGATCGAATCGTATATGACCGGATTGAACTGATTGTATACGATTGGATTGAATCGGATGATATACGATTTGATTGAACTGTATTCTGTATGATTGGATTACATTGTATGATGTGTGATTGGTCTTTGTCTAAAAATGTATTCTTACTTTAGACTTATGACGCCTTATTTGAGTCTCTCTTATCTTTCTAATTTGAGATATTTGGACCGATGATATTCTTCTTTGAGGTATGTTTCATTCTGCCATATTACATACTCGTACATTCCATGTACTGACATCCATTTGGACCTGCATCATTTCATGTTGTAGAGACATGTTTAAGAGATCGTCAGTAGGAGCATCATTGGGGATCTATTCGCATTCAGCGTATTGGTGAGTCCTCCCCTACATTCGGAGGACACCGCTTATGTTATTATTGCATCAAGTTAGCCCTTTTCATTTGATTTGAGGTAGCCATGAACATGTCATTGGCACCAATTAGATAGTAGTGATAGAGGCTTCATAGACTAGATAGTGAAGGGTCGATTGAGTATTTTTTTCCTTAAAATATTCTTGTCAAACTATTTTTAAATGATAAATATTAGAGTTGATTTGTTGGCCCATGGTCTTTATTCTTTGAGTTAGATTGATGTTTTGAGTTGCCCACCAAATATCCTCTTTATTTTTTTTATCTTCCGCTGATTGAATGAATGAACGGATATGTGATCAGGCTATGTGGTTCGCTTGGGCGCAGAAATGGTTTCTGAGTGCCGGTTACGTCTAGGGTACCCTCCCGGGGCGTGACACAAGTAGTCCACATTTAAGAAACTTCATTTTGAAATTTATATTTTCAAATCAGTGCCACTGCGGTTCCATAAAAAATACGAAATTTAAACTTGCGATTATCATAGAAACTAGAATCTTCTTTTGTACATAATTACAAGGAAAAATATAAATCAAGTACATGGCATGACTTGGGTTGAAAGTACACTCTAAAATAGCAGAATATGTCCCCAAGTTCAAGTTACAATCATATGGTCTTGTGTTCAACAAGCCTCCAAGATTTCATACATAAGTGTGACATATGGATCATGTACAAGTCTCCAAAATTTTACAAGATCTAGATGAATATGCAAATGTGATCTTCACTAAAGCTCCCAAAAATGATACTCCAAATGGCCACCTTCAGTGCTCTTCCCGAACATTACCTACGATAGAAAACAACTATCGCTAAACATAAAGTATAATGGTGTATGTTAGAATATTTTAGCGTGTTACAGTGACGGTCCGTTAGGTGGACCGTCAGAAGCCACCCTTTTGCATTGCTTATGTTTAGTCTTCGATGTTGGAGCTGAAGGTCTTTCTGGAGACCAACTGTTCAATAGTTCTTCCATCAGGGATCTCTTTTGTCAGGACTTAGCTTTATTTTACTTCCTTTCTCATCTAGTATTTATTCATTGTTAAAAGCATCAAATGTGTCGTCTAATGCCGGCACATCAGTAGTTCGCAATCACTTGGTGGTACTGTGCATGGGTGACTTGAATTGAATTTTATTTTGAAGTGAATTAGATTAGTTAAATAAATTGAATTGCCAACAGTATATGACTAGTACCTCTGATTATGTTATTATCTATTTGATCAAACTTTGAATGTTAGTTTATTTTCAAAAATAGTTTTTACTACTTCTCCAAAACATTTATTTTCTCCTCAAAATTTGATCAAACACCTCTTATTTTTTTTAAAAAAAATGAACATTCCTGCTTCTCAAAAATTTGGCCAAACAGGCTATCAACTGTTTTCTTGACTGTGCAATTCTTTTTACCTAGTTTAAGGGTACATCTTCTATGATACTTCTCTAAAATGTGAAGTTTTTACCAGACTTACAAAAATGGGACTTTATTTATGTGGATGAATTTTTTTTATGTATCTTGCACACGACCATTTGATTAGCCATATTTAAGATTCTAAACCTACTTTTATAAATCATTGTGCTGGTATGTATATTAAATCATTAATTTTAAAAGATAAAAAGAAATAAGGTTTATGGTGAATAGTGTTAAATCTATTACTGTATTTATTAAGAGAAATGTATATGCATATTTGAGGTAAGACTTAAGAGATAGATTTTGGGGATAAATTGATATGTTTGATTCCTTCCAAAAATAATTTATGAATGAAAATCCATTTTGAATCCGTAAAAATGATTATGAAAAGAAATCATGTGACTTTTCAGGTAAAAAAACTATTAATGAGTTAATAAAGATGTTCCCCTTTCGCATGCTTTCTGAAAATTGTAGTAATTTAGGCTTATTTTAATTGTTTTTTAAGTCAAAAAAAAAAACTATAAGCACTTTTGTAATAAGTATGTATAACAAAAAGTGCTTTTAAGCATTTATTTTTAAATCAAAATAAATAAAAAATATATTAAAAGTCATGAATTAAAATTTCTAAGTTACGATTTTTGTCTACAAGTTATCCAAACCAGCTCCAACGCCAAAAATGTACACAAACTGTACAAACTAGGTAATAAAATGTACGTTTAGAAAAGTAGGATAAAAGGCCTTTTCTTTTATATTAATTATTAAGGATTTGTTCAGCAGGAAGGAAAACATGATAATTTCCTAACTCTTGTCATTTTCAAATGGAAATATCATATCTACAAGGTCAACTAAAAAGAGGAGAACTTTTTTAGGTAAGAGAAAACTAAGTAGGATTACATGAGTGTGTTTGATACAAAGGAAAATGTTTTCCTACAAATCAGTAATTTTCGTACTTATATTTTGTTGTGATAAATAAATATTATACTAATTAAAATATTTTTATATAACCTAAACAATTCTATAACGTGGGAGTGAGGGTGTGACGGGTTAGGGTTGGGGTTGAGGGTGTGAATTGGAGGTGGGGGTAGTGATAAGGTATGTGTACATCCTACCCTCTCAAGACAATATTTGTGGAATTTCACTGAATATGTTGTTGTTGTTTTATATGTATAAATAATACTCTAGTTAGAATCCAATAAGCAATATTGATTATGATTTTGAATTTGTAGACTAAAACTTTTTGAATTTGGCTCTGATGAGAGGCAAGGTGTTGGATGTGGAAAGGAGACAATCGTGTAAAATGTATGAAACTTGTTTTTTCTTGCTTCTAAAGTGAAATCAATTTTCTTATTTATTTAAAACTTTTTTTTTCAAAAAATATATATTTTAATCAATCAAATATGAAAAAGTTAAAAACAATAGTTCCAAAACATTGTCTGAGAAAATACATTCAACCATACCAAACACACTCAAAGACCATAAAGATTCATTGAACGTGTAGTATTACACACTAATGCATGTTTGACCTAAACAAGGTTGATGAGTGCTGGCCCAATATCACTTATTATGGTGATGACCCAAATAAAATGGAGGGAAGTTTTCTCCTTTTCATTTTAATAGACTCATGATTTGATATAATTTTTATTTTTATTAAAGTTATATTTTACTAAATTGATTTTATAAATAATTTTTTAGAACTTTAAATTTTACTAGTATCATCATATGTAGCTATTTAATAATAAAATAAAATATTTTCTTAATTTTATATTAAAATAGATGAAAATAAGAAAATATATTTTTTAATATAGAAACAAAGTAAAATAAAATGGAGGGAGTAACTAGCATTATCAAAAGCATAAAGAAAGATGTTGCAACTTTAATTCCTATAAAAAGAGTGTGGTATATTCATGTTCACGTGCATTTACCAGAAATGTCAAAAAACTTTTATTAGAAGATGCCTCATACAAGCATCAATCATTTCATTTTTTTTTAATGAATTGATCACTATGAAGAAGTACTGTTTGAAATTAACTTTTTGTTTTTGTTTTTGTTTCCATTTTACAAAAGCGTCACTGTAAAAATAAAATAAAATAGAATTACCTATGAATATCGTCGATAAATTGCTCTTTTTACCTAATAGATTTTTTTATCTGGCGTTATTCCTTTATTAATAGAGAATAGCAACAAATTGTATGGCTATAAAATTTATCTATAATTAATTTCTGTTTTTTTTAAAGCAGTGTTTTTTAGGTGATTGAAGGGAAACAAGAAATCCTGGCCTTTCCAATCAAATTAGTGTTCCAACTGACTCCAAAAAGAGATTATCAGAGTGCTTGACAAATGACTCTAAAGTCACAAAAAATAAAAATAAAAATAAAAACAGTTGAGGGCTTCATCAAAGTAACTGGTTAAGTATTACCATAAGTTAGGAAGTAGAGAACACCAAGATATTGCTCCTAAAAAGTGGAGTCTCCAATTGCCTTCATTTTATAAGGAGTGACAATATAAAAAATATACTAATGTAAAAATTTAGAAAATAAAGTAATCGCCTATTATAAGCGAAGCGATAAAGTTACATTGATAATATACAATATTTCTACAATATGTAAGTATTTCATACTCTATAGTTTATGCGATTTTCTTTTCTTTTTTGGTTTGTTCCACAAATGACTGATTTCTAAATTTAAAAAGAATTCAACATAAACTTCTTATTTTACTTTTAATAAAAGCTTTTATAGTTACACAAATATTAGAATATATTTAAGATAACAAATTTTTTTAAAAATTTGTAACCATGTAAATATTATTACATTGTCTATAACCATTAGGGCACTACAAGTCTACAATAAAAGATATATTTAGTGATAAATACATTTGTCTTTTAGTGGCAATACTATTGCCGTAAAAATCTTTAACGACAATTGAGTTAATGTCATTGCATCCTCAGTTACTAAAGTTTTATTAATATTTATATAGAGTGTTGGTTATAAATACTCATATTATATTATTATCGCAAAATATAATATAATACTCCATCTCTCTAATTTTATGTGACTTAGTCAGTCCCCAAAAGAATGTTATATTTCTATATTTACTAACAATTAATTTTTAAAATGTCAATTTACTCTTAATGAAATGATATACAGCCACAAAAAAATCTATATATTCTTTTAAACCACAAATTTCACAAAAAATAAATCTTTCTTAAAGTACATTACAATAAATTAGGATGAAGAGAGTAGCAATTCTATCATACAGCTAAATAATTGCCATAAAATCGTTTATTTGCCGTAATGGAAGTTTTATAAATCTTATTGTAAATTTTATCCACAGTCAAATAAGTTTGCGTAAATTAAAAGGGAACGAGTATGTATCTAATTAACTTAAACTTTTTGGCATATACTTTTTGTTGTTCCAAAATGTGGAAAGGTGTTTAAAATCAAACCATAATCAATAAGTCAATCACAAAATTGACTTATTGGCTTATTGGTATTGGATTATCGAATAAATGGTTGGGGAACGGATTAAAATTTTATAATTAACGGCTTATTGGTGTGAAGGCGGATTATTAAATTATCTTATTGGATAAACCATTAATTTGTTAAGAATTATCATACTTATACTTCTTTTCAGTCGGTAGGCAATTGACATGAGTCTTTTGCTCTTGTTGTGCGTAATTCTATAAAAATATGAGTCACCAATTTGAAGCCAATACATCCTTGACTTTTGCTTGTATGATATATCTTTTCTTCAATCAACTTCACCTTTTCAATAGAAACTTAAGTTTTTTCTTGTTGTCAAATAGTCTACGAACTTCTTATAGATTATCTGATACAACGCCCGATAATCGTCTGATATTTGATAATTTGATACCAAATCAATCGATATCTTATAGGTTGGCTAGCGAATTAATAAATTTAAAAATTGATATCTAATTGGCCTAATCATTGAATGAAATTATCCATCAAATCCGCCATATGGAGAACCCTAAGCTCAAGTGCCACCATTTACTCAATAAACAAAGATGTAGTTGGTGTAGACAACCGAACCTTTCTCAAGTCATCAACAACTTTCCTCCCACCATGATTTTCCAACTTTTTCTATCAACTAATCCTATTTTAACAAGTGTAAAAACTCACTTAAGCCCAAAGCTTCACCAATCCTCCTTTAACTAGTGTAATAACTCACTTTAGCTCAAGTCTAATCACGACCATTTTTCAAATATTTATCGACAACAACCGGTACATATAAAAATACAAAACAAATACAAACGTCCCAATTTATGTGATGATCAAACAAATTATTCTTTAAGCATAACTTTTTCATATGTTTTTAAATATTTTGAATTATATTGTAATTGGTACTCATTTTTCCAAAGTTTTTAAGAATGGAAATTTTATTTTTTAAAAAATTAAAAAAATTATTTCCAAAATATATAATTATTTGAATTTTGAAAAGCAAAAAGTAACATATAAATTGCAAAGAAAAAAGTAATTAATAAAAGCAAGAACTTAATTCGCATTTGAAAAAAGAATAGTTATTGTGGCAAAAAACTATTGATATATGCACTCCCATTAAGTGATCACTAATAAAAATATCAATTAATAATATTTATGGGGTTTGAAAAGCAACAACAAAGAACAGATGTCTTCATGGTGGAGAAGTTATGTGGGGTGCATTTGGGAAACAGCAATAGTATTACATTATTGGATGGACTAACAACAATGTAGCTTTTGGATTTTTTTGGTAAAATCATTGAGAGACAACGCAGCACCTTCTTTTTCAATCTTTATTTATTTTCAGAAAAAGACTCAAATATGCTATCGAATTTTGAGAAAAAAATTATTTATGTCATCTGTTAAAATTTGGTTTATTTATGTCATTATTGTTTGAGAAAAAGACTCATCTATGTCATTATTTTTTAACTCCGATTTTGAGTGGTTTTACAAAATGGGAGTTAAAAATAATGGCATAGATGAACTTTTTTTCAAATGGCAATGACATAAATGAGCAAAACTTTTAACTGATAACATAAATGAACATTTTCTCAAATATCGATGACATATTTGAGTCTTTCCCTTCTATTTTTTAAATTAAACATGACTTTTTGTCAGTGTCATGTCATTTTTTTAGAAGTATTAGATGACTTATTTAAAGTTTAAATTAATATAGTAATAATAATTCATCAATAAATTGATATCCAACTATTTAATAAATTTTTAACAATAATATTTCATTTAAATAAAAATTATTAAATTTACCTAAACTCATAAATATTGCTCTAAATTTGTTTGGACATTTCTCGGTATTAAAATTCGACTAATTCAAATTCAGACCGCATAGAATTTCATTTGAAAAAAAACATTTTATATCAAAACAAAATAATTCAATCTCAAAACTCAAACTCGATAATTATGAAAGAAACAACCTCATCTACATCTACGACACTGCATTGTTAGAAGGTCCTACTTCTTTACTTCACTACTTCTATATGTTGTTTGTGTATATCTGATGCTGTCTACTTTCTGGTGGAACGTGATTTTCATGTTTTTTTCTTTCTTTTCCCCACTTGAAATGGAGCTTACTGCCAATAGATTCCTCTCTTCTTTTACTTTACAGCAATGTTTTTTTGCATGCCTTCAATACTCTCTCTAATTCTAGGACAAAATAATATATACTCCTTCCGTTTTAATTTATGTATTTTAATTTAGCTTACCATGAAAATTAAGATTATAATTAAAACACAAATTTGACTTTTGTAATTTTAAATAAAAAATTATATAACATACTAGAATTACTTGCTGAATCTTGCAACTCAACTATGAGATGCCATTTTTATAAATGAGTACACATTAGACGTAAACTGAAAATGTTAGAATTTTAAAAACTTACAAGTAAATATAAAAAGAAATGTTATATACATTTTTTCCGGTCAAATATGCTAAAAAAAGGAAAGCAAAGAAAAGGCAATATAATTTTCTTTTTTCGTGTTGCATCCTTCCATTTAGTCACATGTTCGATCCACGATCACCATTTAATTTTACATTTTGTTTTAAAAAAAGAGGAAAACAAAGAGACGTAAATTGAAACAGATTGAATTCGGTGTCTTCAGTTTCAAATATTAATCTTTGAATTTCTTTTAATGTAATTAACGTTTTGAAAAAAATAAGAGGTCATACATTTATTCTTCTTAAATGTACCCTTTGATGTATCAGCTCTAATTAGTAGGTATTAAGCAAGTAAAATGTTTAAAAAGAGATAAAGAATTATTTGAATAAAGTAATCTTATAATTCAGACTATTAAATATCTCACTTATATTAATGTGTAGTAGCTTTTAAAGATAGATAATATAAAATATAGATTATAGCTAATATTTATTTCTTAGTTTGGAAGGACGACGATTTACTCGACTTTCCTGGAAAAAGAAACAATATCCTATCAATCCGTACAAAAGAAGGTGGTAAATTAATCAATTCGAGAACGTTCAATTTGTAACCAATCACGAACTTGCTATTTGCTATTCCTTCATTTTCAAATTATCTGTCGTGTCTCCGAGTGTTCAGATTTTACTTAAAAAATTCAAATCAATTTAATAGAGGGAAATTTTCGCATATAGCTACTAAAAATATCTTAATTATGTTTCATAGTTATAGTTTGCTACTTACAATTTATAGCTATAGTTATAACAACTTTTGTATAATTCGTACAACATTTGTATGCGTTTGTATAATTCGCTGTATAATTCGCAGTTTTTGTATAACGTTTGTATATTTCACTATACAATTCATGCACAACGTTTGTATAATTCGCTATACAATCTGTATTGTTTGTATATTTCAATATACAATTCGATTCGAGTACAACGTTTGTATAAATCGCACGAATTATACCAAACTCAACTGTATAATCGCGCGAATTATACAAAACTCAAACTGTAATTACAGCTAGATATTTGCCGCTAGGCATAATTAATTCAAACTATAGCTTATGTTAGCTAATTAACTAGCATATGTTTGCTTATCCGCGTAATTTTTTCTTTAATAAGTTGCTTTTTATCGATTTTAATTTGATTTGAATTTAAATTTTTAAAAATTGGAAAAGCCAAATTAAAACGATGGATTATATATATTTAGTTTGGTTTTAATAATTAAAAAATTGACTAAATTGATTTGGTCTTGAGTTTAACTAAAAAAATGATGCAAACCAAACCACGAACACCATTGGTCATGTTTTTCTTCACACTTCTTTTAAGAAAAAATAATTAGAAAGGAAATTTGACTATTTTATAATTTATTTATGTTTTAAGATATAACCTCTCTTAATTAAATATTATACTTTATTGAGGAATTTATAGTTTTCAAAAATAATTACTTACTAAGAATATAATAAAAAAAATTCATTACATTTTTATTAATAATTTATTTGAGATAATTTTTTTAAAAAATTACGATAAATAATTTGAAACACCGAAAGTAGTAGCATCTCGATAATAATGGCTATTTGAGAATCTAAGATACGTTGGAATCATATTCAACCTTTTTATTATTTTATTATTTTATTTTTTTGGGAGAATCATCATTTTCAACCTTATTCTTCTCCTTTTATACCCAACCAAAACAAAAGGAAATAAAAGAAATGAAAGGGTAAAGGGTATTGATAATGAATTTCATGTGGCCATGAGATATGACCAAATTTCCTCGTCAACTTTGCACCACTCCACTTAGTTGACATAGATAAGTTTGTATCGGGGAAGAAAATAATCATACACGTGGCTGCACTTGGAATGTAGTATTAGGATGGAGTTCGACGATGACATGGCACCAATGATCGAGGAAAAGCATCATAAAGGTTTTGTTGATCGAGTATTCAAAGTAGAAAATGATCGATATTAAGAAAGTATAAAGCGGTCACTGTCAAATATAAAATTCAACTAGATTGGGATCGAATCCACAGAAAATGTGGAGGAAATAAGTTTAGTAGCACTTAAATTCAGTTGTAGTCATTAATTTGCGAAAGTAAAAATACATAAAGTAAATTGGGGTTTCAGTTATTTGATAAGTAGCAATTATCAATGTTCGCAGAAATAGAGTAAATAGACTTAACGTTTTAAACAATATGAGAAGGTAGCTAGGACTGTATTTCTCATGACATGTAACTCAGTAGTCGTCTCGTATCAGTGATATCATTTCAATGAGTCGCATGCAAAATTTAGCAAGTTATGCACATCTAAACACCTTCCGATCCTATTAGATGAATTTTATTCTTTACCTTCCAATCTCCGAATGTGTATCTAACTAACCCTTGCTTTTCATCTCAGAAAACTATCCCTCTCCGAGGCTCAAGTTCTTAGATGAAGTTTTGTAGCTTCGAATTTTTGTTATCATTTTGTTTTCCTAATCACTACCCCTCTCCTGAACAAGTAATGAATACATGCAAGTTTTTAACGCATGCACTTATTAAAAGAAAAACAAAATGAAGAAAACTACAATGCATGCTAAACAATGAATGAAAATCACCTATACATTTGCCTACTTGGTTATTCCGTCATGATTCCCACAAGCCTAGTTATGGGGTTTAGCTACTCATATTCATAAGTAATGAATCAAAAATTGATGTAGAATTCATAATTATTTTTTTTTACGTTTATGTGATAATAAACCTTGAATCCAAGAACGATAAACGAATCAAGAATTAATGAAATATTGTAGTAAACGTTTGATTCTCGAAAGTATTCGAAATTAGGCTTCTCACAGGTTCACAATGCGCAAAAATCATAAAATTACATAACTCTGTAACTCCTTGAAAATAAAACTTAAATGGGGTATTTATAGACTACAAAACCAAATCCTAAACCAACTAGGAAATCTTAAGTCGGCACATGTTCATGTCTGATCTTCACGACCCGTAGTGATATTCATGCCCCGTGGTCATGCTCCGTGTTTCTTGACTTAGATCCACAACTATGTGGTCTTCTTCTCCTTCACGAGCAAGCTTCACGAATCATACTACCTTCCACACCTCGTAGGGGGTGTCGTGGTCTTTACTTAGTCCTTCAGAACATCTTCACACCCCTCCATCACTATTTGTAGTGTACTCCACGTCCCCCTAAGGTTCCATGGAGTTTTACATGTACAAAAACCTTTGTAGCTCTTTTTCAGCACCAATCCTTCAACGACCAGCTTCCACAGGCAGTATAAGGCTTCACGACTTGTGGAGGGTCTCGTAGACCTCTAGCTTCTGGTCCTTTTCTGTAGTCTTGCCCTTCCATGGGCTTGACTTAATTTTATTTCACATCAAACACAAAAGCATATCATATCTACAAAAACATGCTTAGAATCACGATAATTCATTGTTTTGAGCGTCGAAAGTATCGTAAATATGCGACACATCAACACCCCCAACTTAAAATCATTGTTTGTCCTCAAGCAATGAAACAAAACAAACCAAACAACACGACGCGCAAATACAAATGACTATCAGAAGATATATAACATCCCAAAACACATAACACATGACCCTTTCTTTCAACCAACTCAACTATGCAATGCACAAAATATTCCAACTAACTCATAGTGATAGATTTAGGACATCACACTAATCATAGTCAACCAAACCAATGCAAACAACAATGTACTAGTCAATGTATCAACTAAACAACATAATCACAGTGCCCTCACCCCAAGGAATTCTCTCACACGATATGTATAAGAAAAATAGAGACTGAAACAAAAACACTCACACTCTCAAATGAAGTTCAATCAACGAACATGTACAAACCAACTCTTATCTTCTATACTTTACTTTTGAATAGCTCTTTTGGGATCATATTAGGACTTTTTTTCTTGTAACGTAGGCTCATGCTCGAGTGGGATACATTTAGGATTAAAGTGACTATTTTTCCCCTCCACGACGCTACTTTGACTTAGATATAACTTTTCAACCCCAAACTTTTGTTATCCTCTTTTTCTCCCTTTATTTATGCCCTGGTGTTGTTTTCTCTTTTAGTCTTTTCTTTCTCTAAGTATTTTTATCATTGCACTTTGAATTTTCTATTACTTTATACTTTTTCTTTCATTTTTCTAGTAGCCACAACCTAGTTCTTTTATTCTTCTTCTCATCACACAGTTCTTTTTATACCCCAACTTTTCCACTTTTCTCTATAGTAGCCATCCTCAACTTAGGCTTTTAGCCTGAGTTGAGGTACACATTGTCCTAGGAGGGAACAGGGGAAAGATAAAGGTCTACGGTCAAACAAGAAAGGTGGATTTTGTTATTTCGAAGAAAAGGTCTTTTTCAAGCTCAAACTTTTTGTTCAAAGGGTAAAATTTCATTTGACTGGTCATTTCTAAGCTTAGTGCCTTAATTTCAACAATGGCCTAAAATTCTGTCGTAAACAAGCTATTCAATCATTTCAGTGAGACTAATCAGGCAAGTTCTACCTTACGGATGCATTGTTTGAACTAGGTAATTTAGCTCACACACATATGACACATATCATATGCTATTCAGCACCAATCAACACTGTCATATTCTAGCTAACATTTGATCAATAAGTCAATACGTATAATGTCCTATAAAAATCCTAGCTAGTCAGTTTTCATAGTTTAGACACAATCTCGTAGCATTTCAAATTTTTTTAACTGGGGGTCATTTTTATTCAATTCAAAGCATCAAACTTCAGAGGCTACTACATACTTCTATAGAATTTTGTATTTACAACAAAAACAATCTAAACATACTTCTATAGAATTTTGTATTTACAACAAAAACAATCTAAACATGCCAGTTCTACTAGATACTATGCTTGAGAGAAAAGAAACATGAAAAAAAACTCCCAAGTAGCCAGGATGCCCTACCCCCATCAAAAAGTTATGCACTGCCCCTAATCCACATCAATACTCTAAAAAGTAAAAGCAAGGGAGGTGATCATAACTGCGACGCTCTATGCATTATTTGGTGGGTCTGAAGTGGCATTAGCATAATCCAGGTCACTTGACTACTTAAACTTCATCAAGTTTCTATATGGGTTACCTCTCATAAAGCACCTGATTTAACATTGCATCACGATGTCATTATATTGTACCTATTTTTCCATCCTCGGGTTCTAAATGTTGTCATTGGGTAGTGTACCATTCATTCTCTGATTCAAAGTGAACAACAAATGTCCCATTTGGTGTTCCAATTATTTGATAGAAGTAGAGTGCGAATCCACCAATTGAATCATTTTGTACATGTCATCTTTTAAGTCTTTCATACCAGCTTTGGTAGATTCCACCTCTTGTAGCACCTTAGCCAGCGTCTCTTCCATTCTTTAGCTACCTATCCAGTTTCGAACCTTCGATCATTTTTGTATTCATCCTTGTTCTGCTAATTTCCTTGCTCGCGATTTTTTACCCTGTCATTGTATCCGTCCCTCTGATAATTCAGACCTTGGTTTCTCGTATTGTAATTTCTAAATCCCTTTAGTTATTTAAGTACTTTGCTTACTCATCGAGGTCAAACGCTGGCTCATCATATTTGTTTGCACCCCCAACTGCATTCACCTTCTCATCACCTCTGTGTAGTAGACACTTAGTTAGTAAAACCATTTTGGTTTTGATGTGGGCCATGTCTTGGTCTCGCTCTTCTTCTCTTTTTCTCTGCTCCACCAAAATCTCAAATGTATAGCCTAGACCTCCTATCTCAAAATCTCTTATGTACCATGCCATGTTGGTCTTTGAAACCTGGTCTAAGATACCTGACACTTCTGTGAAAGTTTTAGGCATGAGTGATCCACCACAAACTTAATCAACAATTGGCTTAGTCATAAAGTTACAAGATTTATAGAATAGCCCCATTAAGTGCTCGCCTATGAGATTATGATTTGGGCACTATTTCAACTTCTGACTGAATTTCAACCATGAGTTATGTAGTGCTTCATTAGGGATCTTCTTGTGTGCATTGATCTCATCTTTGATTTGCAACTTCTTTGAATGTGGGAGGAATATCTCTAGAAATGCTTCCTTTAGCTCTCTCTAGTTGGTGATCGAGTCATGCGGGAGCTCATTTAGCCACTTGGTTTCCTCCCTAGAAAGAGATAATGTAAACAACCTCAGACGGATTATTGTTTGGATAAATCTAGGGATATCAGAAGATTTGTATGTAGCAATGAAGTTCATCAAGTGTTGGTATACATCATCTCCAGCTGCTCTTTTAAATAGTTCTTTCAAGTTCAAGGCTAAAGCATGGTGCTAGTAATGGTGAACTTCACGTCTAGTGGTAGTGGAGGAAGAACTATAGCCACAATAGCTCCAACTCTATCCATGTATGGATCATCATCCTATAGAGAAAAGTTAATAGGTCATTGTTGTTCTCTAACTCTTGGCAATGGTGGAGGATGCTAAGGTTCTATAACACCCGAAAAATTTCTACGCTAAGACCCGAACCATTCTTTATATGCATATAGGCCTGAATCCAATAAATTCTATTGTAATATAATTGTTTTGACTAATTCTTTACTGTTTGAGTGTATTGAAGTGAATTAGGGTCACAATGATCCTCCAACACCAAGTTGAGTTGAAGGATTTCTTACCGGCTGAGTTTTGACATAAGATTTTACTTGGGGTCAACTTCAAACGATCATATATCATAGAATATAACTCATTAGGTAGCACATTACCTATAAAATTAAAGGTATTTGAGTATTCTTTCTAACTCCCTAAATTTGCCTCATTTTGAGTTTGGAGTAAAACGTTATGACCATTTTACTAGAGGCTGTCAGACCATCAGAAGTTATGGGTCAACATTATGACCCGTGGAGATTTATACGGATCGTAGAAACGACCCGCAAAACATTGAAACACTTAGAAAATTTTTAGCCTCTAGGTCTTTTCTACAAGTCTTGATTGCGACCCGTAGAAATTCTTACGGCTCGTAAAAGGACCCGTAGAACCTCCAAAACACTTGGAAAACTTCCAAAAGTAAAGTCATTCCTACGAATAAAGATGATGACTCATCAAAGAATCTACGAGTCATAAAAATGACTCATAAGAGAGATTTAGATACTCACATTTTCAGAGTTGACAGGATGAGAGGATCCTACGACTCTTCAAAGTTGTGATGGGTCATAGAATCGACCCGTATACGACAATAATTAGATTTTTATGAAGGGTAGCTTGGTCTTTACCCACCCTTTCCCAATCAAAACCTTTTCGTTTTGGGACTATTTTGATTCCCTTACCAGTAGCATATGTGCCTAAGTCCTCATTAACACTTTGTTTATTTGAGAGGAGAAAGAAGCTAGGGTTCAAGCATTCACTTCCATCTTCTAAACTTTTGATTGTTCTTCGAGTTACTGGTATGTAAGGCTAACTAAAGCATGGTTTAAGTTCTTTCATGTGCCCTAAGTATATGATTGGTTGAGTAGTAAGTGATATAAGTCTCTTACGAATGAATCTTTCAAATATCTTTTTTAAATCCTAGCATATTTTTGCATAACTTTGCATGATTGATAGTTTTCATGAATTAAAAACTTAAAATAAATAATTTTTCTTCTCCCTACATGAACCCTATTTGAGTATTTACTTTTAAAGTATTACACAATGATTGAGTCTAAGAGTTTGATTGGTGAATGTTGAATGAGTATGAGTCAAACGTGAGTTGGATAGTAGAAATCTAAATGATTGTGGATTGAGGTTCTGATGAGTCATGAATGAATTTTGAAAATAATGTCTAATTGAAAGAATTAATGATTGAGTTGATTAGAGTCCAATGTGACTAGATGGACTTACTTGTATAAACTAATTGATTTGAGTCTTATGAATATTTTGAGTCTTGGGAGAAGTATTGAGCACCGAATTGGTTAAGAGTGTAGTTATAACTCAATTCCCATGAACTACATCGCCAACGTAGAATGGAGGGTTAAACCTCTTAAGATCCAAAATGATAGATTTTGATTGATTGTGGATCTAATAATAGTGATTCATCCTTTACTATGGCAAGGTATTGGATATGTGTGGCAACGACACTACTTTGTTGTACATCATCAGCTCATAGGTGATGGTTGTCAGTTAAAGAAACTCCCAATTAGGCTATGATCTTGCATGATAGGATTGTTTGATTGAGATTGTAGATGATTGAGTCGATTTGAGAAACATTTGCTGAATTCTAAATCTTTGCATATCCTTTGAGTTGATTGATGAGATTTAGGTAAGTATTTGTTGACTTTTTCTCCCTCCTACCATTTTATATACTCATACATTCTATGTACTGATGCCATTTGGCCTGTATTATTTTATTATGCAAATACAAGTATTAGAGATCCTCAATAGGCGCATCATTGAAGATCACTTCTACTCTATGATTTGGTGAGACCTCCTTGCATCCGGAGGCACTCTAGATTAGTTATTTTTTCTTTGAGTATTTCTTTTTGGTAGCCATGGACTTGTCATTGGCATCTTTTGGATAGTATTAGAGGCTTCATAGACAGATAGTGATAGTGTTGATTCATTGTTTTAGTTTTCAAAACTAATTTTTGATATGGAGTTGAGTTGGAATTTGGTTAAATATGTTATTCTTTGATGAGTTGTTTATTAGATTGCCCACACAATTGTCCCCCTTTTTGTCATTTAAGTCTTCCGCTGAATGAATGAATGTGTGATTCGACCAAGTGGTTCACTTGAGGAACAACAATGGTCTTCGAGTGCAGGTCATGTCTAGGGTACCCTCCCAGGGCATGATAGGTTCATCTTCAACATCTTCGTGATCATCCCCCAGATTATAACTGTTTCCATTGTTAGCTCTAGCTTGAGCATCTAAAAGTTCTCTCAACCATTGCACTTCACGCTCTTGCACTTTCATCTTTCGAGTTGGCCTTTGTAGCTTCGGATTGTAAGGGATTAGTGGTTTATCATTACTTCGGGTAATGGGAATGCACAAACCTGTACCCTACACAAACAAAAATTAGAAACAAAAAAAGTAGTTAATAAGACTACAAAGCAAACTAACTTCTAATAGAGTATTTCAAAGCTGTATTCCCCGACAACAGAACCAAAATTTGATACATCCAAACTTACACTACAATTAAGAAGTATAAAATGGTTATTGTCAAATATAGAACTATAAAAGGTTTGGATCAAACTCACAGAGAATGCGGAGAAATTAGTCTACTAGCACTTAAATTCAGTTATAGTCACTATTTTCCAAAAGTAAAAATATATAAAGTAAATTGGGGTTTCATTTGTTTGATTAGTAGCAATTATCAATGTTCGCAGTAATAGAGTAAAATAGACTTAAAGTTTTAAACAATATGAGAAGGTAGCTAGGACTATTTTCCCCTTGACATGTAACTCAGTAGTCGTCTCGTATCAGTGATATCATTTCAATGCGTCACATAAAAATTTTAGCAAGTTATGTACATCTAAACACCTTTCAATCCTATTAGATGAATTTTATTGTTTACCTTCCAGTCTCTGAATGTGTATCTAACGAATCCTTGCTTTTAATTTCAGCAAACTATCCCTCTCCCAGGCTCAAGTTCTTAGATGAAGTTTTGTAGCTTCAAATTTTTGTTGTAATTTTCTTTTCCTAATCACTACCCCTATTCCGATCAAGTAACGAATACTGATGAATTTTAACACATGCACTCGTTAAAAGGAAAATAAGATGAAGAAAACTACAATGCATGCTAAACAATGAACGAAGATCACCTATACATTTGCCTACTTTTTTATTTCATCATGGTTTCTACAACCTTAGTTATGAGGTTTAGCTACTCATATTAATAAGTAATGAATCAAGAATTGATGTAGAATTTATAAAACAAGACTTACATTTATGTGATAATAAACCTTGAATCCAAGAACAAATAACGAATCAAGAATAAATGAAATATTATATTAAACATTTGATTCATGAAAGTCTTTGAAACTAGGATTCTCAAAGTGTTCAGAATGTTAAAATTCCAGTAAAATTATGTAACTCCATAACTCCCCGAAAATAAAACATACACATGATTTTTATAGACTACAAAACAAATCCTAAATCAACTAGAAAAAATTAAGTCAGCACATGTTCACGTCTGATCTTCATGGCCAATAGTGATGTTCACGCCCTGTGGTCATGCTCTGTGGTCCTTGACTTAGCTCCACAACTATGTGGTCTTCTTCTCATTCATGGGTAAGCTTCACAGACTTAACTACCTTCCATGCCTCATGGTGGGTATCGTGGTCTTTTACTTAGTCCTTCAGGCATCTTTCATCTAACATCTTCACGCCTCTGCACCATGATCCGTGGTGTGCTCCATGGTCTGTTAAAGGTTATGTGGAGGTTTACTTGGACAAAAACTCTATATCTCTTTTTCAACACCTATCCTTCAACGACCAACTTCCATGGGACGTATACGGCTTCAAGGCCCATGGGGGGTCTCGTATACCTCTAGCTTTAGGTCCTTTTCTATAGTTTTTCCCTTCCAAGGGCTCGACTTAATTTTCCTGCACATTATATACAAAAGAACATCATATCTACAAAGCACATGCTTAGAAATCACGATAATTCATTGTTTTGAGCATTGAAAGTGTCATAAAATATGGGACACATCATGATGCACTTGGATTTACCTCATTATTAGGTTTACAAGACAATCATCATTAGAGATAAGGAAGGAACCTGTGGTCCAAAATTAGTAAAGCACCCGTGTTCCTAAAGATTTGAGTAAAATGACAAAAGTACATATGTACCAAATCTATTTGTATGGGACTCTGCCAACGTAACAATATTCTCAGGTGGAGCCTTTATATTGGACATGGTACTTTGGGGCGAGTGGAGTCTTCCTATTAGCTAGTGTATTTTATTAATTTCCTATATATAGTAGAATCTACCCAATTATAAAGTGGGAGATTCTGAACAATACAAAAAAATACACTAATAATCTTGTGCTCTAAGTTTTATAAATTTTACTAAGATGAAAATCTCAAATATTTTATATCAAACCATCTCTGAATTTGAGACCAGTCACATCTTATCGTCTTTAGAGTCAGCCGAAACATCAAGCAACTTGGTTATATTGTTCCATTCGACTTACTTGTACTTCATTACTGTTCTCATTAAGCTCATTTATAAACATATTTAACTTCTAATACATTAATCAACAAGACAAATCAATATGTGTGTCTTTGACCTCATAATAAATTCAATTGTACCAATTTTCTAAAAAGTTATTTGACGCCCACCTTGGGGCTAGGACATGTGTGTGTTGGTTTGACTCACTACTCTCCTGTCTTTACTATATTAAATATATTTATTTTTTGGAAATACTTCTTCTCATAAATTACTTATGGCAATTGCAAACCAAATTAATGAAAACACAACTGATGTGCAACTCCCTAATGATATCTGATAAGACTTTAGAATGATCAGACAATAGTAGCTCATGGAGTTGAGATTAATACATAAATATAGGTCTGATCACTATGTACCTTGCACAGCAAGATCCATAGAAAGGTGGAACCTTGCCTAAGCCTTTATAGAGCGAGTGCTCTCCCTAGTAATGGGCTTCTGTAATTTCCCGATTCTTTATTTGTGTTTCAGGAATGGTTTGTGTGGTCCCCGATGCGATCGAGAGAGATTTTGAGACTTTAGGTAGAATTTTAATGAGATATTTGACTTTGGTCAATATTCTGAGATCTTTAGATGGTGATTCCATAAGTTTATTTGTGTGTGGTAAATCAAGTTTGATCTAGTATGGTGGTTGGTTAGAGTCCCAATACCTTAGAGTTTGCTTTTAGTATTTATGCTAAAGGTTAAATTTTAGGCCTAAGAGAGATCCGTGGAGGTATTTTGGTCATAATAACTTTTCCTCAAAAATTTAATGATCCTATTGAGTATGAAGTGTCAAATTCAATAGGGTAGCATATCTAATTTATTTTTATCAGACCCTAAATAATTGTCGAGTGTCCAATCAGAGGTATTTTTGGATTGGTGATATTGTTGTTTTCTAGATTCTGGTGTAGAGGAATTTATTCATAGCGATCGTGACCTAAGGTCACTTGATCATGATGTATTTTTCCAGTTGTACTTTATGATCATGATTGGGTGGTCACGCGATTGACATAGGATCCCTCTATTCATGTGCTTCGCGATTACGAAAGGTGGGACTGCAATTGCGATAAGTCATCCCTCTTGTACTTTGTGATCGTGAGAATAAGTGGCTCGCAATCGCGATTTGTACTTTTTATAGGAAAAATGTTCAATTTCAGGATTTTCCCATTTCTTTCATTTCCACCATTGATATTTTGTTTGAAGCTTAGGAGAGGCAATTTTGAAGTAAAATTTTGATAAAATTCATTTGAGTAAGTTCATTTAATTACTCTTTATCAACTTCTTTAATGTTTAGCTTCTATAACTCTTTAAAAATCAAGCTTTCAATGTGGGTTTTGGGGGTTTTCCCCTAAGTTGGAAAATTGGCAATTTCATGATTTTGAATCCAAACTCCACTCGATTTTAAGGGTTTTTTCGACCACTAACTCCACTTGATTTGTAGAATTTGAATTTCAAATAAAATTAAAGTGTTATCCCTTTTGTTTCCTAGGTAAGTTTTGGATAATTTTGACCCCGATTCTTAATCCTTGTAATATAGATATCGTTGAAATCCCTTTGATGAACTCTTTCAATTATTCATAGTCGGGGTTTGTTTTAGAGCCGGTATTTTAGATAAAGCTTTAGTAGAGTGTTCGGGTAATGTTTCGGCATTCGAGGTAGGTTTGGCTATCCTTCTTTGAGACTGAGATTGGGTAATTGATCATTCTTATGTCACAGGATTTGACATGAAATGGTAATATGATTTGTGATTTTGACTATATTGTGATGGACTTGTAGGAGTTTAATTACATTGTGTTGCCTGTTTGGTGGCTTATTTGTATGGCTTAGCCCATGTGGGGGACTTATTTGCTATTTTATTTGCTTTGAAAGTATGTGATTCATGATGTGCCTGTGAGAGAGGCACGTAATACCATTTGACTTATAATACCCGTGTGAGGGGTTGAGTTGAGGTTTTGATCACACTTTGAGTAATGAAATGCTTTCCAAGAAGGTGAACATTTATTTCTGATGAACTCTTTCCCACTTTTTCTATATGAGGGTCTATATATTGTTTTAGTAGAGTTTTGAGAAATTCAAACCTTTTTGTACATGTTGATTTGATTGTTGCCTCCATATTCTGTGTTGTGATTCATTCATCCTCATTCTTCATATCATGGTTCTTGGAAAGTTGAGAAATGTGGAAATTCTCTTTGAGAAAGAAATTGAGAGACCTTTTTATATCCTTGACCACGATTTAAGTGACAAGTTGATGACATATTGAGATTGTAATTTGGTATATGGACTGTGAGTTCCCCATTGGTCCTTTTCTGGAAGACTTCGGTCGATAAGGTATATATGAGAAGTTATGCGATAGCTTGATTCCATTGTACCTCTACATCATTTCATCATCACATTGCATTATATCGATCTTTGAGTTATTTGACTTGCCTGATGATATGTGATACTATTTTGATCTTGTGCATTTACTTTACTCTCACCAGTTGTTATAAATTGGCAGCACCGATGCTGGAGTAGGACTTTTTTGTATACAGGTGGAAGTATTCTTTAACTAATTTCATAAGTTTGATTAGTTCTTTATACTCAGTCGGTCAAACCTACCGAGTACATGTGAATTGTACTCATCCCTACTTTTTTATCACTTTTGATGCAGATCCTAGGCAGGGTACTATGCATGGTAAATGATCACCTCTAGCAGACAAATTTATTTTGGATTGGTGATGACATCTTGTGTTCTGGATCACCATTAGTTTTATCTCTTATTTCAATCTTTATTATTATTTTGAGACTTGTGATGTACTTCATACTCAAAAATTATATTAGTTGCTCTTTATACTTATGACACTAAGTTTTGAGAAATTTTTCCCTATACTTCTTTTTTTATAATTATGGCCTGACTTGCCCTTCAAGAGTCTCGTATGTAATTTATTATTCAGATTACACATCAGTTTGGATTTTGAAATGTGTGCCATCATGATCTCTATTTTTGGATCATGAAAAATTGATATTAGTGCGCTTGGTTACTTGTCTCATAAGCCAAAGAGAAGGGTGTCTAGTAGAGTCTTGTTGATCAGTACGTAGATGTCCATAGTTATATTTGAGAGGCTACAAGATACTCAATAGGTGAAATTATTTCCATTGATTACTTTTATGTAATTTTTTATATCAAGTGTTGTATACCTCTAATATATTCCTTCTGTGTAGATGGTGAGGACTAGAGCCGGAGTCACTGAGGGTGAGGGTGACCTGCGCCCCCATTCACAGGTGAGACAGGGGATACGGTAGACTTAGAGGTCATGGTCGAGCGAGAGGAGAATCACCTGCGAGGAAGAGCTAAAGAGGCATCACCTGAGCATATATATGAGTATGAGTATGATTATGAGTACCATACTAAGGAGTAGAGGCCATCCTAGCCTCATTCGGCTCCCAAAAACACTTTGATGCTTTAGGAGTTGCTTTTCTAATTATTGTCTAGGTAGGATGGTGCCCTTACTTTCGATGTTCTTCCGAGTATATCAGGCTCTCCTATTACAGTTGGTGCTATATTGCTAGTTTTGGGGCCTAGTGTAACATTTTACACTCTTGGTTGTTCTTCGGTGCCTTCTATTGTACCTCTGAGATTTGTGGTTCTGCCACTTTTTGCAAGTGCAGCCATGTTAGTGTCTGAGAAGAAGAGTTTTGAGAGGTTTGTTAGATTGGCACCTCTCAGATTCTATGGTATAGCCAAAAAGAAGGCCTATTATTTCTTGACTAAGTGTCAGGATAAGTTGTTCAACCTAGGTATGTTAGAGGCACATGGAGTGGCTTACACCTCATACCAGTTTGTGGGAGTGTCCAAGGAGTGGTAGAGGTCGGTCCTTGATTGCATACCTTCCAGTTCTCCTATGTTAAGTTGGGAGCAGTTTTCTGAGGTTCCTTTAGAGGTTTTTGCCATATACCTTCACGATCAGTGCAGGGATGAGTTTGAAAAATTGGAGTAGGGTTCTATATCAATATCTAAGTATAAGGCTCATTTTCATGAGTTGTTTCGTTATGCCATTATGAGTATCCCTATAAAGTTTGAGTGGATCCATAAGTTGGTAAAAGTATTCGCTATCTTGAGGAGGCCACAACCTCTCTTGTTATATTCGGTGGCTTATTTTAGAGTATTATTGGCCATGCCGGGATAATCAAGAGTATCTGACATGCTAGATAAGGCAAAACAAAGAGGTTCTGTCTTCGAGGTCAGTTCAGTAGCCATTCATCCAAAGGTAGAGAATATTCAGGTATGGGCACCCAGGGTTATCAGGGTAGGTTAGTGCATGCGACGAGTTAGAGTATAGATAGGGTAGGTGAATCCTGATTTGGCTAGACTAGTCATGGTGGTTCTTCAGGTTTTGAAGGATGTGTTGACACTTTTGGTTATCCTCTGTGGGGTTTAATTCCTCGAGTCTGCTTTTTTGTGATAAGTTTGGGCATAAGATAAAGGATTTCCCTATACATGCTTCTTCGACCATTTAGCCCAAGGCATAGACTATTTATGCTATGTCGGCCCCAACTGTTCGATGTGCTTTATAGAGTGCTATAGATAACATCGGGGGTGCCAATGGGTGAAGCTCGAGGAAGTTCTCATGGTGATTCTCAGGTCAGTGGTGACTGTTGACTATACTATGTTATATTGGGTAGATTTTAGTAGGGGGCCTCCAATGCAGTGATCGTATATATCATTCTAATTTTCCATCATTCTGCTTCAGTATTATTTGATCCCAGATCCACCTACTTTTATGTGTTGACTTAATTTTTCATGGGCATTAATTGTGTGTGTAATTCCCTTATTGTGCCTATTAGTGTCTCTACTGCAGTAGGTGAGTCTTTAGTGGTGGATAAGGTATACCAAGGGTGTGTGGTGGTATTTTCATGTAGGGAGACTCAGGCAGAATTGATTTTATAAGATATGCTTGATTTTGTTGTGATATTGGGTCTGGACTGTTTATCTCCCTACTATGCGATTCTAGATTATTACGTTAAGACTATGACCTTAGTTTATCCCGGTTTACCTTGCTTAGTGTGGAAAGGTAATCCAAGTTCGTATCTGAAAGGGATGATATCTTATATTCTTGCTTTCCTTATGATAGAAAAAGGTTGCTTCTATTATTTGGTCCACGTGCGTGATATTACTAAGGATTCATATCCTTAAGATACCATGAGAGTGGTAAAACAGTTCATAGATGTTTTTTATAGACTTGTTGGGTGTTCCTCTATATTATGATATCAATTTTGTGATTGATTTGGAGCTGGAAACCAAGCCCATCCCTATTTCTCCTTATCTGATAGCTCCGACTGAATTAAAGAAATTGAAGGAGAAGTTGGAAGATTTATTAAAGAAAGGATTTATTCGGTCTAGTGTTTCACGGTGGGGTGCAATGATCTTATTTTTGAAGCAGAATGATGGTACTATAAGGATGTGTGTTGATTATTGAAAGTTGAAAAAGGTTACAATCAATAACAAGTAGCCTCTTCCTCGCATTGATAATTTATTTGACTAGCTTCAAGGTGCATTGTTGTTTTCTAGGATTGACTTGAGGTCGGGTTACCATCATCGAACTCCCTCAACTAGAAAGGGGTGAACATCGAGGAATTATCCGAGCACCTACTAATATATCTATTAGACTCATACTAAAGCTGTAGACTCATATGCAACGAAACATATACCAAGACATACACTAAACATAGATGACAAAAGGGCCTACTAAGCTACTTACAATTGGAAAAAAAAACTAATTTGAAGAAGCCTCTAAAGAGTGCATCTGAGAATATGATAACTGGTCAGGATAGGGCCTCGACATACCTAAAATATGTAAATACATAGCAAAATTTAGGCTTTAGATATCTGATAGCTCCAGGTAGAGATGGAGCTTACCACTGCTAAACTAGAAGTGTTTGGGCTACTGTGAATGTATGCTATCCTGAGTACCTAATCCTGCATTGATGGAAATGCAACGCCATAAAATAGGGACGTCAGTACATATAAAACATGTACTGGTATGTAAAGCAAGCTGAATCACAAGTAGATATGTAAGAATGCTCAAATGAATTAAATATCAAGACAGACAAATCTGAGCGTATGTATGTAGGAGACATCATCCGACACTGGAACTATGACCAGTCTCAAGTGTCCTCATCTAGCGTTATATGAATTGTTCATTTATATATATAAGATTCCTATAATTTGCCTAAGTGATATCTTTTCTTCATTTTATAACTTTGTAGCTATTTGTAAAACTAACTATTAGGGAGTGACATGATGGCCTACTGTCTATGATCTGTAAACCGTATATAGTATCTGTAGCCCACTGTCACACACACACGTGAAATCTCATAGTCTGGGTAAGAAGGTATATCAAGGTACGTCCCCCTGGGCTCTTCTATGGTCTGCCTGCAGGCCTGTGTAAGTTAGGTGAATCCACTATGGGAAATTCCCACTAGCTCTATCTGAATTCTATGCACAGAATAGTGTCATGCATAGTTACCCTATAAATACCCACCCCACACTGCAGATTAGGCTATAATCTCAACTTGTATACAAAGGCTTGTTATGAGTAACTCATGAATCATTTAATTCATGATACAACTGTTGATTGTTTTCTTTAGCTTAATATATGGCCAATTATTTCTTTTAACTTTATGATACACATGTACTCTGTAACTTCTAGGAGTTTTAACTGAAAACACATATGGGAATGTGAAACATATGACTTTTCTGACAAGAAAAAGAGTACTATAACTCTTTTGGTTTAGACATCAAATATGGGAAGATTTACAAAATAGGAATACTTCATCATGTAATCTCATATGACATTTCTATTAGGAACATGTGACTCTGGATTGTGCCTTAATGAAAAAATAGAATTTGGCTTTACATGCCTTGCTTCGAGACTTTCTATCTTATGTTGTGTCATCAAACTCCTTTACTGAAAACTTTATCTATACCATGGCATCATACAAGGCTGTAAAAGAAACTAATCATGAAGTATAACAAGGCCAAAAACACAATAATGATTTACGAACAACAAGCTCAACAATTATGATAGATAAATGGCGTATCGCCACACCCTTCTCTTTATCTACTTTCCAAGTGGGCTCATGACTTACCTATGAGGTTAATATTACTCCCCAATCCTGACTTTATGAAGAATCATCATCTTAATCCTTTCCTATGAGGTTAATATTACTCCCCAATCCCAACTTTACGAACAACCATCCCATTAATCATTCAAATTATACATATAAACTCAAAGTCATAGTTTCCGAACACCATTCCGTGAGTTCTTTACCTAACAATGTCAAATTCCCTTATAATCTCATAGTTTAAGATGGTCGGGAACTACTACCATCAATGAAAATAATCAGAGCTCATATAAACACCTACAACATGTTCTTTAGCATAGGCATTTCATCAAACACTTGGCGAGCGACAAACTTGCAAGAATTATAAAAGTCGCATTTTCTATACCTAGTTTTCCATTTTATCATCACAAACTTGCTGCCTTAATACGATATAGAAAACCCTATTTTAATAAATAAAACTTCCAATATATCATCCTAAATACTTCCTCCTTATCACGTACATCAATCACAATGGGTAAAACATGGACTCACGGCTTTCTATCACCGTCCTGTGAGTCCTACCCATAAATTAAACTTAAAATATCTTTTAGAATCATATATATGAAGACAGGATAGTAGCCATACCTATATGACCAAGAGAAGAGATCCCATCCCTTTTTAATCTTCAAGAAAAACACTTTTCCATCAATAAAATACTTATCTAAGTGTATATATATGATCTTTGTAGAGGAACACACTTGATTCTTGAAGAAACCAACTTACCTTAAGCTTGGAAAGATGGGAGATGACCAAAACTTGAATAAAACACTCAAATCCAGTACCTATATATTTTGGAGTGAATTGTAAATGAAATCCCTAAGTTTTAATATAAAAGATCAATTTGGGCCACATCCTCTAAATTACCACATGTCCCTCAATGATTAGGTAGTGTGCGTATCTATCGTAGAATGCACATAACTTTTTACTCCGAAGTCTTATTGACAAATGATTTATTTTGCTGGAAACTAGACTCAAATAAATTTCATTTTATAGGTCATAGTCCCTCTAACTCCTTGTATATTAGGAGATAGACTCGTTAAAAATTAGATGATAAATTAGATCATTTAAAATATTCCTCCACAATGAACCTTTACACTTGAACCTTTTCTTTGATGATCTATTTGTCCTATAACTTTGGTGTAATACCTCAAATGACTTAATATAAGGATTAATTGGTACTCATAATCCTTTTTAACAATATTATATCACATTGCTACATCAACATTTATGAGTTCCAGATGTACTTTAAGTTACGGGTTATTACATTGTCCTCCCTTGTGATCATTCATCCTCGAATTTAGGTTGCACCTAAAAATGATTCTATTCTATTCATTTTGGTAGAATTTTACTTTGTTAACAGGCCTATCCAAAACCTATCAACTAACTAGAATACATGCAATATGCTTCACAGAGCATCACAACAAAGTAATATTCACGGATATCCATGAGGCTTTGCTTGGCCTTATACGAATAAAAACTACACTAACTAATATAACATACTTATACTGTGGGCATCTAAACTACGAGGAACATAAGAAATGCTGAAATTATGTCTGTAACAAGTACCTGGACATGAAATATATAAATTATGAAGACTATAACTGATACTCGAATGAATGGGTTGCTAGGGTGCTAACTTTAAAAATCTTTGGGCAGTTACTTAAATAAGTGAGGATACTTGGACCTCATACCATCCTTTGCTTCCCAAGTGGCTTCTTCTACAATTTGACTTCTCTAAAGGACCTTAACCGATGCTATGTCTTTGGTTTCCTGAACTTCCTAACCTAACGGTCTAATATTGCAACTGGGACTTCTTCAAATGATAACTCCTTTGAGAGTTCAATAGATTCTATGGGAATAACCTATGTAGGGTCTCCTAAGAATTTGCATAACATAGACATAAGAACACCAGATGAACTGCAGTTAACTCTGGAGGCAATTCTACTTCATAGGCTACCTGGCCAACTCTTTGTATAACTTTGTATGGCCTAACGTAGCATGGTCTCAACTTCCCTTTCCTCCTAAATTGCATAATGCCTTTCATAGGATACATGTTCAAGATTACACAGTTATTAACCTGAAACTCTAAGTCTCTATGCCGCACGTCTACATATGATTTTTGTTGGCTTTGAGTAGTCTTCAAGCTCTGTTGCATCAATTTTACTTTCTCAATGGCTTGGTGCATGAGATTTGGTCCTAATATTTGAGTTTTACCTATTTCGAACCAATCGATAGGCAATCTACGTCGTCGCCCATAAAGAGCTTCAAATAGATTCATGTAGATATTGGAGTGATAACTATTATTATAGGAAAATTTTATCAAGGTAATATGATTATTCCATTTGCCTTTAAAGTCTAGTACACACGCTCTTAACATATCTTCGAGCATCTGAATAGTGCACTCTGCTTGGCCATCTGTCTATAGGTGGAATGCGGTGCTGAGGTTCACCATTGTGACCAAACTCTTTTGGAATGACCTCCAAAAATGTGCTTTAAACTGGGCACCCCTATCTGAAATAATAGACAGTAGAGTCCCATGCAAGCGAACAACTAATCTTATATATAGCTTGGCATACTCTTCAATTGTGCTGGTAGAGTTAACTGGCAAGAAGTGGGATGACTTCGTTAGTCGATCGACAATCACCCAAATGGAATCATGTCTCTATAAAGAGAAAGGCAAATCTGTAACAAAATGTATATTAATAGCCTCCCATTTCCATATTATAATGTCCATAGTCTGAGCTAGGCCACCGTGTCTCTACTGTTCAACTTTAACTTATTAGCAATTGGAGCATTGTGCCACATACTCCGATATATTTCTTTTCATGTCATTCCACCAGTAGACTTCCATAAGGTCATGGTTTTTTTTAGAGTTTGGATTAATTGAGTATCAAGAACAATATGCTTCAGCCATAATTTGCTATCTCAACCCATTTATATTAGGAACACATAGTCTATCTTGTCATCTTAAGGTGCAATCTCATGCAAACTCAAATGCATTAATTTAGTGTTCTCGAATCCCTTCTTGATACTATAGCAATAAAGGATCATCATACTATTTTTTCTTTCACCAATGCCATTAATGACGACTCTGCAGTATTTGGCACAACTATGCCTCCATCTTCAGATTCCAATGATTGGACTCCTAGGCTAGCTAATCTTTAAACATCTCATACTAGTTCTTGTTTTACCCATGGTAAATGTACTAGGATGTCCATAGATAGTCGAATGGGTGCATATGCTACCACATTAGCTTTTCCTGAGTGGTAGAGAATGTTCACATCATAGTCCTTCAGCAACTTTAGCCACTTTTTTTTCTCAAATTTAACTTTGTTTGCTTAAAAAGATATTGGAGACTCTTATGATCTGTAAATATATCAACATGTACCCAATAAAAATAGTGACACCAAATCTTAAGCACAAATACAACCGCTGCAAGCTCTAAATCATGAGTTGGATAGTTTTGTTCCTGTTTCTTTAATTGTCAAGAAGTGTATGCTTTAGCCTTCCCATGCTGCATCAAAACGTACTCTAGGACAACTCCTGAAGTATCACAATAAACTACATACCCTTATGTACCCTCTAGTAAGGCCAATATTGGTGTCGTAGTCATTTTATCTTTAAGCTCTTAGAAGCTTCTTTCACAAGCATCTGACCATTGGAACTTGATTGCCTTTTGCGTCAAATTAGTCAATGGGGAAAAAATAGAAGAGAAGCCTTCTACAAATCTTCGATAATTGCCAGCTAGTCCTAAGAAACTACACACCTCTTTCAGAGTAGTAGGTTGAGGCCAACTCTTCACAGCCTCAATCTTCTGGAAGTCTACACTAATGCCTTCACTAGATACCACATGTCCAAGAAAAGATAATGAGTTCATCTATAACTCATATTTAGAAAACTTGGCATATAGTTGGTGCTCTCTGATTAAGGTTTTAAAAACCCTATTCATCATATCCATGAAGGCTATAGGAGAATTTGTTAGTACAAATGACATACAAGGAACTCAAAGTTCCCATATCTTGTTTGGAAGATATTTTGGGAATATCTACTTCCTAAATCTTTAGTTGATGATATTCAGATTTCAATTCAATCTTTGTAAATCATTTAGCTCCTTGCAATTGATCAAATAAATCCTGTATCCTTGGAAGGGGGTATTTGTTCTTTATCATCACTTTATTCAGTTGCTTATAATCTATACACATTCGCGTGGTGCCATCCTTCTTGCGTACAAATTGTACTAGAGAACCCCAAGGCGATATATTGGGGCGAATAAAACCTTTGTCAAGTAAATCTTTCAACTTCTCCTTTAACTCTTTCAACTTAGCTGACTCTATTCTATAAGGCAGAATGGATATAGGTTGGGTATCAAGATCTACATCGATGCCAAAATCAATCTCTCTGATTTAAAGGTAGTCTAGGAAGTTCATCAGGAAACACATCTGGATATTCATTTACAACAGGTAAAAATTGAAGTGTTGGTACCCGCTATTCAATTTCAAGGTCTCTTACTTAGACCAAGTGATATAAACACCTTTTCTCTATAAGCATTGTGGCTTAAGATAGGAAATGAACCTTTCTCTAGGAATCAAAGAATTAACTTTCCTCCATAACTGGTTCACCTGGGAAATGGAATCGATCAATCTTAGATCGGTAATTCATTGTAGCATAAAAAGAGGAAAACTAATCCATGACCATTATGACGTTAAAATCAACTATTTATAGCTCTATCAAATTTTCCATTGTGTCCCGGCCATATACTATTACTAGGTACTTGTAATAGACCATTCTAGCTATAATAGATTTTCCTATCAGAGTTGATAGTGCAAATGGCTCACGTAATAACTTTGGCTCCACTCCAAAGTTCTTATCAACGAATGGAGCAACATTTTATAGGGAATCCCCTGGGTCTATCAATGCATATACATCATAAGAGAAAATAGATAAGCTACCCATCACCAAATTTGGGATGCCTTTAAATCCTGTCGACCAACTATAGCATACATATGGTTCAGGCAAGCTCTAGAACTGGATCCCTTGACTCTGCCTGAATCTCTACCTGTAGATGATTGAGGAACAGACAATGAAGAAGATGATGCTGCTGATGATGCTTCTATAGAGCAAGTATACTATGTATTATCACCTCTACTCTTAGCTCTAAACCTAGGATAACCATACATCTTATGACTCTCGACTCCATACTATAGCAAGAGTTAGAGACAAATTGACACTCTCCTAAATGAGACTGACTATACTGGCTTTATGTAGGTCATGGTAGTACTCCTCAGCTAGCACCTTTCTGATAGAAGGGGACTAGTGCCCTCAAAGTCTGAATCTACTCTTGTCTACATCTCGATGATTGAGCTAGGACACTAACTATGGAAAGGTCTACTTACTAAGCTTTCCTCTATGGACCTCTACTAGAATAAGCTCTATCACCTCCTTGAAACATACTAACTATCTTGGACCGCTTATTTTGTTCTATATCTCTCTTAGCCCTGCGGTTTTGTAAGCAGTACTTTGTCTACTGAGCATGTGTCATCAATCTGGCAATATCCATATCTCTATTTAATATAGCAACCACACAAGAGCCAATCAAATGATCTTTTAGTACAACAACAAAGTGATGCTTTCTTGCATCCTGTGTGCTGACCATCTTAGGAGCGAATCTAGCTAACTGAGTGAATTGTATTCTATACTCCCAGAAACTAAGGTTTCTCTATTGAATGTTTAGAAATTCTTCAACCCTCACCTCACTAAGTTCTTCGGGCCAAAACTACTTCATAAAAGCCTTAGAAATCTCCTTCCAAATTGTTGGCAAAGCATTTGGTCCCCTAAAATCCACCCATATCTCATTCCATATGATGGCGACATTTATCAGTTGATAACAGGCTAATTCAACTGCCTCAGTCTCTGAGATATACATGATCCTAAAAATTTTGTTGATCTCATCTATAAACTATTGGGGGTCCTCTGTAATACTAGATCCAGTGAACACTTGGGGATTCATATGGACAAAATCACGTACTCTAAATCTAGATGCCTCTCCCTGGATAGTTCTAGGTGCAAATATATTTTGTCCATGGACTTGAGTAACTACCAACTAAGTGAGAAATTGTACTTTCCCTCTAAGATCTTTATCAAAGGAACTTAGAGATGGTATAGACAGTACATGAACTATTGCTAACACTAATGGAGGTGTAGAAACTCTCACAGAACCTTCTGTCCTTGGAATCTGAGGACCTAGATGTATAGGACCTGGAAAGCTCTCTTGAGCACTGGTTTGATAACCTAATAGTTGAGTCTGTTTTGAAATAGATGCCTCCTAATTAGTGCTAGCAGTGGCACTCAAGTCTACTTTATCCATGTTTGTAATAGACATGATATGTATCACGAATAAAAAAATATACGTTAGAATTGACTTTCTACGACTTAGCTCAATCGCACGATCTAGATTATAAAAGAAGGTCAAATTCCTAAATTCCGGTGTAATCCATAATTTATAGATATGGCACACAACACATTTATAAAAAGGATCTTACTATACACGACTTTATAGACTCCTTGGGATACTTGAACCTTCGACTCTGATATCAAGTTTTGTCATGCCCCCAACTAGAAAGGGGCGAACATCGAGGACTTATCTGAGCACCTGCTAGTATATGTATTAGACTCATACTAAAGCTGTAGACTTATAAGAAGCGAACAAATACTAAGACACACACTAAACATAGATGACAAAAGGGCCCACTAGGCTACATACAACTGAAACAAAACTAAGTATAAGAAGCCTTTAAAGAGTGCATCTGAGAAGTTATGGAATAGATCCCCCACATACCCAAAACATTTACATACATAGAAAGTATAGGCTCTATATATCTGATAGCACCAGTAGAGGTGGAGCTTACCACTATTAAATTGGAAGTCTCTAGGCTATTAGAAATGTCTTCTATCCTGAGTACCGAAGCCTGTATCAATGGAAATGCAGCACCACAAAAATAAGGACGTCTGTACATATAAAACATGTACTGGTATGTAAAGCATACCGAATCACAAGTAGATATGTAAGAACTATCAAATGAATCAAATATTAAGATAGAAAAATCTGAGCATATGTATGTAGGAGACATCATCCAATACTGGAACTATAACCAATCTCAAGGGTCCTCATCTAGCATTACATGGCTTGTTTATTTATATATATATATAATTCCTATAGCTTGCCTAAGTGATATCTTTACTTCATTTTATAAATTCGTAGCTCTTTGTAAAACTAACTGTTAGGGATTCACATGATGCCATATTATCTGCAAGCTATGAACCCTATATGACATCTGTAGCCCACTATCACACCCAAATGTGAAATCTCATAGTCTGGTTAATGAGGTTGATCTTGGGCACATTTTTGTGCCTATGTGCCTTATTTTACCCATATTTAGTAACTGTTTTGAGAATGTTTTATAGCTTAATTGTGTTTTTTTGATGGAATAAAGAACAAGTGTGCACTAAGGTGTATGTTAAGTGAATGCATGAGTTTTGGAGAAAACCAAGTGCTCGGAAGCAAGAATGTGTAGTGGTACAAGCTAAACAAGAGCAAAAAAGGAAGTCCAAAGGAGAATCTAGGTTGGGCCACATTACAGGCACGCCGCCCTAGCACTTGATCTATAGAAGCCAGGCATGGGTGCACTGCAGGTGTGCCTTTCCAACTCCTGAACAACTAAAGATCTGGTCGAGCGCACTGCTGGTAGAACTACAATCAACTTTAAACATTTTTTAACTTTAACTTTAATTGCTAATCGTACATCCACCAGCCTAAAATAGCCGACAAGAGCTCCTATGTTGGCAGATAGTTATACAATATGAGACTTTACTTAAGGACCCGTTCTAGAGAGCCCCCATCTACATACTGCATTTGGTGCTAGGTCAAGTCCTACAAAATAACATTTAAACATTAATATAGCATAAGCATTATATAAATTTAACATTAAAACATCAATCAGTGAAATAGCTCATTAAAACCTTTCATTTGATTCAATGCGAGAATTGTCCTTTCACATTGAAACCTTACTTTGGCTAAGAAGCCCTTCATCAATCAATCATTTAATGAAGACTCCCATTCATAAACATTTACTTCATAAAATTCATTGGAGTCAAACTTCAATTCAACCTTACTTCATCATAAGAAACTAGGTGGGTTTATTTTATAAAGACCTTCAAATACATTTAAAGAATACTTGTATACATGAGAGTGATATAAATGTATAAAATCAAACATCTTCAACACAACGCACCATATGCACTTTAAAACTACCTTTTAAACCTTCATATAAGAACCTTATCAACCCATTCATTTCATGAAATTGAGAGTCAATATATATCAATATAAGTAAATAAACTTCAAATATATCATGAACTATGCATTTGGAATCATCATGTAAAAGCCATAAGATTCCATTATTTAAAATTGAAAAGCTAGTTTGAGAAAATATTTGGAGTCCATGGGTGGAAGGACCCATGGATGAAAACCCACATACCTTTAGGGAAATGAAATCCCTAAGAACACTTGAGGAAGAAATGATATGTGAATGCCTTGAATTTGGAAACCCTAGCCTTACCTTGAAGCCCTTGGAAGAACTTGAGAGGAGAGGATTTGTGTTGGAGAAGTTAGAGTGAAAGAAATGAGGGCTTGGAAGGGTCTAGGGTATTTAGATAAGTGATTTTTTCCCTCAAAATGACACTACCTTGGGTTAAAATGCAGGAAAAGACCAAAATATCCCTTTAAAGATCTGGCCGTAAGAGACTTCATGGGGTCTCTTCACGGTCTGTGTTGCTCCCCACGGTCCGTGGTGGGGCCCCGTGATAAGGGACTTAGAGATATTCAGAAAAGGGGCTTGTAGGGTAGTCTCTGATGTTTCTTCATGGACACCTTGATAGTCCATGAAATGCATCATGGCCCGTGTAGTGTGACCATGGTGTAGGTCCTATAGGAGGCCTGCAGAAGTGGACACCACAGACCACTACACGATCCGTGAAAGTCTCTACAACCCGTGGTGGTCATTCGTAGACCCTGCCTTGGAAAAATTCCTACGGACTTTGGGAGGTCTCACCACGGAGGGCTTTATGGCCTATGGTCCTCTATCATGGTTTGTCCTCTGCAAACTAAACCTCTGAATCTCTACCATGGTTGCCCACCACGGTCCGTGAAGGCTTTCGTGGTTAGCTTCTTGTGCCAGTTTTCTGCAACTTTTTAGAGAACTCATCCTTGGTTCCTTGGTTTAGGACCTTTCACATTTCTGGGATCTTATAATATTTCCCCCTTGGGAAACATTCGTCCTTGAATGAGAATCATTAGCATAGAAAGAACATGGCACAAGGACTAGAAACCCAACATGAATACATGGACCTTTCAAATGCATCAACCATTAGATCTTTAAACTTAAACATAAAAAATAACTTTAAAATTTAACTTCATGAATATGCATGCATATGAGGACTTAGGAAAACTGAAATATAAGAGTCTTAAACATTTGAACGTGAATGATTTATTACCTTAGGCTTGCGTAGAATTAAAGAGATGAGGATAACGTTTCATCATATCCACTTCCTCTTCCCATGTAGCACTTTCGACTTATTGATTCCTACAAATGACTTTAACAGAGGCATCTTCTTTTTTCCTTAGCGTTTTGACTTGTCGGTCCAAGATTTCAATCGGGACTTCATCATAGGTCAAATTTTCCTCAACATTCACTACCTCTAAAGGCACAATGGAGTTAGGGTCTCCAACACATTTTCTGAACATTGACACATGGAACACTTGATGAATCATGGTCATTTCCGAAGGTAATTCCAACTCATACGCAACATTGCCAACCCACTTTAAGATTTTATAAGGCCCTACATACCTAGGGATCAATTTCTGTTTCTTACTAAATCGAACCACACCCCTCATGGGTGAAACCTTCAAATATACCAAATCATCTGTATTAAATTCAAGATCCCTTCTTCTAGTGTTGGAATATGAATTTTGATGACTTTGGGCCATCTTCAACCTTTGTCTAATGTTATTCAGCTTCTCCAAATCATAAAGTACCAAGTAGGGACCTAACAAGGTCATCTCACCTACTTCAAACCAATCAACTGGGGATCTGCAACGCCTCATGTACAAAGCCTCAAAAGGTGTCATCTCAATACTCGAGTGGTAACTATTATTGTAAGCTAATTCAATGAGTGGTAGGTAATCATCCCAACTCCCTTTGAACTCTAGCATACAAGACCTTAATATATCCTCTAGGGTATGAATTGTCCTTACGGCTTTCCCATCAGTTTGAGGATGGAATGCGGTGCTTGACTTTACTTTAGTACTGAGGCCCTTTTGAAAGGATCTTTAAAATTGAGAAGTGAATTGAGTACAACGATATGAAATGATTAAAAATGGAATACCTTTCACTCTCACCAACTCCCGAATATACAACTCTGCATAAAATTCGGCCCTATAGGAAGTATTAACCGGTACAAAGTGAGTCGACTTAGTCATTCTATAATTAATCACCCAAATAGAATCATGTCACTTTCGAGTGTGAGGCAAACCAACTATAAAATCCATATTCACATCTTCCCATTTCTAAGTAGGGATTTCAATATCTTGGGCTAGAACACTTGGCCTTTGATGTTTCTCCTTCACTTGTTGACAATTCGAATATTCGGACACAAACCTTGCTATCTTATTCTTCATGCCACCCCACCAACACAACTCTTTCAAGTCTTGATACATTTTCATCGAATCGGGGTGATTGGAGTATGAACATTTATGTGCCTCCATCAAGATCAAACTCCTTAGGCCATCCACATCCGGAACAAATAAATGACATTGGTAATATAATACCCCATCTCTTCCTTGTGAAAACACCTCTACCTTTTTTCCTTTACTAACTTCTTTAACTTGACAAGTGTCGGGTCAAGGTCTTGTTTTGACTTGGCATCCACTACTAAAGAAGATTCAAACCTATTTTGGACAACCATACCTCCATCATCGGTACTGCGCTATTTCACCCATAATCTAGACAACCGGTGAACATCTTTCACCAACTCCCTCTTTCCTTCGTCAACATGGGACACACTGACCATAGACACTATACTAAGTGCATCAACAACCACATTGGCTTTATCTAGATGATAATGCACACACATGTCATAGTCCTTGAGGAGCTCTAGCCACCTTCTTTGTCTTAGACTGAGGAACTTTTGGGTGAACATATATTGAAGGCTTTTATGATCAGTATACACATCTACATAGAGGTAGTACCTCCAAAATTTCAAAGCAAAAACTATGGCTGCCAACTCAAGATCATGGGTAGGGTAGTTACGCTCATGCACTTTTATTTGCCTAGAAGCATAGGCTATGACCTTACCGTTTTGCATTAAGACACAACCCATACCAATCTTTAATGCATCACAATAAACCATAAACCCTTCTAATCCTTCTGGTAGAGTCAAAATAAGAGCGGAGGTTAGAAGATCTTTCAAAATTTCGAAACTCCTTTCACACTCATCTGTCCATATGAATTTTGCCTTCTTTTAGGTCAACTTTTTCATAGGAGACAATATGGAAGAAAACCCTTCAACGAATCTTCTATAGTAATCGGCTAGACCCAAGAAGCTCCTAATGTCCGAAAAAGACAATGGTCTAGGCCAATTCTTTACCGCCTCTATTTTCTTATGATCTACCTTGATCCTCTCGCTGGACACTATGTGACTGAGAAAGGCTACCTCTTTCAACCAAATATCACATGCTAAATTTTGCAAATAATTACCTATCTCTCAACTTTTGGAGCACAACCCTCAAATGATCGTTATGTACTTCCTCACTTCGAGAGTACATCAAAACATCATCAATGAACACCACAACAAAGGTATCAAGGTAGAGTTTGAACACCTTATTCATTAGGTCCGTGAACACCACCGGCGCATTCATCAACAAAAACTCATTACAACAAAATCAAAGTTACCATACCTTACTTGGAATGTCGTCTTGGTAATTTCACACTCCCCTACCCTTAGTTGGTGATAGCCGGATCGAATGTCGATCTTAGAGAAGTGACTCGCCCCTTGTAGTGATCAAACAAGTCATCTATACTAGGAAATGGATACTTATTCTTAATAGTCATCATATTCAATTGTCGGTAGCCTATGCTCATTTGATGCGACCCATCCTTTTTCTTACAAATAAAATGAGGGCACCCCACGGCGAAATACTTTTCCTAATAAACCCCTTTTCTAACAAATCCTTTAATTTTTCCTTCAACCCCTTCAATTTCATTGGGGCTATTTGGTAAGGAGGAATAGAGATAGGTTCGGTATCAGAAAGGAGATCAATATTAAAATCAACTTCTCTTTCGGGAGGGACACCAGCAAGGTTATCGGGAATGACATTAGAAAACTCATTGGCTATGGAGACCGACTCAAGAAGAGGACTTTCGGAGTCGACATCGTTAACACTCACTATATGGTAAATACAACCCTTAGCAATCAATTTTCGAGCCTTGACACAAGAAATGAATCTACCTTTCATCACGACCCTCCTATTCATGAACAGACTCATTTGGGAATGAAAACTTGACTCGACGAGTCCTACAATCTATGAAAGCATAATATGCATGTAACCAATCCATCCCAAGGATGACATTGAAATCTACCATTTAAATCTCTATAAGATCACAAGGAATGACTTTATGTAAGATGGACATGGGACAACCCCTATAGACCTTTGTAGCCACAACCGAATGACCTATGGGGGTAGATAACAAATAAGGCTCTACTAATATTTTGGGCAATAAATCAAACCTATTAGCTAAGAATGGAGTAACAAAGAACAAGTTTGCACCAGGGTCCAATAATGCATATACATCAAAAGTAAAGATCCTTAACATACTGGTAACAACATTTGGTGCTTCCTCAACCTATTGCCTTCCATGCACGCACAGAATTGGTTGGTGTGTTGTCCACCTCCTTGAGATTGTTGTCCATGAGCAACTTGTCCTTGAGGCATATTACCACCACCACCTTTACAATCGTTAGCATGGTTACTCGGTTTGCCACTTTTGAATAAGTATTTGAGACGACCAAGCACTCCCCCTTGAGGGTCCTCCCACACTTCTTACATAGGGAAAAGCTTGGGTGTCAACGTTATCTCTTGGGACCATTTCATTAGTACCCTTATCCTTGTTGAACTTGGGAGAAGGAGTATTAGTGGAACCTTATCCTATAAACCATTGCACACCTTAACCCTTTCCAATGCTACCATAATCGAACCATTGAGGGTTGGACTCTCCACTATCTACTCTAGCTTTCTTGAACCCTCTAAACCTTTCCCTCAACTTCTCATCTTCGATTTGTTAGGAATAAGTCATTAACCAGGAGATGTCTATCTCCTTAACTAATATGGTTATTTTGCATTCTTTGAACACCAAGCTTGAGACACCAGAAATAAACTTACTCATTCTTGCCCGAGGGTTGGAGACCATAAATGGAGTATATTTGGATACTTTTGTGAACTTGAGGTCATACTCCCTCACACTCATACTCCCTTTACAGAGGTTGATGAACTCTTGGATTCTAGCCTCCCTAAGCTCCAACGGGAAGAAACGGTCTAGGAAGGCACTTTTGAACTCTTCTTATTTTATCGGTCCCCTTTCTTCATTCCTTTCAATGATCCATTGTGCATACCATACTCGAGACATGCCTTTTAGTTGGTAAGTCACTAGTTTAAATTTTTCATTCGATGGCACACCCATGATAGCCACAATCCATTACACCTCATTGATAAACTCCATAGGGTCCTCATCTAGCTTAGAACCATCGAACTCACATTGATTCATACTTATGAAAACCTCAAATCCAAGAGACTGGATTTTGCACTTCAGGAGGAGCGACACCTTGATGACCTTGGTGGGCTACAACTTGAGCTAATAATGTGATGAAGTTGCGAAACTCAACATGATTTACCCCTTCCTCATGATGTGGGATATCCAGAACCGAAGGAGCTTGGTCCTCATCGTCAACCCTTGCTCTTGGGATGATCTTACATGAGGCATTATCTAAATCACATAAAATTGGTTGTTAGTTAGAGGAAAACTTAGAATACTCTAGGGCACGACATGAATTGAAAGAAGTAAAGACCTTCCTAAACATTACATAGTCTCATATTCATAGTAGTGACATTCTTCACAACCATGAACAAGACCCTATTTGTAGGTATATTGGACTTTAAGGACCATTGCAAAACCTCGTGCTCTGATACCAAGTTTTTCACAACCCAATCCTAGGTCCTAGATATGACACGGCGAATGAGACACCTAGAGGTACCTCACCTAAGCCTCTTAGCATTCATTAAGAATTTCATTGGTAATGATAAATAAATCAAGCGAAAATATAAGGGATATAGGGACTAAGGGTCTTCATATTAATAGGAGTCAAAGACATCATAACATCTTTTACTATGTCCAACCATACCTTCTACATTAAGACTTGGAAGGGGCTAAGACATGTCCCTAGCTCACCCTCAAGATTAAGTGAAAAATACCAAACTTAATTTAAATGTCTAAACTTAAAATAAGGTAGATAAGATAGGAGTCTCATTCTTGGAACATGGGAACTCACCAAAGTAGTAGCGTTCAATGCTCAACTTAGCTAAAAGGAGGAGAGTGTGGAACAACTCCGGTCCCTACATGGTGATATCATGTAGGTAAAAGTATGCGTTAGTACTTTGAATGTACTAAGTATGTGAGTATGCTATGAAATGAACAACATAAGAGAGAGACATGTATAGGCTATATGAATAAGTAAATGCATGCATGAGAATTCATCAGGTGAATCCTTAAAACATTTATTTTTGTGGGAAAGTGACTATAATCGATATTTAAGACCATTAGAGATATTACATAGAATCCAACATATTCCCCTACATTAGAACGGGGAGACTACTTGCCAGGTAGAACTCTGATCAACTTTAAACATTCATTAACTTTCACTTTAATGGTTAATCGGGAATCCACTAGCCTAAAATAGCTGACAAGGGCCCCTATGGTGACACATAGTTAATGCAATATGAGACTTTACTTAAGGACTCCTTCGGTCTAGCCCCCATCTATATGCTACATTTGGTTCTAGGTCAAGTCCCACAGAATAACATTTAAACATTAATATAGCATAAGCATTATATAACTTTAACATTAAAACATCAATAAGTGGAATAGCTCATTAAAACCTTTCATTTGATTCAATGCGAGCATTTTCCTTTCACATTGAAACCTTACTTTGGCTAAGAAGCCTTTCATCAGCTGACGAAGCTCTCTTCTTCAAGTCATGAGCCTGATGAGTTGACCAATTCAGATGCAGTCTCTCCCTTGGCCTTTAGAGAAGAGAGGAATTAATTATTCAATAAATACTCCCATTCATAAGTATTTACTTCATAACATTCATTGGAGTCAAACTTTATTTCAACCTTACTTCATTATAAGAAACTAGGTGGGTTTATTTCATAAAGACCTTCAAATACATTTAAAGAATACTTGTATGCATGGGAGTAATATAAATGTATAAAATCAAACATCTTCAAAACAACCCACCATATACACTTTAAAACTACCTTCCAAACCTTCATATAAGAACCTTAGCAACCCATTCATTTCGTAAAATTGAGAGTCAAGAAATATCAATATAAGTAAATAAACTTCAAATATATCATGAACTATGAATTTGGAATCATCATATAAAAGCCAATAAGATTTCATAATTTAAAATTAAAAGCTAGTTTGAGAAAATATTTGGGGTCCATGGGTAGAAGGAACCATGAATGAAATCCACATACCTTGAGGGAAAAAAAATCCCTAAGAACCTTGCGGAAGAAAGGAGAATTGAATGCCTCGAATTTGGAAACCCTAGGAAGAACTTGAGAGGAGAGGATTTGTGTTGGAGAAGTTAGAGTGAAAGAAATGAGGGCTTTGAAGGATTTAAGGTCTTTAGATATGTGAATTTTACCCTCAAAATGACACTACCTTGGGTTAAAAAGAAGGAAAAGACCAAAATATGCCTTTAAATATCTATCCAGAAGAGACTTCATAGGGACCCTTCACGGTCTGTGGTGCTTACCACAGTCCGTGGCGGGGTCCCGTGATAAGAGACTTAGAGATATTCAAAAAAGGGAATTGCATGCTAGTATTTGAAGTTTCTTCACAGACACCTTGACGGTTCGTGAAATGCATCAAGGCTCGTGTTGGGTGATCATGGTGCAGGTCCTGTAGGAGGCCTGCATAAGTGGCCACTACGGACCACTACATGGTACGTTAAAGTCTCCATGGACTATGGTGGTCATCCGTGGACCCTTTCTGAGGACTTTGAGGAGGACTTTGAGGAGATCTCACCACGGAAGGCTTCACGGCCCATGGTTCTCACCACGGTCCGTGGTCCTCAACGTGGTTTGTTCTCTGCAAACTAAGCCTCTAAATCTCTACCACAGTCCATGAAGGCTTTCATGGTCAACTTCTAGTTCCAGTTTTCTGCAACTTTTTAGAGAACTCATCCTTGGTTCCTTGATATAGGACATTTCACATTTTTGGGGTCTTACAAATAGGCAATTAGAGGTCAAAAGACCATGATTGTAATGGAAACCCTATGAATCAGTAGTTAAATAACCCATTAGATACTAAAGGCAGAGACTATTATGCTTAACTTCCTTTTATGCTACATCACTAGAATCTCTCGTAATCTGATTAATATCCGTAATCATTAATTTTTTTTAATAGTAGTCATTTTGTTACATATGAATGTTTTTTAGAAATATCTCAACTTTTTACAACACACATGATTTTTTTAGTTCATTGAAAAGTATTAAGTAGCCAAATCAAGGTACGCCCCTGGGCCCCTATATGGTTTGCCCGCAGGCTTGTATAAGTCAGTGAATCCACCATGGGAAATTCCAATCAATCCTATCTAAATTCTATGCACAGAATAGCATCACACATAGTAACCCTATAAATACTCACCCCATGATACAAGGTCGGCTATAATCTTAACTTACATGCAAAGACTTGTTATGAGTAACTGATGAATTATGATACGTCAGTTGAGAGTTTGATATTTTGATAGCCTGAAGACCACTTTTAGGACTCGTTACAAGCATTATGAGTTTATGGTTGTGTCCTTTGGGCTGAATAATGCCTCGGCTACTTTTATGGAGTTGATGAATCGGGTATTTCATCCTTATTTGAACTCCTTTGTGATTGTATTTATCAATAATATATTGATTTACTCCAAGAATGAGGTCAACCACGTTTTTCACTTGAGGGCTTTACTTCAGATACTGAGAGAAGAGAAGTTGTATGCAAAATTTTCTAAATGTGGGTGTTGTCTTAAGTTCATGGGTTTCTTAGGTCATGTGGTGACCAAGGGTGGGATAATGGTCGATACAAATAGTAATTGGGTAAGATCTACTTCAATTACAGAGATTTAGAGTTTCATTAGGTTAGTGGTCTATTATCATTAGTTTATTTAGTGTTTCTCTTCTACCGCAACTCTATTAACTAGATTGACATAGAATACCATAGTACTTTAGTGGAATGATGAGTGTGAGGTGAGCTTTCAAAAGATCAAGGAGTTATTGACCTCAACACCTATTCTAGCATTACCCACAGAAGATGTGGCATTTATTGTATTCTATGATGCTTCGAATATTAATTTGGGTGGTGTATTGATGCAGAAGGAGAGAGTTATAGCCCATGCTTCTCAACAGCTGAAGGTTTATGAGAAGAACTACGCTACTCATGATTTGGAGTTTGTGATGGTGTTTTTTTTTGAAGTTGTGGAGACACTATCCTTATAAAGTGCATTGTCAGGTCTTTCCCAGCCATCGTAGCTTTATGTATATCTTTTCTCAACCAAACTTGAACATGAGGTAGCATAGGTGGTTCAAACTGTTGAAAGATTATGACATCACCATTCTTAATCATCCTGGCAATGCTAATATGGTAGAGGATGCTTTGAGTTCAAAACTACCTAATATGGTTAGATTAGACTTTCTTAAGGTGGAGGAGAGACCCTTGGCATTGGAGTTTCAGTCATTGGCTAGATAATTAGTTCGACTTGATATTTCGACACCTCACAGTGTGTTTACCTTCATTGAGGCTAGATCTACCTTAATGGATCATATTTGTGCCCATTAGTTTGATGATGATAAGTTGATAGTGATTCAAGTAAAAGTGATTAAAGGTGAAGCTAAGTCAACTTCTCTTGATCCCGAGGGAGTTTTTAGGATTAATGGTTATATTGTGTGCCAAAGGTTAGCAATTGGGTGCGTATGATATTAGAGGAGGTTCATTGTTCAAAGTATTCCATTCACCCAGGGCAGCAAAGATGTTTCATGACTTGAAACAACACTATTAGTGGTGTGGTATGCAGAGGGACATTGTGAATTTTGTTTCCAAGTGTTTGAATTGCCAACAAATGAAGCATGAGTATCAAAAATTGGGTGGTAATATGCAAATGATGCCTATTTCCGAGTAGAAGTAGGAGCGTATCACTATGGACTTTGTGATTGGGTTACCCTTGACTTTTGGTAAGCATGATTTAGTTTGGGTGGTTGTGGATCAATTAACCAGATTATCTCATTTCATTTTGGTAAAGACTAGCTATAATGCGGTGCAATTGGCTAGGATCTACATCCCATTCTAAAATAAATATAGTGTGTTTAGATGTATGGGTTGTAAAAAAGGTGAAATGGATATTCTGAAAACAATTGAACATTTTACACTATACCCAAAAAGAGATGATAATTTAACATATAGGACAGAGGACACAAAATGTTTGGAAAAGACTTCTACAAAAGATGACATAGAATCCTTAGATGATATAGAATCATTGCTAAGTTACAAAGAATTAATGAATGAAGCAACAAGTGCACATAGTGCTAGTCCTTTCCAAAGAACCATCCAAGCTCCTACTATTGGGTATATTATCGGTAATCTGCCAAGGAAAGCCTGGCCTACACTAGTTGCAGAAATAAAAGAAAACATAAATCCAGCAGGTAGGAGAATGTCACTAGAAGAACCTATTATACTGCAAGAAGGAGGTAATAAAAGAAAGATACTTAATATAGCTGCTCATGATCCACAAATGTAGAATATAGTTATAGATATATGGAAAGGAATAATAATAGCAGACTTTACAAGAAACTACCCTAAAACAGATGCCAAAACAATGTATAAATATTTAGAAACTTTCTTAGGAGAATCATGTAAAGTAGTATGGAAAGCATATAAACAAACTTATCCCCAAAAATTCCAGAGTCTAATAGACTTAGGACCAAATCCATATAACTTCGCTAATAAAATACATAGATAAGACCCGAATAGTGGCTTAGTAGCTTTACAAAGAAATGTTGTTATAAAATTAGAACAATTGAGTATTACAAAATGGATGCATATAAAAGACTTTCTTAAAGACTATTTTTATTATTGCACTGTTAGCAGCAGTACTTTTGATAAAGAACTAGGTAAAAAATTATTTCATAAATTACCTGGCGCTTTAGGAAGAGAAATAGAAGAAAGATGGTTCAAAAGAGAAGGTGTAGAACAAAATTCCACAGCTTTATGGTCAATAGGAAAAAAAATACAACATGTAATGAAAATACTACAAGAAAAATGTACTAATATACAAATACAAAAACAATTTAAACAAAATAAAATAAATTTCTGTAAATATATAATTTATACTACTCCTATCTATAATAAAAAACCACGGAAGCAAAACAAATATAAAAGACGATCTTCTTATAATCAAAAGTTGAGCAGACATAAAAAGTACTACTTAAAAAGATCATCAGCTAAAAAACTTTATTTGAATAAAGATAGACATGTTAGAAAATACAACAACAACAACAACAACCCAGTGAAATCCCACATCGTGGGGTCTGGGGGGGGGGTAGAGTGTACGTAGACCTGACTCCTACCAATGTAGGACGACTGTTTCCGAAAGACCCTCGGCTCAATAAAAGCATAGAAAAAGGTCAGATAAGAATATTAGAGTAAATAAGTAGATAACGAAAACGGTCCAAACAATAGTATAATCAAAGCACAAAAAAAACAGTAGATATTATTATTGGATAATAACATAAATACCATAACTAACATACATCAGAGTACAAGAAATCATAGTGCGTTAATACGCCTACGAATAAGGGAGAATAAAACCACTATGTACTAGCCTTCTACCCTAATGTGTGTCCTCCACACCCTCCTATCTAGGATCATGTCCTCGGTAAGTCGTAAATGCTCCATGTCCTGTCTGATCACCTCTCCCCAATATTTATTCGGCCTACCCCTACCTCTTCTGAAACCATCCATGGCCAACCTCTCACATCTCCGCACTGGTGCATCTGGGACTCTCCTCTTCACATGTCCAAACCATCTCAGTCGCGTTTCCCGCATCTTATCTTCCACCGAGGCCACTCCTACCTTTTCTCGAATAGCCTCATTTCTAATCTTGTCACTCCTGGTATGACCACACATCCATCTCAACATTCTCATCTCGGCCACCTTCATCTTTTGCACATGGGATACCTTAACTGGACAACACTCCGCCCCATATAACATAGTTGGTCTAACGACCACGTTGTAGAACTTGCCCTTAAGTTATAGTGGCATCTTCTTGTCACATAACACACCGGAGGTGAGCCTCCATTTCATCCATCCTGCCCCAATACGGTGTGTGACATCCTCGTCGATCTCTCCGCTGTCTTGCATGATAGAACCAAGGTACTTAAAACTACTTCTCTTTTGGATGGCTTGGTCCCTGAGCCTAACTTCCGCGCCAACCTCTTGAGGTGTCACACTGAACTTGCACTCTAGGTACTCTGTCTTGGTCCTACTCAGCTTAAACCCCTTAGACTCCAAGGTGCGTCTCCAATCTCTAGCTTAGCGTTAACTCCGCTACGACTCTCATCGATGAGGACTATGTCGTCCGCAAAAAGCATACACCATGGCACCTCACCTTGAATTTGTCGCGTCAATCCATCCATCACCAAGGCAAATAGGAACTGGCTAAGAGCTGATCCTTGATGCAACCCCATCATAACTGGGAAGTGTTCTGAGTCCCCCCCTACTGTCCTTACCCTGGTTTTGGCACCCTCATACATGTCCTTGATCACCCTTATGTATGCTACAGGTACACCTTTAGCCTCCAAACATCTCCATAGTATCTCTCGTGGGACTTTATCATAAGCCTTTTCCAAGTCGATGAACACCATATGCAAGTCTCTCTTCCTCTCCCTATATTGCTCCATTAGTCTCCTCATAAGATGGATGGCTTCTGTAGTTGAGCGTCCCGACATAAATCCGAACTGGTTCTCTGAAATAGACATGCCTCTCCTCACCCTCATCTCTACCACTCTTTCCCACACTTTCATAGTATGGCTTAGAAGCTTAATACCTCTATAGTTGTCACAACTCTGGCTATCCCCTTTGTTTTTGTAAAGCGGGATCATGATGCTCGATCTCCATTCTACGGGCATCGTTGCCGTCATAAAGATGACATTAAATAACTTAGTCAGCCATTCCAAACCTACCGAGCCCGCACTCTTCCAAAATTCTCCAAGGATCTCGTCAGGTCCGATCACTCTTCCCCATCGCATCCTACGAACAACATCCTTTACCTCATCGACCGTAATACTCCTACAACCCCCAAAATCGTGACTCCTTCCTGTATGTTCCAAATCTCCCAACACAATTTCTCTGTCCCCTTTGTCATTCAAACGTTTATGGAAGTATGACTGCCATCTTTGTTTGATAAGGGTCTCCTCTACCAATACTTTTCCGTCTTCGTCTTTAATGCACTTCACTTGATCCACATCACGTGCCCTTCTCTCCCGGGCCCTGGCTAGCCTGAATAATTTTCTGTCCCCACCTTTCTCTTCCAGTTCAGCATAAAGACGTTCAAAAGCTGCTATTTTTGCCGTTGCAACCGCCGACTTTGCCTCCTTCCTCGCTATCTTATACAGTTCTCTATTCGTCCACTTCTCCACCTCATCCTTGATCTCCATCAACTTAGCATACGCCATCTTCTTTGCTTCCACTTTCCCTTGCACTTCTCCATTCCACCACCAGTCCCCTCGATGCCGACTACGACTACCTATCGAGACTCCTAGCACTTCCCTTGCTACAGCCCTAATATAACTAGCTGTCCTATCCCACATATCATTCGCATCCCCACTACTATCCCAGGCCCCCATATCCTTCAATTTCTCTCCCATCTCAAGGGCACTAACCGTTGTCAAACTCCCCCATCTGATCCTAGGTTGTTCTTCCCCGACCCTCCTCGTCCTTTTCATCTTTATCCCTAAATCCATCACTAAGAGCTTATGTCGGGTTGTAAGGTTGTCGATCGGGATGACCTTACAGTCTTTGCACAAACCCTTATCATCCTTCCTGAGGAGTAAAAAATCTATCTGAGTTTTAGCCACTGAACTACGGAAGGTTACCAAGTGGTCCTCCTTCTTTGGGAAACTCGAGTTGGCTACCACCAATCCGAAAGCTCTTGCGAAATCCAACAGTGCGGTTCCTCCTCCATTTCTGTCCCCAAAGACAAAGCCCCCATGCACATCACCATACCCTCCCAAAATAGATCCGATGTGCCCATTGAAATCCCCTCCCACGACAAGCTTCTCAGTAGGTGGTATGCCTCCCACTAACTCGTCCAACTCCTCCCAAAAGTGCCTCTTATCCTCCTCTCATAAGCCCGCTTGCAGCGCATAAGCACTAATAACGTTCAACGTGATCCCTTCAACGACCTTTTTAATCGACATCATCTTATCATTGACTCTCCTAACCTCCACCACCTGATCCCTTAAATCACTGTCTATTAAAATGCCTACCCCATTTCTATACTTCGATTTACCAGAAAACCAAAGCTTATACCCGTCTACCTCCTTAGCTTTAGAGCCGACCCATTTTGTCTCCTGGACACAGGCTATATTAATCTTCCTCTTTTTTAGAATCTTAACCAGTTCTATGGATTTACCCGTTAACGTCCCAATGTTCCAAGAACCTATTCTCAGTCTAGACGCTCCTTTAACCCACTTACCTCTCCTTACCCTCGTCCCCGTCCATGAGCGAGAACATGACCCTAGTCTACCATCACTATCCAATGCCATGAAAATGCGTATGAACTAATAAATTATTCGGGGGTTTAAAATCGGCAAAATATAACTACAAGTATATGAACAAAGGATAGAATATAAAGATATAAAAACCGGAGGTACCAACTCCGGTAGAAATGAACCTGGTTGCCGCCGGAAAATACTGCTCACGTCGGAGTACTTTTCACGTTGGCGTACTTAGTTGAGTTGCGACGGTTGTTCGTCACCGGAAATACAGATCTGTACACCTGGAAAAAAAAAACTTTGTCAGAAAAACTAGAGCTTCGCCGAAAAAACTAGAGCTTAGGAATGCTTCAAATTCGGTAGATCTAACTTGACTTTTGAGAGAAAAGTCAGAAGTTTGGAGTGAACTCCAGTGAAATCTAAATACAGAGTACCCGGTGAGAGTTTAAAAGTGATAAAGTGTATTTGATCTAAACCTTTCGATTTGTTCTGATTCAGATCAGGTGAAATAGATGACATAGCAAAGTTATAGGAATAGAAATGAAAGAGCATAAAATGAAATGACGATCCAAAATGTAAAGAAAATTCAAAGACACTACAGAAGAGAAACCATAATACTATATTATAACCGAAAAATAAAAAAGTTGAGATCTTTAGCGTTATAGAGGAACCAAGATTATTAAAAGCGTCAAGAAAATCTCAGATCCGTTGTTCAAGATGACCAAATCGGTCAATTTATCAGCAGATCACGTGAAAAGATGAATAAACGAAAAGGGGGTTGGAGAGGCGGCGGAAAAGATCTTAGAAAATACAAAAATGATAGAAATTATAAAAATAAATTAGAATGTTATACATGTGGTAGTATAGAAAATTTAGCTAATACATGTCTCAAAAGAAACAATAGTAAAATTCGAAACTCTCAATTAGTTGAAGAACTACAACAAACATTACTAAGTGGAGATAATTATATGTCAGACAATAGTGAGTATTGAAGTGGCAGATAAAACTCAATCTGAGTCATGTGATTCTGAAGAAGATAATCTCATAAATAAAATAGGATTAGAAAGAGGAATATTAAATCTACAAGACTTACAATTAAGTACTATGATGAACATAGGGCAAGAATGTAGCCATAATTTTAAAAGACAAAAAGAAATAGATAGTAATCAATGTAGCATATGCAAATGATATCCCAGTAAAACAAATAAACCCAAATGTCAGATATGTTACATAGAAGCATGTATCACTTGTATAGAAGCTAAATTAGAAATAAAAGTAAGAAACCAACAAAATCACAAGCCAGTAAAATACTCGGTTACTAATTTAAGGTTAATAACTCTAGAGACATGATTAAATAAGTTCAAACAGAGACTAATTACCATAGAAAAAGGAAAATAGAAAGTAGACTTCGATGAAACTTGTACACAAAGAGCTATACATCTAAACAATATAGAGATCGAACCCATGAATATTGAAGAAAATAGTACTAGCCTTATATCTAATGGAGAAAACAATTCGGAACAGTAAAAGTACGAGCTAGAATTAAGATTAAAGACATAGAAATAGATAGCACATGTGGATACAGGATGCACAAGTTGTCTTATAAATAAAAAAATACCGCCAACAAGATTATTAAAAACGTTTAAAGAACCTCTATCAGCAATAAGAATGGACAAAACATATAACTTTTATAATCATTATATAGAAAAAGCCCAAATAAGTTTCATTAATACATGTAATGAATTTTATAGGCCTACATATAATATGTATAAAATAATGACAAAAGATTTGGACATTAAAACAGATCTATTAATAGGATTACATTTTCTTATACAAAATAATGAAAGTTGTTTATTTTCTAGAGATGGAATAATATTATTTAAAAATATAACTTATATTCCAGTACAAACTATAAACTTCCCTTCAAAAGGAAAATCTCAAATTAAAGACCTAACAACTCTCAAAAAGAGCATAACTCCATGTTGTAAAGAATGTGGTGATAAAAGTAGTTTCTCTTCACAAAACCTGTATGACGAGTATTTAGAACAATCATACTTAGAAGATATAGAAAAAGATTACACACTAATAAATGTAGAAACTGAATTTTATAATTTTCAAAAAGGAATAAATATGATAGGAACAATAAAAATCCTAAGGATTTAGACAACATAGTAGCAATATTAGATGAAATAGAGATAATTGGTGAAAACCCTTTAATACATTGGGGTTGTAATAAACTCATGTGTAAACTAGATATAATCAACCAAGAATATACTATAAAAACAGCCTCTATAGAAGCTAACAATGAAGACACAAAAGAATTTAGTAAACAAATCAAAGAACTATTAAAATTAGAAATAATAAGACGATCTATGTCTATGCATAGATCTGTTGCATTAATAGTAAGAAACCACAATGAGCAAGTAAGAGGTAAAGATAGAAAGGTAATAAACTACAAAAGATTAAATGATAGTACTAGAACAGATGCATATAAATTACCAGATAAAAATGAACTAATAAATAGAATACAAGGTAAAAAACTATTCAGTAAATTTAATTGGCAAGTAAAAATGCACCCAGAAAGCATAGAATGGACTACCACACCCCAGGAGGGTACCCTAAATCTGGCCGACACTTAGAAACCATTACTGGCTCCTAAGAGAACCATTTGGCCTGATCACTCATCCGTTCATTCATTCAATCAGCGAAAGACTTAAAATATAGAGATAATTAGGTGGGCAATTCCAATCAAGAATCTCGCTCAAAGAAGAAAGGCCATGGGCCAACAAATCAAGCTCCAATATATGTCATTAAATAGTCTGACAAGAATAATTTAAGAAAATAAAATACTTAATCGACCCATCACTATCTAGTCTATGAAGCTTCTATCACTACTATCTAATTGGTGCCAATGACAGGTTTATGGCTACCTAAATTCAGAATGAAAAGACTAAACTCAATGCAAGAATAACATAAGTGGTATCCTATAAATATAGGAGAGGACTCACTAATAAGATGAGTGTGAACAGATCTCAATGATGCGCCTATTGATGATCTTTTAAACCCGCCTCTACATCATGAAATGATGCAGGTCCAAATGGATGTCAGTACGTGGAATGTACGAGTATGTAAAATAGCAGAATAAAACATGCGTCAAGATAGAATAATATCGGTTCAAATATCTCAAGTCAGAAAGATAAGAGAGACTCAATCAAGGTGTCATAAGTCTAAAGTAAGAATACATTTTAGACAGAGACCAATCATATACAATCTAATCCAATCATTTACAATTCGATCCAATCCAATCATATATAATCTGATTCAATCCAATCCAATCATATACAATCTAATCACATACCATCCAATCTAATCCAATCATATACAATCCAATCCAGTCATATACAATCTAATCCAATCCAATCATTTACAATTCTATCCAATCCAATCATATACAATCTGATCCAATCCAATCATATACAATATGATCCAATCCAATCCAATCACGTACCATCCAATTCAATCCGATCATATACAATCAACTCAACAATAAAGTCAAAGGACTCAACTCAATATATATGCAAATTAGAATTTAGCAATATTTTACAATTCGACTCAATCATCTACAATCACAATCAAACCAATCCTATCATGCACAATCCATTCAATTTGGGAGTTTTTCTAACCGACAAACATCACCTATGAGCTAGTGATGTACAACAAGCCGAAGTTGTTGCCAAGTTCGTCCATACTTTGTCAGGGTATGAACGAATTAACCAATCATGGATCCATCAATCAATCAAGTCCTATTATTTTAGGACAATGAAATAGGAAAATATCCGACTTTAACTGTCCAATCCCTTCCTACATTGGATACGTAGTTCATGGGATTCAAGTATGGACTATCACTACTACCCAATTCGATGCTCAATACTTCTCCCAAGACTCAATATGCTCATATCTATTAGGTAAGTAAAATACTCAAAATACTCATTAAGTCTCTTTGGACTTAGTTTCAAATCAACTCATTTAGTCTCATTGGACTCTTTTCAAAACTCAATCAATCTGGTCTCATTGGACCTTCTTCCAAAACTCAATCAATTTCAATCGTCACTTAATTCAATTAGACAATCCTTTCAAGACTCATCCATGACTCATCATGACTCCAAGTCAACAATCATTAATTTATTTATTTAATACACGCTTTCAACTAAATCATACAGTAAATATTAAATGTACTTAAAACATAATTTTCACTCCTCAACTCAACTCAAAATAGACGTTTTAATGTAAAAATGCTCAGCTTATTTATATTCAAAATACTCATGCTCAAAATGATAATTAAGAGACTTCTCAAACTCAAATCATGCTTAAACTCTTTCTAAATCAAAGATGAAAATAATCATTCTTTAAACTCAAAATAGCGCATAAATAATTTATTCAAAAACATTCACAAATTATATTTAAAACTCCTTCTCAAATAATTATTTATACTCAAGATCCTCATATGACTCCAATAAAATCAAATTATGCAAATCATATCATCTAATCATCTCTCAAAACATCATCATCAACATTACCTCTTCATCAATTATTTTACCTTTTTAAAACTAAAAATCATTTACATCATTATCAAATATCTTTCTCGAAAATCCTTATTTAATTTTATGTTCAATTTATAGAGACACAACGAATATTCTAGCTCCACCAAGGTTTCCTTCCTATTTATGCCATTCACATTCATAGCTATCCAAATTCCTTCTTTTCATTCCAATCAATATATATACATAATCATTTGTAGTCAATATGTAGCTACGGTTTATGAAATAAAATATAAAAAGTAATTATTCAAAAATTCAAGTCATGAAAATCATCAATCAATTAATAGTATGTAAAAATATTCTAGATTTTAGGAAAAATTCAACAAAACATTCATAGAAGGTTCAAGTCTTTCATAATTTCAATCTAACACATCTATGGGGCATATGGAAGAACTCAATCCATATTTTAGGTTAGCCTTACATACCTGACTTGAAGAACAAATCAAGGATTTGATGGCCTTACTTGAAGAACTTGAATCTTAACTCTTCTTCTCTTCTCCAATTCTTCCTCCCAATGTATATGGATGTTTTTGGAGAGACAACTCCTTAGAAATTGACATGGGGAGGAATTTAGCCCTAAAAATGCGTCCAAGTTCGTATATATATAATAGAAAATGGTCTAAGTTGCCCTTACTAAAATCTGGAAAAACTAGCCAAGTCCGCGACAGGTCCGTGTCGCGGACTTGTCGCTTACCTCTATGGTCGAATGGGCATATTGTTTTACTCCAAAATCCAAAAAATACAATCTTGATGGTGTTGGAAAGAAGACTCAAATATCTTTAATTCGATAGGTCATAGGCAACCTAATTTATTATATTCTAGGAGATATGGTCGTTTGAAGTTAATCCTTATACAAACTCATATGAAAACAAGCCGATAGAAATTCTTTGGACTCGGCTTGGTGTTAGAGATCCCTTATGACCCTAAAATACATCTAATACACTTAAAATACTTAGGAATTGATCCTAACTCATACAACTAGAAGTCACCTACTTTGATCCTACACGCACATGAAGAATGGTTTGAGTCTTGGCGAAAAACAAAATTGGGGTGTCACTTGGACAACATTCACTTTTCCTGAAGGACACTTTGAATGGATAGACATGCCTTTTGGTTTAAAGAAGCACCACCCATATTCCAAAGAAAGATGGATGATATGTTTGAAGACTATAAGAACTTTGTATTAGTCTACGTAGATAAAATTCTAGTATTTAGTAAAGATATCCAAGAACATCCAGGACACTTAGAAATGGTTTTAAGGTTATTTGTAAAATATGAAATAATAATTAGTAAAAAGAAAATGAAACTATGCAAAACACACATTAATTTCCTAGGAGTAACATTAGGAGATGGCAAAATAAAATTATAGCAACATATAGCTAAGAAGGTATTAGAAATGCCAGATAGATTAGCTAATACAAAAGACTTACAAAATTTCTTAGGTCTTGTGAACTATGTTGGAAATTTTATTCAAAACTTAGGAAAAATAGCTGGACCTTTTAAGACAGAAAGTAAAGGACAAAAACATTTTAATACAGAAGATATTAGACTAATAAAACAAATAAAAGAAAAAGTTAAGAATATACCAGACTTACAAATTCCCTTAGAATCTGATTACTTAATAGTCCAAATTGATGGAAGTCAGTTAGGATGGGGAGAGATTTTAAAAACTAGACCTAAAAAATACAATAGTAAAAATGAAGAAAGGATATGTTCATACCAAAGTGGTAAATATAAAGAAAAAAGAAATATGAGAAGTATAGACACCGAGGTCATAGCAATAATATAAGGATTAAATAGCTTTAAACTTTACATATTAAACAAAGAAGAAGTATTAGTAAGAACAGACTGTGAAGCCATAGTTAAATTTCACCAAACAATAAATAGTAAAGCTAGAAGCAAAATATAATGGTTAAATTTTATGGATGTTATATCTATATATAATAATATAGTCTTTGAATATGTAAAAGGAAAAAGATAATGAATTAGGTGACCAGTTGAGTAGATTACAACTCAAAACTAATTAAATTAATTATGTTTAAACATGAGGCCAACTGGCCAACAGCCAGCAGACAAAGATAAGGGCATAGCCCAATCAGACTCATACGCTCAGACATTATTATGTAAGATTAACTTTAGACCCCAAGGGACAGTCGAAATTATGGAAAGAATTTACTTTGGTAAGTTCAATTTAATTTTCTATCCTCAATGTAACTTATCTTTTAGAATACTGCCAGACTGTAATATAAATAAAATGCAGAAATGTTTTGTAGACAATTTATGGCTAGCCTATAATAAGCAAGACTCTAAATATTTTATTGCAGCAAACAATGCTTTTATCAATATTTTTCAAACAAAAATAGAGAAAATAAATTTAAATATTACGTTGTTATACATGGTAAAACTAATGATATTTTTCAAACTTGGACAAAGATAGTAGACTCAATAAATAGGGTAAAAAACCCTCTTTTCAAAGGTTTTAATAATTCACTGAAGCGGTAGACTATGCCAGAGAAATACTTGGTCCAAACTATTATATTTAACCAACCCTCAGACAAAGCCAAACCCCAACACCCCAATACAACATTTGGAAAGACACATATAAAATAATCTTTTGTAATCATTGTTCAACCATGACTGAAGCGTTCAAAAGACTAAATGCAAAAAATGAGGCTCTCATTCAAGAAAACATGAAACTTTTGAAGCAGCTTGAAACTTTCCAAGGTAAGTTTATTCCTAAGAGAAGTACTACAGGTACTTAGACAGAAGAAATGAGTTCTCCATCTCAATCAAAAATGAATGAGAAGGGTTTGCATTCCCCTCTGAATGCTAAGAAATCTACTGTATCAGATCAAGGTACACCTAGTCTGGCTCAAACGGTGTCTAATAAAGATACATCAAATTCGTTAATGGTTGTGACTTTACCAAAAAGTAAAGACGAGGGATCTTCATCCTTACGAAAAAAATTATCAAAATCCTTTCAAAAAGAAAGTTATAGAAAGACTATGGCTCACAAAAAGAAAAAAAATAACAAAATTGGAGCTATAATTAAGCAGACTTTGGAAAAGTTCTATAGAGATCAAGGATAGGATAAGAATGTTTTTAGCAAAGACAGTCTAAATATAGATAATACTAGACTAATTCACAACTCAAAAGAAGATGTCAACACCAGTCCAAATAGAACTCTAAATTCTAATGAAGACTATGGAAGTAATAATTATCAAGACGCTCACAAACCTTATGAAGATGATGATTCAGGCATGAGTTTCGACTCCATTGCCTTGCATAATCTATATACCTAATATATGGATACATTCCTAAGATGAAGACAATGATGATACAGCTAAAAAGGCTAAGGATGTAAGTGCTTGTGGATTGCTGACCAATAAGGTAAAAAGCAGTGTACATAGTGTGCCATGTGGGTATGCCCACAAATGTATTGTAAGTGCTGTCACTTTATCACTACCTTCCAAGGGAAAAACAGTTGACAAGCACGCGTGTGTCAGTCAGTCAAAAAGATGAATTGATAATGCATGTGATGATGGGGCCTGCTAAGCACCCGACGCATATTATTAAAGAATCTTATCATGTTCGCTATCAATAATTGGGCCATTCAACGTATTTTAAACCTTTCGATTCTTATCTTTAAGTATATATAAGACATAGTTAAGTGAGTTAGAAAAATAGAAGTTTAGAGAAAAGAGCAACCTTAAGCTGAAAATCTACAACATCTTCCCCTTACCTTCATGTATGATAATTCTACCCTTATGAAAACCATCTCTGGCTTGTACTAAATTTGAAATAATAATAAGTGTGTTTGTGTGAAGTTTTTATTTCATTTGCAAACTCCTTCGGGGTTCCCGAGAGGGAAACCTCTCTTAATTTACTCATGTAAATTTACACTGCTTATACCTAAGTTTTTTCCCAAAAACATGTTATTACTTTAAATGCTGGTTTTTCCTACTAGTTACTATATGTAAATTACTGTATGTTTTAATTACTTTATTCTTAGTATATGGTTAATTTCTTCATCTCATAATAATGACTATGGATTAACTTGTAATTTCTAGGATCCTTGGCCTTGAAAGTCTGCTTAAGAATAAAGGACAAATTTGTCGCTAAATTTATATCCGGGTTGAAGTTAAAGATGAAGTTGTTAAGAACATAGGTGAGGAAGAAGAGATGAACATGATAAACTAAAAAAAATAATGAGAAAAAACATGGGTGTAAAACTACTAAGAAAAACATGAAAAGACAATATGAGAGAGGGAGTATTGAGTAGGATTTACCACTTAGTTGACAAAAAAACCTCTACCATCATTTGGCTTCAAAACATCACCTTTTATCGAAACATATTTAAATCATATTTTCCATGTAAATCAGTTTAATTTGGTATCAGAGTGAGAAGTTTCTGAAACAGAATATACGTAGACCCTTTAAAAATAATTTAGCTTTACATGAAACAAAAAACAAGCTCCAACAGTTGTATACAGAATATAAGTGGCTTAATTATACCAAAAAAGATAAATATAAACTAGAATATCTGATAAAGACCTTATCACAATTAGAATATAAACTAGTGATACAACTTCAAGCACGATTTTAAAATTTATCAAAATACATCTTGCGTACAGAGACGTAAGATCTAGATATTGCTTACTATATCGTGAATAAAAGATAAGACAAACAACCGAACAATTGAAAAAGACATTAGAAGAATATCTAAAAGTTATAGAAACTATAAATAGCTTGGACAAAAAGTATAACTGGTTTAGACAAGAACCAATAGTTAAAGGAGATCTTATAAGTGCCTTAAGGTGGGAAATAAAAGTCAGAAAAGTGACATAAGATATAGCAATAATAGAATAAGATGGTGTAATATGCGCATAAGAGACAAGGCTTACCGGTTAGGATAATTTAATACAAAATCAACCTCTATTTCAGAGATATAAACAAGTTCATAACTGACTTCAAGATAAACTACGTTATAATTCAGAAGTAATAAAGGCAAAAAAAAGAGTTAAGACAAATTTTAAACCATTATCCAGACCAACATAAAGGATACTTATATAGACAGTTAGAAGGCCTAGAACTCAAGCTAGACACTCTAATATTAGGATAAAATGATACAAAGAGATACTCCGTTCTATTACATTATGATAAATATTCATGCCATTAGAATACATAAAAAGGATCAGATTTAGACAAAATTGGATACACGAAGAAAAAAAATCTAGATCTGAACTTAGAAAGAACCTTGCCTGGTTAAAAGAACAGTTAGATAAACCAGTGTTCCAAATACAACCTTATTCGACATAAGCTATATACAAAGAACAGACTGAGGTGTGAGCAGAGTTACTTAGTAAAATTACTATTATACAAGACAACATCATAATTAGTACCTATAGAGTAGAATTGTACGAAGTACTTTGGAAGGTTAACTCATTAGGATAAAAAAATAGATTCATTAAAATATTTTGAATACTTAGATCTAAGAATACATCCTGAAAAGAAATACATAGCTTTACATAAAACTAATACTATTAGGTGTAATTTCACACAAGGAGAACACATATTACATTCCGAAAATAAACATCACAATACTTTGGTGGACTTAATTGTAAATTTTAGTGATAACATCCAGTTAAAAGATAAACGAGTAACACGCCTCTTAAAACCTTAGAAATTATTATAAATAAACAAAGTAAGATACTAAATAAATTAGAACAAAATTTTGATTTTTTCAAATCCCAACAACTAGAACTTGATAGGAAGATTCAATATCTAAACACAAAGTTTAACCTTGAAAAAATACCTACGAAAACAGAAATAGAAAAGTTAGTGAAAATAATTATTGAAAAACCTAAAGAATTAGAAGTAAAAAATACCCAAGTAATAACCAAAATTACAGAACAAATAGAACACATTTTTTTTTTTTTTTTTTTTTGGGAACAGACCCTACACGAGGATCCCACCTCTCGTGCACAGTCAGGGGTTAAGCAACACCCCCAAGCCTTAACATAAATAATCAAAATAAAATACAAGGAGGGGGACATAAACCTTACCTCCGATCCTATGGTGGCTCATAAGTCGGCTAACCTATTAAGGTCGGCTAACTTATCCCCGATACAAAAAAAGAGAGACTAACTATAACTAGAAAGCAGTAAACCTGTGAGAGGACTCCTCCCGGTACAATTCAACTATGAAAGCATAAATGAGGAAGACTCTCCCCTTCCATGAGAAAAAGGAAAGTAACCTACACTAGTCCTATTCCAACTATGCTACATACCAGACATAGCTACATTGAAGAAGAACAAGTATACGAAACTTCTATCTCGCATGGGATGGGAAATTCTTTTCATCTTTGCTCTTTTTAGTCTTGTCGTACCAAGTAAATCCAGGTGAAGTGTGCCTTTGTATCAGTATCATGATTACCAGCTAAGGAGGCTGAAAGGAGAGGAAGTATATGGAGCTATAGTAGCCAAAAGCCTTGGAGTTGTTGTGGAGAGAAGTGTAGCTGCATTCGAACACCTGCATGGGGGTCCAAATGTATGGTTGCTGCAGACCTGCACCTACAAGTAGCCAAGGCAGCAAACAAACATGGTTGTTGTAGTTCTGTACATGGGAGTGTGTTGCTTTTGTCATCTGTTGTTGCTGATGCTGTTGAACTTCATCTTTCAAGTCTGCCCTTTCAGCTTCAGCTCTGTGGTTGAGTTGTTATTTGGTGTGTGGTTGAGCAATTGTTTGGTGTTTTGTTCCCACAGTATGTATATGAAGTTGATGGAGATGTAACATGTTACAGCTACTCATGATATTGTTGTTGGTTCTTGGATGTTGTCTATGAGGTTGTTGGAGTTCCATCTGAGTTCCACTGTTTCCTGTATCTCCAACAACCTGCACAAACAAACAAGCAAACAAACAAGCAAACACACAATTCCAAGAGCAGTACCAACAGTTCTGAATGTGGTGCCATTCCTCTGTTGCAGCTGGCTTCCTCAAATTCTGTATTTGCAATATTGAGAGACTCCCATATGTTGTTTGATGTTGTTGGTTGTTGCAGTGTGTCAGTTCAGCATCTTCCATGTGTAGGAGTTCTTTAGTATACCTGCACAAGCAACTAAAAGGAAAAGAATGGGTCTCAAAGAGAATTTTGGAGCCTGTGAGCATTTTCCATGTCGCTCGACTAACGTCTCCACTTATCCGTTTGAGCTGAAACTTTCTGAAGTTTGCATATATATCCTTTCCTTTAGCCATGCAAAGTTTGAAGGCTTGTTTCCCAAGTTGGAGCTTCCATTTAGCAAAATTATTCCTTTTTAAGCTTAAGACAGCTGATTGTTTCAAGCTCGCTCGCCTAACGTCTCCAATTATCCGTTTGGGTTGAAATTTCTTGGGCCTTGTCAAAATAATATATGCTGCAATCCTGCAAAGTTTGGGGGCCTTTGGACAGGTCCACAAGTGACTCCTCACCCTGCACCTGCTGCCCTGCTGAAGCTTAGAGGTTGCAGGGTGTTTGGAAGTTGTACTTGTGCTCTTCTCTATGTATTTGTTGTTGAAGAATGCTGATATATCACTCCAGACACCTGCAATAATACAGCAAGCAAACCCAAACAAAACATAATATACACAGACTAGCAATAAAGAAGGGACCTCAGTAAGAGCTTTGGAGGGTGTTATCATTTTCCAAGTCGCTCGACTAACGTCTCCAATTATCCATTTGAGCTGAAACTTTATGAAGTTAGCATATATATCCTCTCCTTTAGCCATGCAAAGTTTGAAGGCTTGTTTCCCAAGTTGGAGGATCCAAATTACTAAAGGCCCTCTCTTTAGGCTTAAGGCAGCTGATTTTTTCAAGGTCGCTCGCCTAACGTCTCGAATTATCCGTTTGGGATGAAACTTCTTGGTGCTTGTGAAAATAGTATGTGCTGCCATCCTGCAAAGTTTTGAGGCCATGGTGCAGGTCCACATGCTGCAACTCACCCTGCACATCTTACCCTGCTGAAGCTTAGGTACAGATGTTGCAGGGAGGGTGTTGGCCTGAATGAGAGGCTGACTATTTGGTGAAGTCCTAGCATGCCAGGTTGTTGCTTCTCTTTTGTTGAGGTAACTTGAACCTGTAGAGACAAGTGACAAGAAGACAAACAAGGAAGATAGATGCACAGGCTGCTGCAGGTTCTTTTGTAGCTCCAAATTACTTCCATAGTAAAGGAGGTTAAGATGCATGTTGTTGCAAGTTACTTCCAAGGGGGGACCCTTAGTTGTGATCAGGATCAGCTCCTTAAGGTACCTGCACCCACCAACAGAGACAGAAAAACACACATACAAACAATTCTGCAAGTTATAGTAACTACTACTAATGACTTGTTGGTGTTCCCTTAGTGTTGCAAGTTGGTGGATCTGTTGCTGGAGGGTGTTGTTGTTGAGGAAGGTAAGAGGCAATCTGAATTTGCAGTACAAAGGATTCCTTATGCAGAATCCTGTTGTTGCTGTAGTGTAGCATATGCAAGTGATGTTGCTGAGATGCTGCAGGTCTATGGTAGGTTGTTGGTCCAAGAATTCCAATCTCAGCTGCTGAAACTCCAATACCAGGCTCAAAGCTTCATGATACCTGCACCAGATAAACAAATAAAAGGAAACTTCCCTTTGCTGATTCCTGTGCTGCATCTCTACAGCATTCTTGCAGCTCCAAGGCCATCTCCAAGTTATCCATTGGTTCATTTTGCAGCTGCTGTGCCAAGAAGCAAACCTCACCTGGCTTGCATTTGTTTGTTCCCTTTTTCCAAATCTGCTGGTACCTACACAATCAAGCATGAAAAGAAAAAAGAAAATATCTACTCTAATCCTTACCTCTAGGGGTATGTTGATTGCTCTAGGAAGGCAATAAACAAGGGAGACTCTCCCCTTTACAAAACTCCTAACTATGAATTTATACATAGGGAGTTCTGTACTACTATTAATGGTATACAATTCAAGGAGGTTGTTTGATCCTCTTCAGTTTTGTCCTCCTAAAATTTGGCATCCCCATTTTGTCTAGGATGTAGTATCCTCTTGTTTCCTTAGGAAGCTGTTGAGGATTGTAGAATTGAACCATGCTGTCTACACTGTGGCTATGCTTGGAAAGTGTATCTGCAACAAAATTAGCTTCCCTATAGATGTGCTTGCATTGAAAGAGATCCAGCATTATGATCAGCTCCTGCAGGTCTGTGATGTAATTCCTGATAGTCCAGGGTGGTGTAATCTCTTGTTTTAGCCATTTCACAAGTAATTCAGAGTCAACCTCCAGTAGGACCCTGCTGTAGCCATGTTGAATGCACCAAGTGATGCCCAGAAGTGCAGCCTGTACCTCAGCTTGGTTGTAACAAATAGAACACATAACTATTGAAATTAAGGATTTAAAAGAAATAATAAAAAGACTTGAACAAATGTCTCTTTCATGAGCGAAGAAGACATAAATTATAAGAAAACTTTAGAAAATACAACCAAATATCATTCAGATCCAATCGGATTTTCAGGACATATTCCTATCAGTATAACAGACAAAGTAATAGTCAAACAAAATAATACAATAATAGCCTTTTTAATAGAATTAAATATCAAAGTGGATAAGATAATTAAAGAAAAACAACCAGAATTGCAAGTACCTAATAATACAAAAATAGACGCACTAATTAATCAATTAAAAAGGATAGAAATAACTCCACAAAAAAAACAATAGCTAGTTAAAAAACCACAACCATGGACCTTTTTCCACATGCATCAAGAAGGAAATTCGAAAAAAATAGTCAAAGAGACAGACAATGAGTAAGTTATTCAAATAATAGAATAGGTAATAATCTTATATCTCAAATTCTATCACGTAGGGGATACCCTAGTGAAGAACAAATTCAAGATTTAAATGAAATAGTAGATATAGACAAAAAATTGCAAATATTTCAACAAAATCAACCAAAATTATTAAACCCAAAAAAATTATACAATGACCGATGTTTCTCTAAAGACAATAAATTATATAGGCATTATAGAGAAGAGCAAATATCTGCCATAGGAGAAACCTTTTCAATTCTAAACTTAGTTAATCCTAATTTTTTAAGAACAATTAAGAATCTTTCAATAATGTGTAATGACCCATTAGGTCATTTTAAGAATGAGTCCTCCTCCTTTCATAGAAGACCCTTTTCGTAAATTTAAGTTGAAAATTTTGGACCTTTCGGTAACTTTGGTTAATTAGTTAATGGATAATTTTAGAAAATTAATTTAACTGATGGGCTAACGTGTTAATTTATTTAATACTTATACCACTTTTATTATATTTAATAAAATAGGTTAGTAGGGTTTGTAAATTTTAATACATAATCAGTTTGAAAAAGGAAAAAAAATAATAATAAAAGAAAAGAACAAAAATAATTATATATAGATACATAATCTGATTGCTTAATGCTATCAGATGTAACGCAATGAGAAAACGAGAAATAGAAATGGGAAGAAAAAATACGGAGGAAGAAAGAAAAGAAAGGGAAAAAGAAAAATAAAGGAGAAGAGAAAAATAGGGATTTTCATTCCAAAGAGTCAAGGTAATTATTCTCATCCTTTCCATTAAATTTTCATGTGATTATGAATATAATTTTAGGGTATATTGGTGGAGAAACAATGTTGAAATAAGAAAATATGACCCTAGGATTCTTCAATTAAAATCTTGATTTGGGGTCGAATAACAATCCGTTTTAGCTAAAATTTGACATGTGAGTTTATTTTATCATGAGTGAACATAATCGGAAAGAAAATTTCAGTGACTTCAATGAAATAGAATGAGTTAGTTCCCAAATTTTGATATATTGAGATAGATAAAATATTAGGTATATTATATTTTATGAATTCTATTAAATTTATGATGTTGGGGAAATTAGAACCTAACCCTAGGCTTAAAATTTGGAAATATGAGAGTTGACATGTTATTTGACATCAACATTAGGAACTTGATTATAGATTTGGGTAGCTTTTGGATCTAGGCTAGACATATAATAATATGGGTGTTGTTAGTTTCAAAATCTTATTGTGGTTATTTATTTGATTAGATTATACTTATTTGGAGGGCCAATAAAAAAGGAAAACTCAAGTACCGGAGTGACTGCTTGATTAATTAAGGCAAGTGAATTTCTAAACCTCAGTTTAAGCTTATAGATGCTTGTATTTCCGTGTTATGTGTATTGGGGAGTAATGTGAATTAGACTGGGTTGTTGACTGTATGATTGGCCTTAAAAATGAAGATGAGGGGTATAAAATGATGATCTAATGACATGTATTGGTGGGATTGATATGTTGTGATTATGGGTTTATTTTGGATAGGTGAAATGATTATGTTGATGTGAGATAGGAAAAATTATTGTTGTTGTCATGTTATTATCGTGAATTATATGAACATGAATTGATTGCATTGGTTCTGACATATTGTGTTGAGACTGAAAATGATATGAAATAAAAGGGTTCAGGCCGCACGCTCCGTGTCAGATATTATGAATCAAAGGGGTCGGGCCACACGTTCTGTGACAGGTATTATGGAAATAAAGGGGTCGGGACACACGTTTTGTGGCAGGAAATATATATTGAGGGGTCGGGCCACACGCTCCGTGGTAGGTTACATGGACAAAAATATCCCCCATAGGTTCCGGACTGTAATTCAGCTGATGTGTACCGATAGGACAGACATGCATCATCTCATTGCATTACATCACATTTTGTTGATATTTGTGAATTTGTGTTTACCTCTTTATTGCTCTGTATATGCTGAACTTGACTTGATATGATTCATTGATGAGTATTCGTGGACTGTATTACTGTTATTATTGTACAAGTGTAGAGTTGGGCTGGTTTTATGCAGGTTGTAGTTAACGAGGTTTGGCTGGGAGGACATGAGTACTTATATCTATTGAGCTTTGCTTAGTTTTAGTTGTCCACTTGCTGAGTACTATGTTGTTTGGTACTCACCCTTTGCTTCTACACTTGTGTAGGTTATGAGCCCGGACCTGCTTAATATCTTAGTGTTCTCTACCACATCTGAGGCTATCATCTTGAGTGTTGAGGTAACTGTTACATCCATCTAGCGGACACATTTTACTCTTTTATTATGTTTTAGTCCTATGCTAGAGACAAAGATATTGTGACTGAATTTTTTTCGTACTTCGGTAATATATTAGTGGCTTGTATATGTGACAACCAGTCTTGAGGGAATTTGAGATTATTTATTTGTGTTTGAATAAGTTAAACCTCTCTTTATCTCAATTACTTTCGCATTCACTTTTTGTTGAGTTTTAGGCTGACTTATCTTGATGGGTTGAGATGAGTGCCATCACATCCTAATTCGGATCATGACAAAATAGTATTAGAGCCCCAGGTTCATAAGTCTTATGTGTATACAAGCCGAGTCTAAGTAGAGTCTTGAGGATCGGTACAGAGACATCTGTACTTATCTTTGAGAGGCTATGACGACTTTTAGGAAATATCTTCACCTTTTGATTCTCTATCGTGCATCCTTGATCCGATCTATTTTTTATTGCCTCACTCCGTTCTCTCACATATAGTGGTGACTCTTGCCTGATTTTATGTGCGTGTAGTTGAAAGGTCATCACGTGGTCTAGATCTAATTTGGAGGTGGAAGTAATAAAATTATGGAAATGGTGTATGGTGAGACTTATAATGCACGGCAATTTTAAAAGAGTATGTAAGGTTATGGTTTAATAATGTAATTTGAGGATATGGTATAGGAAGAGGAACAATGGTATGGAGGATTATATGAACGTCTTATATTTCTGGATAGTGGTTGTTTGGCCTACCCGATGTTTGAAGTGGTTCTACAATTGAGAATGGTATAATTAGGGGAATGACAATTTTGTGAGCACTGTGCCCTCGAAGACTACAGACTGTGAAGTTCGTCATGAAAAAATGAGTTACATAGTGTGTGATGAGGATGATTTTGCGCTATTCGAGATCAGAATCTCTACAGTGGTTTGATAGGGTGGATGTATATCAGGAAGGGTTATTATAAGTCTACTACCGCGGTACTTGTGATTATTTGGTTAGGGTTATGGATTGTGTTGCTTCTGCTATTGACCTTTCCTACTGATGGGTGATATCGATTTTGAGTGGAGACTAAAATACATTAGTAATGTATGACAGTTACGCAATGAATAGGAAGGTGCAGACTATCTAGGTGTGATTTTTAGAGTGGGTATGATGTATTCTAGTGGTGGATCTATCAAACTTTTATGGCGTGGTACTATTGGTATACAAAAACAAATACATCAATTATCAAGTCTGATTACTAACTACTTAAGGAGTTATCAGTTGTATCATCTTCTCATATGATGAGATTTGATGTTGCATTCACATTTGAAAAACAACCCAACTAGTTTGTTACTAGGGACGCTTGGGGTAGGCATTGTTTATAAGAAAGATCTTAGTGGTGGATTTTTGGTATGACTAATATATTTAGGTTGTGAAGTGTATCCCTAGAATTCTAACTAAGGACTTGTAATTTAACCGTAAACTCCAAGGGAGTGGATCGATATCAGAATGATAAGCTTATGGATAAAGAAAGTAGCAGTGAGTATACTTGTGTGAATGCAATTAAGAATTTTAGTGAGAGTGCGCATAAAATTGGGTTATTCCATTAGATTTGGTTGGTATAACTGGGTTTAAGGTATCTTGTTGATTAAGAAGGTTGACTTCGAGATGATGGCAATGGTTATTGAGCATAACGGTAATAAGAATTTATGATGGATTATGATTCGGACACAACCATACTTTAAGGATTTTTGGTTAAATAGATTCGATATGATAATAATGACTTGCAAGTATCTAAATTGTGGTTTTCTACTATTTGGTGAGTGGCGTGGTGGTATGGAAAGTCGTAAAATGTGTTAAGACACAGCTCGGATAGAATTGAAAGAATCTAGATTCATAAATGAAAATAATTAGTGAAGTTTAGCCATCGAAACAAGGCGAGAACAATTATATTTACTCTAGTTGTAAGGGACGAATATATCTTCAGAGAAAGTGGAGAATTAAATTTAGTAACACGTGGTTCTGTTTATTGTGCTCTATTTATGGTGGCAGTGTTATGTGTTATTCATATGGGTTAACAATTATTGGATAAGATTTGAGAAATAACTCTATAGGCGTTTGACTCGAGTGTGGTAATAAGTTCTTTTGTGGTTTCGAATTTGGTAACTGATATAATTAAATTTTAACGAAGGATACAATAAGATCAATGGAGAGGTGACCAATGATAGCTAAGATACGTGAATTCATAAAGGTCTTCAATGTATGAGCTAATATTGATAGATAATAGGATTGGGTTACATGGATGAAATTCGAAATTCAAGTGGTTCATTTTAAGTCTACATTATGGCGGTAGGTTTCGTCAAAGTATAGATCGACAAGATGAAAATTGATCGATCACATGGGGTATTGAGCAGTTGAAAGAACTTGTGCAGGGTTTGGATTGCAGAGTTTATTGCTTTTGATCATTAAAAGGCCCAAGAAAGGGCTTCACTTAAAGTTTTGATTCAAAAGAATAAGGTTGGTAAATGAGTTAGCAAAAGGAATAAGAGTCTGGTATATTAAATAGTTCAAGGTATTTGGAATTTGCTTCATGGGAAGCATCTAAGAAATGATAAGAAATAAGACACCATGTGTAGATCCTTAGTTCAAAGTTGAAAATTGTACGAATTTTCACCCTTGTTTTCAGATATGACTATACAATGTCGATTGGTTTGACACAGACTTATGGGGGATGTAACAATGACTTTTTTTGAAGGTTTGGTTTTGGTTTGAATGAAAAATAATGAAGTGTCAAAGATTATGTGTTTTATGTAAGGTTAGACTCTCAAATTATGGTAGGTGACTTATGGATGCACTACAAGATGGGATATAGTTCTTCATGGTTATTAAGGATATCGAATTGGATTGATACTACTTTATTGATGGGTTATACGAACTATTGTGATGTGTTACATAGGCACTAGAGGGTAAATAGAGGCTTTGTGCTAATAGTATATAGAATTATTCAGGTGACCAAAAATTTCTCTAAGTTTTGGTATGGGGAACAGACTGGTTGATTGTGGGTAGCAAAAAACAATCAAAGTGATGGAGTCAGTTGAATGAAAATGTTTGATATAAGCACTATGAGAGAAGTATCTTGTGTTATTCGATCTTGATTTCATACATTCTTATGTAACTATCTATTTTGTTTCAGACATGAGTTGAAGTATGATTTGCTGCCTATGCCCACACGTGTTTCTACTTCAGTGGATGGATCCCTAGTGGTTGATCGGTGTACCGATCCTGGGATATCCTTTTGGTAGGGTAGGTTGCTTTTACAAACTTAATTATTTCAGTTGTGATAGATTTGGTATTGTTAGGGATTGTTGAAGTATAATAGTGTGAATTTACATGCACAATTCTTTTTATAAGAATTTGTAGAAGAGCTGCCATGAATACTTACAGTTTTCCGACAGTCTTAAAATTCAACTCTCATCGGGGTCTCGTTCTGGCTATGTATGGTAGAATGTAGGGGGCCAATGGGTCTAGTGTTACTGTTCTTAAGGGTTGTTTATAATCACAACTACTGATCTACCATTTTCGATAGTGTTATTAGAAGTTTTGTATGCTTGGGTGTATTGCTCGCTAGGAGGGTATTCAATCATTTCATTCTTTGGGTTAGATAAATTATATTCTCCAGCAATGAGTACCTAATGCCTAAAGATTAGATTTGTATAGCTTAAGCTCGTGGGAAGCTTTGGTAGTGAGAATGGAATATTAACAAGATCTGTGATAGTCTGTGCATTATGAGTGTGGTGATTAATTCAGGTTCACTTCTGGTTGTAGCCGGTATTAGTCTAGAATTTTCTCATGGTTATGTGATGAAAGATTGTCATGATGGTTATGATGAGGTTTAGAGGGTTTCGGTTAAGGTTTGGTTAATGGGTTAATCAGATGGAATAGTCAGGTTCACTTCAAAATGGAATTCATAATGGGTTTAGACCTAATGGGTTATTCAGGTTCACTTTGAAAGTTTGATTCGAAAGTTCAGTTCTTAGAAGTTGATCTTGATGGAATAGTCTTAATGAGGAGCTCACTTGAAGGAATGAAAACTGACTTTTAAAGATTATAACTAAGGCTTTTGGTAACGTTGGTTATTCTCCATTCTCCTTCTTTATGTTCGAGGACGAACATAATTTTTAGTGGTGGATAATGTAATGACCCATTAGGTCATTTTGAGAATGAGTCCTCCTCCTTTCATAGAAGACCCTTTTCGTAAATTTAAATTGAAAATTTTGGACCTTTCGGTAACTTTGGTTAATTAGTTAAGGGATAATTTTAGAGAATTAATTTAACTGATGGGCTAAAGTGTTAATTTATTTAATACTTATACCACCTTTCTTATATTTAATAAAATAGGTTAGTAGGGTTTGTAAATTTTAATACATAATCAATTTGGAAAAGGAAAAAAAATAATAATAAAAGAAAAGAACAAAAATAATTATATATAGATATATAATCTGATGGCTTAATGCCATCAGATGTAACGGGACGAGAAAACAAGAAATAGAAATGGGAAGAAAAAATACGGAGGAAGAAAGAAAAGAAAGGGAAAAAGAAAAATATAGGAGAAGAGAAAAATAGGGATTTTCATTCCAAAGCATCAAGGTAATTATTCTCATCCTTTCCATTAAATTTTCATGTGATTATGAATATAATTTTAGGGTATATTGGTGGAGAAACAATGTTGAAATAAGAAAATATGACCCTAGGGTTCTTCATATAAAATCTTGATTTGGGGTCGAATAACGATCCGTTTTAGCTAAAATTTAACATGTGAGTTTATTTTATCATGAGTGAACATAATCGGAAAGAAAATTTCAGATTTGACTTCAATGAAATATAATGAGTTAGTTCCCAAATTTTGATATATTGAGATAGATAATTAAATATTAGGTATATTATATTTTATGAATTCTATTAAATTTATGATGTTGGGGGAAATTAGAACCTAACCCTAGGCTTAAAATTTGGAAATATGAGAGTTGACATGTTATTTGACATCAACATTAGGAATTTGATTATAGATTTGGATAGGTTTTGGGTCTAGGGTAGACATATAATAATATGGGTGTTGTTAGTTTCAAAATCTTATTGTGGTTATTTATTTGATTAGATTATACTTATTTCGAGGCGCAACAAAAAGGGAAGGCTCAAGTACCAGAGTGACTGCTTGATTAATTAAGGCAAGTGAATTTCTAAACCTCAGTTTAAGCATGTAGATGTTTGTATTTCTTTGTTATGTGTACTGGGGAGTAATGTGAATTAGACTGGGTTATTGACTGTATGATTGGCCTTAAAAATGGAGATGAGGGGTATAAAATGGTGATCTAATGAGATGTATTGGTGGGATTGATATGTTGTGATTATGGGTTTATTTTGGATAGGTGAAATGACTATGTTGATGTGAGATAGAAAAAATTATTGTTGTCATGTTATTATCGTGAATTATATGAACATGAATTGATTGCATTGGTTCTGACATATTGTGTTGAGACTGAAAATGATATGAAATAAAAGGGGTCGAGCCACACGCTCCGTGGCAGATATTATAAAACAAAGGGGTCGGGCTACATATTCCGTGATAGGTATTATGGAAATAAAGGGGTCGGGACACACGCTCCGTGGCAGGAAATATATATTGAGGGGTTGGGCCACATGCTCCATTGTAGGTTACATGGACAAAAATATCCCCCATGGGTTCTAGACTGTAATTCAGCTAATGTGTACCGATAGGACAGACATGCATCATCTCATTGCATTGCATCACATTTTGTTGATATTTGTGAATTCGTGTTTACCTCTTTATTGCTCTGTATATGCTGAACTTGACTTGATATGATTCATTGATGAGTATTCGTGGACTGTATTACTGTTATTATTGTACAAGTGTAGAGTTGGGCTAGTTTTATGCAGGTTGTAGTTAACGAGGTTCGGTTGGGAGGACATGAGTACTTATATCTATTGAGCTTTGCTTAGTTTTAGTTGTCCACTTGCTGATTACCGTATTGTTTGGTACTCACCCCTTGCTTCTACACTTGTGTAGGTTGTGAGCCCGGACCTGCTTGATCTCTTAGTATTTTCTACCACATCTGAGGCTATCATCTCAAGTATTGAGGTAGCTGTTACATCCATCTAGCGGACACCTCTTACTCTTTTATGATGTTTTAGTCCTATTCTAGAGACAAAGATAATGTGACTGAATTTTTTTCATACTTCGGTAATGTATTAGTGGCTTATATACGTGACAACCAGTCTTGGGGGAATTTGAGATTATTTATTTGTGTTTAAATAAGTTAAACCTCTTTTTATCTCAATTACTTCCGCATTCACTTTTCGTTGAGTTTTAGGCTGACTTATCTCAGTGGGTTGAGATGAGTGTCATCACATCCTGATTCGGATAGTAACATAATGTTAATGCACATGGGATTAATAGTTATAGGAATAAAAGGACTAACTAGAAATATTTTTGGCTCTAAAGTTTTAATAGTATTATATGATGATAGATGGTCAGACTTAAAAAAATTCATCATTGGTTTAACCAAAGTAGTTATGACAAATAATGGAGGAATATTTTATATTAGTCCAAACTTTTTAATAAATTAAACAAATTCGGTAAAACATTTAAATAGGAATACAAACTAAAGGATATGAAGAAATGAATAATGGAAATAATTTGTTAATGTGTATAGGTTTTGTAGGAAAAATGAATCTAAGTAGCAATACAAAATTTAAGCTCCAAGTAAATGATGTTGTAGAAGTGATGGAAAATAAGGGGATAAAACTAATAAATCCCATTAAAATTAATCCAAAAGAATATGCAGGCTTGGAATGGAACTGAGATAAGCTAAACAAACCCAAAGTATTTGTACCAGAAAATCATCTAATGTACACTAATTCTAAAGGAGAAACATCAGTATGATTCATAAACTATAACTATAACAGTCAAAATTACATAGATGATACAGACATAGAAAGCACAATAGCTACAGAACAAGAATAATTTATGAATATAAAAGTAATACAAGAAGGTGGTAAGGTAGATAATGCTAGCGAAACAGCAAAAGGATTATACAAAGAAAATAAATATAGTGTCTTTAGATGTAAGGGTTGTAAAAAAGGTCAAATGGATATTATGAAAACAATTAAACATTTTAGACTATTCCCACAAAGAGATGATAATTTAATATATAGGATAGAGGACACAAAATATTTGGAAAAGACTTCTACAAAAGATGACATAGAATCCTTAGATGACATAGAATCATTGTTAAGCTACAAAGAATTAATGAATGAAGCAATAAGTGCACATAATGCAAATCCTTTCCAAAGAACCAACCAAGCTCCTACTATTGGGTATAGTATCGGTAATCTGCCAAGGAAAGCCTGGCCTACACCAGTTGCAGAAATAAAAGAAAATATAAAACCAGCAGGTAGGAGAATGCCACTAGAAGAACCTATTAGACTGTAAGAAGGAGGTAATAAAGGAAAGAAACTTAATATAGTTGCTCATGATTCACAAACGTGAAATACAGTTATAGATATACGGAAAAGAATAATAATAGCAGACTTTATAAAAAAACTACCCTGAAATGGATGCAGAAACAATGTATAAATATTTAGAAACTTTCTTAGGAGAATCATGTAAAGTAGTATGGGAAGCATATAAACAAACTTATCCCCAAAAATTCCAGAGTCTAATAGACTTAGGACCAAACCCATATAACTTCACTAATAAAATACATGTACTATTAACAGGAGATGACCCAAATAGTGGCTTAGTATCTTTACAAAGAAATGCTATTATAAAATTAGAACAATTAAGTATTACAAACTGGATGCATATAAAAGACTTTCTTAAAGACTATTTTTATTATTGCACTGTTAGCGGCAATACTTTTGATGAAGAACAAGGTAAAAAACTATTTCATAAATTACCTGGTGCTTTAGGAAGAGAAATAGAAGAAAGATGGTTCAAAAGAGAAGGTGTAGAGCAAAATCCCATAGCTTTATGGTCAATAGAAAAAAAATACAACATGTAATGGAAATACTACAAGAAAAATGTACTAATATACAAATACAAAAACAACTTAAATAAAATGAAAAGAATTTCTGTAAATCTATAATTTATACTACTTAGAGCTATGATAAAGAACCATGGAAGCAAAAAAAATATAAAAGACGATCTTCTTATAATTAAAAGCCGAGCAGACATAAAAAGTACTACTTAAAAAGATCATTAGCTAAAAAACTTTATTTGAATAAAGATAGACATGTTAGAATATACAGAAATGATAGAAATTATAAAAATAAATTAGAATGTTATACATGTGGTAGTATACAATATTTAGCTAATACATGTCTCAAAAAAAACAATAGTAAAACTCGAAACTCTCAATTAGTTGAAGAACTACAAAAACCATTACTAAATGTAGATGAATATATGTCAGACACAGAAAGTATATATTCTATAGTGAGTATTGAAGTGGCAGATAAAACTCAATCTCAGTCCTCTGATTCTGAAGAAGATAATCTCATAAATGAAATAGGATTAGAAAGAGGAATGCTAAATCTAGAAGACTTACAATTGAGTACTATGATGAACATAGGGCAAAAATGTAGTCATAATTTTAAAAGACATAAAGGAATAGATAGTAATCAATGTAGCATATGTAAATGATATTCGAGTAAAACAAATAGAGCCAAATGTCAGAAATAATACATTGAAGCATGTATCACTTGTATAGAAGCTAAATTAGAAATAAAAATATGAAACCAACAAGAGCACATGCCAGTAAAACACCCGATTACTAATTTAACGTTAATACCTCTAGAGATACGATTAAATGAGTTTGAACATAGATTAATTACCATAGGAAAAGGAAAACAGAAAGTAGACATAGATGAAACTTGTACACAAAAAACTATAAATCTAAATAATATAGAGATTGAACTCATGAATATTGAAGAAATTAGTACTAGCCTTATATGTAACGAAGACAAACAATTCGGAACAGTAAATTTACTAGCTAGAATTAAGATTAAAGACATAGAAATAGAAACATTAGCACTTGTGGATACAGAATGCACAAGTTGTCTTATAAATAAAAAACTACTGCCAACAAGAATATTACAAATGTTTAAAGAACCTATATCATCAATATAAATGGATGAAAAATATAACTTTTATAATCATTATATAGAAAAATCTCAAATAAGTTTTATTAATACATGTAATGAATTTTATAGGCCTACATACAATATGTATAAAATATTGGCAAAAGATTTGGACATTAAAACAGATCTTGTAATAGAATTACATTTCCTTATACAAAATAATGGAAGTTATTTATTTTCTAGAGATGGAATAATGTTATTCAGAATTACAACTTATACTCCAGTACAAACTATAAACCCTCCTACAAAAGAAAGATCTCAAATTAACGACATAACAACTCCTAAAAAAAGCATAACGCCATATTGTAAAGAATGTGGTGACAAAGGTAGTTGCTCTTCACAAAACCTGTATGATGAATATGATGAGTATTTACAACAATCATACATAGAAGATATAGAAAAAGATTACACACTAATAAATGTAAAAACTTAATTTTATAATTTTCAGAAAGGAATAAATACAATAGGAACAATAAAAATTATAAGGATTTAGACAACATAGTAGCAATATTAGATGAAATTGAGATAATTGGTGAAAAACTTTTAATACATTGGAGCTATAATAAACTCATGTGTAAACTAGACATAATCAACCCGAAATATACTATAAAAGCAGCTGCTATAAAAGCTAACAATGAAGACATAGAAGAATTGAGTAAACAAATCAAAAAACTATTAAAATTAGAAGTAATAAGGCGATCTACATCTAAGCATATATCTGCTGCATTCATGGTAAAAAACCGTAATGAGCAAGTAAGAGGAAAAACTAGAATAGTAATAAATTACAAAAGATTAAATGATAATACTAGAACATATGCATATAAATTACTAGACAAAAACGAACTAATAAATAGAATATAAGGTAAAAAACTATTCAGTAAATTTGATTTTAAATCTGGATATTGGCAAGTAAAAATGCAATCAGAAAGCATAGAATGGACAGTGTTCACTTGTCCTAAAGGACACTATGAATGGCTAGCCATGCATTTAAGTTTAAACACAACACCACCCATATTCAAAAGAAAGATGGATGATATATTTGGAGACTATAGAACTTTGTATTAGTCTACGTAGATGACATTCTAGTATTTAGTAAAGATATCCAAGAACATCTAGGATACTTACAAACTATTTTCAGGTTATTTGTAAAATATGAAATAATAATTAGTAAAAAGAAAACGGAACTATGAAAAACACACATCAATTTCCTAGGAGTAACATTAGGAAATGGCAAAATAAAATTACAACAACATATAGCTAAGAAGGTATTAGAAATTCCAAATAGATTAGATAATACAAAAGACATACAAAAATTCTTAGGCCTTGTGAACTATGCTAGAAATTTTATTCAAAACTTAGAAAAAATAGCAGGACCTTTATATCCTAAGACAGGAAGTAAAAGACAAAAATATTTTAATACAGAAGATATTAGACTAATAAAACAAATAAAAGATAGAGGTAAGAATATACCAGACTTACAAATTCCCTTAGAATTCGATTACTTAATAGTCAAAACTGATGGAAGTCAGTTAGCATGGGGAGCAATTTTAAAACCTAGATCCAACAAATATAGCAGTAAAAATGAAGAAAGCATATGTGCATACCAAAGTGGTAAATATAAAGAAAAAGGAAATATGAGTAGTATAGACGCTGAGGTCATAGAAATAATGTAAGGATTAAATAGCTTTAAACTTTACATATAAAACAAAGAAGAAGTATTAGTAAGAACAGACTATGAAACCATAGTTAAATTTTATCAAACAATAAATAGTAAAGCTAGTAGCAAAAGACAATGGTTAAATTTTATGGATGTTATATCTATATATAATGATATAGTCTTTGAATATGTAAAAGGAAAAAGATAATGAATTAGGTGACCAGTTGAGTAGATTACAACTCAAAACTAATGAAATTAATTATGTTTCAGCATGAGACTAACTGACCAACAACCAGCAGACAAAGATAATGGCATAGCCCAATCAGACTCATATGCTCAGGCATTATTATGTAAGATTAACTTTAGACCCCAAGGTACAATCGAAATGATGGAAAAGATTTACTTTAATAAGTTCAATTTAATTTTCTATCCTCAATGTAACTGATCTTTTAGAATACTGCCAGACTGTAATATAAATAAAATGCAGAAATATTTAGTAGAAAATTTATGGGTAGCCTATAATAAGAAAGACACTAAACATTTTATTGCAGCAAACAATGCTTTGTGTCAATATTTTTCAAATAAAAATAGAGAAAATAAATTTAAATATTACTTTGTTATACATGGTAAAACTAATGGTGTTTTTCAGACCTGGACAGAGGTAGTAGACTCTATAAATGGTGTAAAACCCCTCTTTTCAAAGGTTTTAATAATTCACTAAAGCGTTAGACTATGCCAGAGAAATACTTGGTCCAAACTATTACATTTAACCAGTCCTCAGATAAAGCCAAACCCCAACACCCCAATACAACATTTGGAAAGACACAGATAAAATAATCTGCTGTAATTATTGTTCAACCATGACTGAAGCCTACAAAAGACTAAATGCAAAAAATGAGGCTCTCATTTAAGAAAATATGAAACTTCTGAAGCAGCTTGAAACTTTCCAAGGTAATATTTTTCCTAAGACAAATACTATTGGTACTCAGACTGAAGAAATGAGTTCTCCATCTCAATCAAAAATAGATGAGAAGGGAGTGCATTCCCCTCTGAATGCTAAAAAATCTACTGTATCAGATCAAGGTACAATAAGTACAATTCAAATGATGGCCGGTAACGACACATCAAACCCGTTAATGGCTGCCACTTTTCCAAAAAGTGAAGACAAGGGATCTTCATCCTCACGAAGAGGATTATCAAAATCCTTTCAAAAAGACAGTTACAGAAAGACTATGGCTTAGAAAAAGAAAAAAAATGAAAACATTTGAGCTATAATTAAGCAGACTTTGGAATAATTCTTTAGATATCTAGGAAAAGATAAGCATGTTGTTAGCAAATACAGACCAAATACAGATAATACTAGACTAATTCACAACTCAAAAGAAGATGTTAACACCAGTCCAAATGGAACTCCAAGTTCTAATAAAAACACCCTTATGAAGATGATGATTCGAGCATGAGTTTTGACTCCATTGCCTTTCATAATCTAGATACTTAAGATATGGATATGTTTAGAAGACGATTACAATGATGATACAACTAAAAAGGCTACAGATATAAGATGCTTGTGGATTGCTGACCAATAAGGTAAAAAGTAGTGTACATAGTGTGCTATGTGGGTATGCCCACAAATGTCTTATAAGTGCTGTCACTTTTTCACTATCCTCCAAGGAAAAAACTGTTGACAAGTACGCATGTGTCAGTTAGTCAAAAAGATGAATTGATAATGTATGTGATGATGGGGCCCACTAAGCACCCGACTCGCATTATTAAAGAATCTTATCAGGTTGTCGGCCATCAATAATTGGTCCATGTAGCGTATTTTAAACCTTTCGTTTCTTATCTCTAAGTCTATATAAGAGATAGTTAAGTAAGTTAGAAAAATAGAAGTTTAAGATGAAAATCTCCAACATCTTCTCCTTCCCTTCATATATGATAATTCTACCCTTATGAAAACCATCCCTGGCTTGTACTAAAGTTTGAAATAATAATATGTGTGTTTGTGTAAAGTTTTCATTTCATTTGCAAACTCATTCGGGGTTCCCGAGAGGGAAACATCTCTCAGTATACTCATGTAACTTTTACGCTACTTATACCTAAGTTTTTTCCATAAAACATGTTATTACTTTAAATGTTGATTTTTCATACTAGTTACCATATGTAAATTACTGCATGTTTCAATTACTTTATCCTTAGTATATGGTTAACTTCTTCATCTCTTAACAACGTCTATGGATTAGCTTGTAAATTTCTAGGATCCCTGGCCTTGAAAGTCCGCTTAAGAACAAAGGAAAAATTTGTTGCAAGATTTATATCCGGGGTGAGGTTAAAGATGAAGTTGTTAAGAACATAGGTGAGGAAGAAGAGATGAATAGGATAAAATAAAAAAAAATAAAAACTGGGAAAAAACATGTGTTAAACTACTAAGCCAAACACGATAAGACAATATGAGAGAAGGAGTACTAAGTAGAATTTATAACTTATTTGATAAAACCTCTACCATCATTTGACTTCGAAACATCTTCTTTTATCGAAACATATTTAAACCATACTTTCCATATAAATTAGTTTAATATATATATATATATATATATATATATATATATATATATATATATATATATTGTCACACCCCGGAAGGGTACCCTAGATGTGACCGACACTCAGAAACTATTACTGGCTCCCAGGTGTACCACTTGACATGATCACATATCCGTCCATTCATTCAATTAGTGGAAGACTTAAAATAAAGAAATATTTAGGTGGACAATCCCAATCAACAATCTAACTCAAGGAAGAAAGGCTATGGGCCAACAAGTCTAACTCCAATCTTTGTCATTAAATAGTCTGACAAAAACAATTCAAGAAAATAAAATACTCAATCAACCCATCACTATCTAGTCTATAAAGCCTCTATCACTACTATCTAATTGGTGCTAATAACAGGTTCATGGCTACCTCAAATTAGAATGAAAAGACTAAACTCAATGCAAGAATAACATAAGTGGTGTCCTACGAATGTAGGGGAGGACTCAACAATAAGCTGAGTGTGAACAGATCCTCAATGGTGCATCTATTAATGATCTCTTGAAACTGTCTCTACATCATAAAACAATGCAGGTCAAAATGGACGTCAGTACATGGAATGTATGAGTATGTAATATGGCAGAATGAAACATGTGTCAAGATAGAACAATACCAGTTCAAATATCTCAAATCATAAAGAAAAGTGAGACTCACTCTGTCACGACCCAACTCCGTAGGCCATGACTGGTGCCCGAGTTGGGTACCCATACATACCCTTAGCCCCACTTAGCGTGTTAGCAGAATAAACAAAAGTAGAAATCAAAAAGGGGTCGCTAGAGAGTGCATGAGAATAGATATAGCACAAAAGGGCCGTTAAATTCATCACAGAACACAAAGCCCCAAAAATATATACATGACCCACATCACAAGTCTACATACCTCTACAAAATGATATCCTAGTCATATGATAGGACAGGACCCCATTGTACCCTTAACCAACATGTACAAATATACAACAGAAAAGTTAGTACCAAAATAGGGCTCCAGACAAAGGAGCACTGTCAACCAACAGAGTAGATGTCCTAAGCAAGCAGATCAGCAAATCGAGCATTTATACCTGCAGGCATGTAGCGTTGCCCCCGAACAAAGGGGTCAGTACGGACAATGTACCGAGTATGTAAAGCATGGACTGTAATAGGTAAAGCCATTACCAGAACAAAAGGTGCAAAAATGAGCAAAATATCCAGAATATAAAAATTCTTTTTATAACCACAGATAATGTATGCAAAAAAACATATGCCATATCCGGCCTTATTATGGGACTCGGTGAACAAATTGTGGTCGCCGCCCCATCACTTGCACCATAGCACATCATAACTCCAAAGTAGAGAATATCTCCGTAACAAATCATATCATATCAGATGGTCATATCATATTATATTATATTATATGTGTACATGGAACATCATAACTCCCCAAAACCAATGTACATGTCATACCTTCCCCCCTCACGTCGGATCATGGCGAACAATGCAGAGAAGTATGCACGATAACAAAACCTAATTTGGGCTCGGTGAAGGAAGCATTGAGGCATCCACGAGTGGAGTAGTGAGAAATAAATGCACTTTAAATTATTTTTGACACTCGATGTAGTTAACAAAATGAAAAATTATTCAAAAATTAAGACAAGATTAGCTTTATATACCTGTTTCATAAAACCATGTCAAAAAGAAATATTAGCTTTATATACTTATGTCAAAACATGCCAAGAAAATCTATTGTATCGAACTACTTCTATGCCATATATCATGTTCATGACGAGTTTGTTATCTCGATATATGCAAAGTCATAGCACTAAGCATTTTGGATCCGCTAAAAGGGTGTTAAGGTACATTAGAGGGACGATTGATTATGAAATCTGGTAAAGTAGTGTGGAGAATGGAGATCTTATTTGCTATTCAGATAGTGATTGGGTGGATGTTTGGATGATTACAAAAGTACATTTGGTTACATCTTTACATTTGGTTCAGGCATTTATTTTGAAGCACAAAGAAGCAAGATATTGTAGCTCAATCTTCAGCAGAAGCAGAGTATGTGTCTACTGCATCTACCACAAATCAAACAATTTGGTTGAACAAGATCGTGTTTGAATTGGATCTACTGCCTAAAGAACCAATAGTGATCTATGTGGACAGTAAATTAGCTATTGCAATGGCTGAAAATCCATTGCAACATGGAAGAACAAAGCATATCAATATTAATTTTCATGCTTTAAGAGATGCTGAGAAGAATAGTGAAGTTAAGTTAGTGCATTGCAGCAGTGAATAAAAACAAGATGATATTCTAACTAAAGCTCTTTCCACTAACAAGTCTGAGTTTCAAAGGATGTTGCAAGGAGTTTCAATGAAAAATGTTAAGGAGGAGTGTAAGAAAATTAAGATTTCTCTAGAAACTCCTAGATTGTAGATAATTTTGTAGTAGGCAAATCTTTTGAGTTAAAATGAGTGGTGGTTAGTGAGCCACATATGTACATACTTTCAAAGTGTCTTTATTATAATACTATGTACATATGTGGCTCACTAACCACCACTCATTTTAACTCAAAAGATTTGACTACTATAAAATTATCTATAATCTAGGAGTTTCTAGAGAAATCTTAATTTTCTTACACTCCTCTTTAAAATTTTTCATTGAAACTCCTTGCAACAACCATTTAAACTCAAACTTGTTAGTGGAAAGAGCTTTAGTTAGAATATCATCTTGTTTTTCTTCACTGCTGCAATGCACTAACTTAACTTCACTATTCTTCTCAGCATCTCTTAAAGCATGAAAATTAATGTTGATATGCTTTGTTCTTCCATGTTGCAATGGATTTTCAGCCATCACAATAGCTAATTTACTGTCCACATAGATCACTATTGGTTCTTTAGACAGTAGATCCAATTCAAACAAGATCTTTTTCAACCAAATTGCTTGATTTGTGGTAGATGCAGTAGACACATACTCTGCTTCTGCTGAAGATTGAGCTACAATATCTTGCTTCTTTGTGCTCCAAAAAAAATGCCTGAACCAAATGTAAAGGAGTAACCAGATGTGCTTTTCTAATCATCCAAACATCCACCCCAATCACTATCTGAATAGCAAATAAGATCTCCATTCTCCACACAACTTTACTAGATTTCATAATCAATCGTCCCTCTAATGTACCTTAACACCTTTTGGCGGATCCAAAATGATTAGTGTTGACTTTGCATATATCAAGATAACAAACTGGTCACGAACATGATGTATGGCCGATAAGTAGTTAGATACAATAGACTTCCAATAAGACTTCTATAAAGTTTTAGATCTACACTCTCTTCCACATCATACTTCATCAATTTTTCATTCACAACAACTGGAGTTGCAACAAGTTTGCCCTTGTCAAGTTTGAACTCTTTTAATAGATTCAAGGCATACCTTCTTTGAGACAAGAAAATTCCTTCACAAGATTGAGAAACCTCCATTCCCAGGAAAAACTTCATTTCTCCTAGATCGTACATCTCAAAAGCTTTTGGCATTTCATTTTTAACTTCTTGAACCATAAGATTTTCACCTATGATCATCAAATCATCGACATAAATTGATATCATAATTAACATCCCATTAGATTTCCTTTTGAATAACAAAGTAGGCCTACTTAGGCTTCCATTGAAGACTTGATATAGTAAATGGGAATCCAACCTACTACACCAAGTTCTTGGAGCTTGTTTAAGACCATAGAAAACTTTTTTATGCTTATACACCTTGTCTTCTTTACTTGCAATAGTAAAACCTTTTGGTTGTTCAACATAAATGTCTTCCTTAACCAATCTATTGAAAAATACAGATTTGACATCCAAATGGAAGATTTTCCACTTGTATTGTGTTGCATGAGCGATAAGAAATCTTACTATTTTATGCCGTGCAATAGTAGAAAAAGTATCTCTAAAGTATACTCATGGCTACTGAGAATAGCCTTTAACTACAAGTCTAGCTTTATTCTTGAAGATGGAGCCATCTGGATTAAGGTTTTTTCGGTAGACCTATTTGGAACCAATAACTTTCTTCTCTTCTGGCCTATCAATCAACTCCCAAGTATCATTTTTATTAATCATGGCAATTTCCTCCTCCATTGCTGAAATCCAAACTTTGTGACATGCTTCTTCTTCAAATAAGAATGGTTTAAGAAGTGCCAAATTGCACTACTCATAAACTTCAACAAGTGATCGAGTCTTCAAAATAGGAGAATCTGTAGTCAACTCAACATCTGAATTGTGTTTTGTTTCATCAATAGGACTACAAAAAACATCACTTTCTTTGTAGATTTAGAGTTGCAACAAAAGTACTCCCACCTTGGTTCTTTGTAAGAATATCTCGATCTCAATTATAGTGGCTAGACTCATCCACTACACGATCTCTAATGACAAATATCTTCTTACTATTAACATTGTACACTTTGTACCCTTTTCCAACTGTGATATAGCAAAACAGAATACCAAGTTCTGCCTTGCTATCTAATATGCCTCTTTTAGCATTATGAATATGGGCATAGCACACTGAACCAAATATCTTCAAGTGTCTTATAGAAGACTTTATACCTTTCCATGCTTCAAATAGTTTCATGTCTTGGACTACTCTAGTTGGTAGTCTATTTAGCAAATAGATAGCGGTATTGAATGCTTCAGCCCAAAAGTATTTAGGCATATTCTTTTTTGCTAATATGCATCTTTCCATCTCTATCACTGTTCTGTTCTGGAGTGTAGCTAATAGTGAATTGTTGTTGGATGCCTAATTCTTTACAGTAATTGCTTAACTATATGAAGTATATTAAGTTCCATTATCTGATCTGATATATTCAACTAGAAGCCACTCTCCCTTTCTACCATAACCTTGAATTCTTTGAAAACAGGGAACACCTGAGATTTGCTACTAAGAAAGTAGAACCATGTCATTTGAGTTAGATCATCCACAAAGAGAATAAAGTATTTGTTTACATTCAAAGAATTCATCCTCATTGGTCCACATAAATCTATATGAATCAACTCTACCTTTTTCATAGCCCTCCAAAAACTTTCCTGTCTATGCATTTTACCAAATTGACATGACTCACAAACATCTCTACACATGTCAATTTTGGGTACATCAAGCACCATACCACTTGATTGCATATACACCACTGAGCTAAGGTTGACCTAACCTTTTTGTGTCAAATCTTAGTATTATTTAATTCAACATTGAAAGAGCAATTATCGACAAAATAAAATGAAATTGGAAAGGAATTTTCAATTATGCTAATTTTAGCTACTTCACGTACTTTAGGGTCACAAATGACACATTTGTTATGCTTAAAATAAAGAGAATAATTTTATGAAGCAACTGAGCAACACTCAACAAGTTTTGAGTCAAATTTGGCACATAAAGAACATCATTAATAATTTTCATACCTTCATCAGTACCCTTTACCGTGAGCTTGCACTAATGCACCATTTCCAAGATTTACCTTAGTTCTATTGGATTTAATCCAATGTAATAACCAGATTTTCATCAATCGCCATGTGCCTTGTGCACCCTCTATCAAAATTCCACTTACATTGATCAACATGTGATGTGTGCGAGGAACTAAAAACCTCCTCCTCTAATTTTTGAACTTGGTGATCATCCACAAAATTAATCCATTGTGAAGAATGACCACTTTGATTTTGCTTTTGCCTGCAATACTTCTTAATGTGCCCATGCTTCTTACAATATCTACATTGAATTTGTGACATCATTGACTTCTGCCAATAATTCTTCTCTAAGTAGTTTGTCTTCTTACAAATACCACAAGTGGAAATTTTCCTCTTCTCAATGAATCACCTTGGTTTCCACCGGCTTTTACCTCTCCAGATTTATCCAAGAAGACTTTTCTCCCTACCTTTTGATTCTTGAATTTATGCCTTGCTTGAAAGTCATCTTGTATTATTCCTTCTCTTCTCATAGTTATTCGCTGCTCTTGGACTTGCAATTTGGAGATTAGTTTAGCTATTGTAAGAGTAGTCAAGTCACAAAACTCTTCAATAGTTGAGATTTTGTATTCAAATTTGTCCGGAAGGCTATGAGATGTAAACAATAGGAAATGCATCTGTAGGAAGAATAGTCCCTACTACCCATGGGAAGTCTATGACATGTAGACTAGGATTGTAGGATTGATGGTCAATTCCAGTACCTTCAACTTTGGTGCACATGGTCTATGGACATCTTTGACGACTCATGGAAGACCTTACAGATCGTAGGTCCTATCCATAGGGTCATTCTGGTAGATTAAATCTAGGAATATTTTGGATATTTATCATTCTCTTAACTCCTAAACTACGTTATTTTGGACTATTTTGGATGTCCTATAACTATGCAAACCCTTCAAACTTCTGAATTCCCTCTAAATCTCTCAAATTTCTCCAAGTCATTGAAGGTTTTCTCTCAAGGATTTTCTTCTCCATCAAGCTAGGATTTCAAGTTCAATCTCCATTTTTTAGGCTTTGATTATCAAGGTATGTGAGAATTCACCAATGGATTTCCTTTCAACCATTTGGTCCCAAAATATCTCGATCCTTCAAGTTCCATTTCACCCAATTCAATAAGGATATATGACAAATATTCATGGATCCTTTCTATTATTATTCAATTGATGTTATTCTACTTTATTATGCATGATTTTACTAAAATATATGATTTATAATTAATTTCATATGGTTCCATGCATTATGCCTTGAATTTGACTTATGAAGTATGATCATGAATTTGATGAAGGATTTAAACATGTTTTATGAAAATACTGAAGTGTGTTTAAAGGATTCTTTTGAGTAAGTATCAATGAATTGTGAAAGGTTTTTTCACAATATGAAAAAAATCATGATTTAGATGCTTAGAAAGGTAAGTGTCTATATGAACTATTTTATGAATTATGATTTGAAAGGAACTACTTTTATACGATTTTATGATGTGGATTAGTAATTGATTATTGTCTTTCCTAATATTACGTGTGATAATTGACTTTATCTATTCCATTGCGATTTAACTTAGCACTAAGAGGGCTTGCGATGGAAGCTTGGTAAGAGAGTCTCTAGTAGCAACATCCAAACCCAAACTACGTTCTCCCATATGTTGTCTTAAATGAATTAGCTAGTGGATCCATAATAGCATTAATGAAATGATACAGAGTCTACCTTGGAATCTAGCCTCTTCTTTTTAGATGTAGAAGTTACACCATATTCAATTTTATAACTCACATGGTCTTAATGTCAGTTAAGGTTAAAATCAAGCAAAAATGATTTATATTTTTCCTTAAAGATTTTTACTATGTCTTTTAAAAATGTATTGACCTTTTCTCATTATTTATGTTGTACTTTCAAGCTCTTAAAGGATTCTTGGTCATGCATTCCATGTTTATCCCACTATGATTTTTTATTTACGTTAACCATATTTCTCATATACTTAGTATGTTTCATGTACTAAAGCATACTTGTGCCTAAATTATTCATAATATAGGGTCCGACGCTACGCATTACTCTCGTGGCTAGTACAGGTTACTACCGATACTACACTACTTGGTGACTCCTCATTCTTTGAGGGCCAAACCATGAAGGCTTCTTATATTTTTATTTTCATGACTTTTAGACTTAGATTATTTAGGTGATCTAAAGCTTGTCATATGCCCCATCTATGATTAGTAGAGACATTGTCAGACATAATATTTTTTCGTATTCATAGATGGTTATCTCAAATTTATTTTGAGATTACTAAATTTGAGGTTTATCCTCCGCTTTCTATTTTATAATGTGTGTGTTGTTTTTTCTTATGTCATGCGTATGCTAAGAGGCTTGTATAGGGTCTCTCAGGATTTTATTTACCGTGTCATATCTATGGTCTTGCTTGGATCGTGGAAAACTTGGAATCAATGCATAAAGTTCATATGTACTAGGGTGTCTGACATGCCGTATTGAGTAGAGTCTTGTTCATCAGTGTGAAGAATGCTACATTCATGAATAAGAGGATATTAGGTATTTAGGAAACTTCACTTCTTTAATCCCTCTTGAGTCGTGCAATAAAGTTGAATTCCAAAAAGTTTTCCTTCTAACTCTTGTTCTTTGCGTTACAAAATCATGCCTCTATGAAGATCTCCATTGAGAAGGAATGTGTATCAAGATGAAGGGCATGATGCACCTCAAACTCCGGTTGATCCCTTTGCCAAGCAAGTGAATCATGGCAAATTTATGGCGGTTTTTGAAGTACTTTCCCAAGATATAATGGCACAAGACAATCGAGAAGTAATAGATCTCATGAACCCAAATATGGATACAGTGGCTACTAAAGTGCATGACTTTACAAGAATAAATCCTCTAGAATTTTATGGGTCCAAATTGGATAAGGATCCACAAGAGTTCATTGAAGGGATCCAAAAGATCGTCGATATCATGGGTATAACTCCATAGGAGAAGGAGGATTTGAGCACATATCAATTAAACTAGGTGGCCCAAATTTGGTTCGACCAATGGATAAAAGAGAGAGCAAGGGATGCAGATCCTTTGGATTGGTAAGAGTTCAAGGATGCTTTTATTAACGGTTTCTTTCCCCTTGAGTTGAGGGAGGCTAAGATCCAAGATTTCATTAATTTGAACCAAAGTAACATGAGTGTGAGGAAATATGCCTTAAAGTTCACACAATTATTCAAGTATACTCCGTTCATGGTTTTTAACTCTAGAGCTCGCATATAAAGTTTGTTATGGGTATTTTGGATTTGGTTATCCAAGAATGTAAAACCACATTGTTGATCAACGAGATGGATACCTCAACATTGATGAATTATTTCAAATAGATTGAGAAGGAAAAACATAAAGAGAAGGATAGAGAATCAAAGAGGGAAAGGACCAATAATGATGACTTCTCACATTCGAGTTTGAGTAATGGTTGTCATTCTCAGTTTCACCAAAAGTTCTCCTGTCAGAATCCTTCTAGTACCCCAGCTCTGAAATTCAACAAGGATATGGTGTATAACCTTAAGCATCAAAGGAGTGCTCCTAGTGGTTAGACTATCCTCGTATGTATGAAGTGTATGAAGAACCATTGAGGAGATTGTTTGGTGAGCTCTAATGCTTGTTATGGTTATGGAAGGTGCTTCCTCAGGTTCTATTGGTGGTCAATGCCAAAACGTATTTTATGCTCTTCAGACTGAACAGGATTTAGAGGATTCTCCCAATGTGGTCATTGGTATTTTATGAGTATTTAAGTTTGATATTTATTCTTTGTTAGATCTGAGAGAAAATCTCTCTTTTGTGACTCCTTTTCTACCTATGAAGTTCGATGTCAGTCCCAAAATCCTATTAGAGTCCTTGTTAGTCTATACTTTAATTGGTGGTTCAGTTCTGGCTAAGAGGGTCTATAGAAATTGCTCGGTCTTAGTTTTTCATTAAGTCACCTCAATTGATCTTGTGGATTTAGAAATGATTTACTTTGATGTTATTCTTGGTATGGATTAACTACATTCTTGTTATACATCTATTGATTGTAGAACCTGAGAGGTTAAGTTTTAAGTTTCTAATGAACCATTCCTAGAATGGAAGGGTAGTAATTTCATGTTTAAGGGTCAGATGATCTCGTACCTTAAAGCTTAGAAAATAATTTCTAAAGGTTTTATCTATCACCTAGTACGAGGGATACGAGTTCTAAAACCTAAAATTTTGAGTCAATTTCCATTGTTAATGAGTTTTTAGATGTGTTTTCCGATGATCTTCGAGGTATTCCTTCATAAAGGAAAATAAACTTTTTCATAAACCTTCTTCCCAATAGACAACCTATTTCTATTTCTCCTTATCGAATTGCTCCACCAGAACTTAAAGAGTTAAAGGATCAACTAAATGACCTATTGAATAAGGGCTTCATTAAAACAAATATTTCTCCATGGGTGCTCCAATTTTTTTTTGAAAGAAAGATGGTTCTCTTCGCTTGTGTATTGACTGTCCATAGATGAACAAGGTCACAATCAAGAATAAGTATCCCATCTCAAGGATTAATAACATGTTCAATCAGGTTCAAGGTGTTAATTACTTTTCCAAGATTGGCCTTCGATTAGGTTATCATCAACTTCCAGTGAGAGAATGTGACATTTCAAAGACGGCTTTCAGAACTCGATATGATCACTTTGAATTTTTGGTTGTCTTTCATACTAATAAATGCTCTGCAACTTTTATGGACTTGATGAACAGGGTGTTCAAGCAATAGTTAGATATGTCTGTTATTGTGTTCATCGATAATATTCTGATCTATTCTTGGAGTGAGGATGAGCATTCCAATCATTTAAGAATTGTCTTGGAAGTTCTTGAGGATCGTAAATTATTTTTTAAGTTTAGCCAATATAACTTTTCATCAAGGTTGGTGGCATTTATTGGTCATATTGTCTCCAATGATGGTATTAGAGTTAATCCTAAGAAGACTGAGGCGATTAAGAATTCACCTAGACCTCTTTCTTCCTCAGATAGTCAGAGTTTCTTTGGCCTAGACAGTTGTTATAGATGGTTTGTTGAAGGATTTTCCTCTATTAATTCGCCTTTGACTTTGTTGATTATCAAGGTATGTGGAAAATTACTAATGGATTTTCTTTCATCCATTGTATCCCAAAATATCTCGATCCTTCAAATTCTATTTCATTCAATTCAATTAGGGTTGATGACAAATCTTCATGGGTCCTTTCTATTATGATTCGATTGATGTTATTATACTTTATTATGTATGATTTGACTAAAATACACAATTTAGAGTTGATATCATATGGACTCATGCATTATGCCTTGAATTTCACGTATAAAATATGATCTTTAATTTGATGAATGAGTTAAGCATGTTTTATGAAAATGATGAAGTGTGTTTAAAGGATTCTTTTGAGTAAGTATAGATTAATTGTGAAAGTTTTTGTCACAATATGAAAGAAATCATGATTTAGATGCTTAGAAAGGCTAGTGTCTATATGAGGTATTTTATGAATCAGGATTTGAAAGGAGCTACTCCTATACGATTTTATGATGTGGATTAGCAAATGATTATTTCCTTTCCTAATGTTATGTTTGATAATTGACTATATCTAATCCTTTTAGAATTTACTTACCACCATGAGGGCTTCAGGTGGAGGCTTTGTAAGGGAGGCTCTAGTAGCAACTTCTAGTTCCAAACTACGTGCCCCAGTAAGTTGTCTTAAATGACTTAGCTAGTGGATCCATAATAGTATTAATGAAATGATACGGAGTTTATCTTGGAAAGTAGCCTCTTCTTTTTCAGTGTAGGACTTACTCCGCATTCCATGTTATAGCTCACATGTTCTTAATGTCGGTTAAGGTTAATAACTTAAACATTCAACTATGTTTTTCGTTAATGATTTTCACTATATCTTTTAATAATCTATTGACCGTATCACATGATTTATGATTTACTTTCAAGCTCTTAAAGTATACTTGGTCATGCATTTCATGTTTATGCCCACTTTGATTTCTCATCTACCTTATGCATATTTCTGATATACCTAGCACATTCCATGTACTAATGCATACTTGTGCCTACATTATCTCATAGTGTAGGGTCCGAGGCTACTCATCACTCTTGTGGCTAGTACATGTTGTTCTCAACACTACACTGCTTGGTGATTCCTCATTCTTTGAGGGTGCAACCATGATGACTTCTTATGTCTTTCTTTCTATAAATTTTAAACTTAGATTATTTGGGTGAGCTAGGGCTTGTCCTATGCCCCGTCTGTGATTAGTAGAGGCACTGTCAGACATAGTATATTTTCGTATTCACAGATGTTTATCTAAAATTTATTTTATGTTGTGATTGCTAGATTTGATACTTATCTTTCGCTTTCAGTTTTATTATATGTGTGTTGTTTATTCTTAGTTCATACTTATGTTAAGAGGCTTATATAGGTTCTCTTGGGATCCTATTCACCTTGTCATGTCTAGGTTCTAGCTTGGGCCGTGAAACTAATACAAGGCCAAGTTTGAGCTGAGGTTGTCAAGCAACGGATAGACCTCGATTTGAATGATAAAATAACAAGGACCAGTGGCATAGGGGCTTATAACTAGGTAAGAAAATAAAACCCAAATTCGGTGTTCATCATTGAGGAAGTTCCGTAAATTTTTGTGTATTACTTAAGTATAAGTCCATCCCAACTGATCTCGACTATGTGGAATATCAAGGAGCCCTAGTTCGTGAAACCTATAAGATTCGATCCTAACTTTAGGTATCAAAACCTATGGTGTGACAAAACCTATGGTGTGACTTCTATAGGACTCATGGGCAGAGGATTGGGGAGTTCAAACATCTCCGAGAGGAGGTGGTGATACTCCTTAAGAATGAACTCCAGGGTTCTTGACGAATAAGCTAAAAACAACTATGGAAAGAGAGAAGAGGTAAACAAGCACCTAGTCACGACTTATTGCCTTGACATAATAAACATGATAACTAAGGGAGAGTACATATATATATAGGAAAACACCTTTGGCTAGGCTAGAGTCACTGGATTTAAAAAATGGCTCATACTACCCTCATAATGGCACTATATCAATAACTTCCTTTTCTTATTGTTAATTTATGACTAAGCACATGTTGATTCACTTAGGCAGCTTCAGCTAAATTACTTGCATGAGGATATTATAAGATGACTTGAGGCAGAGTGGATCTATCATCAAAATAGAGTTGGTGAACAGATGCAAAGTTGTGTCATATAGTCAGTTATCATAACACATTGAAATAAACAAGCTCATAAAACCACATAAAAGGAATGAAGGATCAGAGGATCATTCAGTGAGTGTCATTTCTTGTTAAAAATAAGCATATGTGATGCTCATCTTGTTACTATTAGATTATAAGAAAGTTCATTCCATAAACAAAGCACCGGAGAAGCCGCCCTTAACCCTTGTGAAGACCACTCAAGAATTAAGACCACATCTCTAATGCCACTGAATTGATTTTGTGGTCCCAAAACATGTAAAAAAGGAGAAAAGCAAGAGAGAGAATGAGAAGTGATAAGTGTTAAGTTTTTGAAAAGCCTGTACACAAGTTCAAGGGGGATTGAATCGCAAAATGTTAATAACTTTGATTAACCAAAGAATAAAAGGAATTGTAAGTTCAAAGTTTTATTACTAATAGTGATGCCAAAAGTAATGTCATTTTTGCAGGTATAAAGGCAAAATAAAAACTCAACCCCATAGAAAACAAAATCTAGAATAATTTGCGAGCAAACTCAATGAATTAAAATATAATGAAGGACTCTGAAAACAGTCCATACAATCTTAGCTCATAGGTTAACTAATTATATGAGAAGGAGAAAGTACAGAAACATACAACAATCAGATGAAATGAACAAAACTCAAAAATAACACAAGCAAAAGTTACAATGACAAAGTTGAAAACACGAAAAGGTAACATGAATTATTTTTAGAATTAAAAGACCCTAAGATAAGAGGTTACTATGAAAAGACAGTCATTTAAAGAAATGTATTTGTAAAATGAGACTTTAATAAAAGCATTTGGGCCCTAAATGGTGTGGGCTACATTATTTTTACTTCAAAAGGTTTTTGTCCCATTTAATTTTTTTCTGGTAAGATTTTAATGAGGTAAAAAAAAAGTATATTTGGGACCCAATATGTCTCTATCCCTAATATTGATAGATAGAAATTCCAATAATAAATTTCCATGGCTCAACCGCAAAAACTGGTGGGGAATAAAGATAGTCATATTGTGTGGCAAGAAAATGCCAGAGAGTATCTATACATTAGAGTAAACATAAACATGGTTAAAAAAGTTATAAGAAAAACAAATATGGAGCACATTAGGAGTACAATAAGATGCCGAGGACTACTAGTGAAACCAGAAGGTACAGCTGTTGGACAATTCAAACGGCCTAAGACTACACATAAAAATTCAAAATTAAAAGGTTATAATCCAAAAACTATTGGAGTTATCAACCAAAAACACAAGATGGAAATACAAATAGCTAAATAATTATCCACCAAAGATAGAAATATAGATACATCTACAATTAGATCATCAGTAACATCTTCCAAAAGAGTTTGTACTAAGAAGGTAATCTACTTTATCTGAATAAATTTGTGGTTATCACATTCATTTTATTAAGCTTCACAATGATATCGTAGTTGATTAAGTTCATTATATATTATCTAGGATTACTAATAATTTTTTACCTATATCTAGGTACAAAAGTGTCGTAGGAATTAGGATCCTTGATCTCAAAATTAAGTATCGAAGGAATGAAGATACTTGATCCCCAAAATTAAGATATTCATGGAGTTAAGCTTCCCTATGAAAAATTTCAAAATGAACACGAGATGTCCTAATTCACGAGCACCACTTTTCACGTAAAGCTCTAACCTATAAGGTGTCATGACCCAATTTCTCGAGTCATGATGGCACCAACAATAACCCACCAGTAGGTAAGCCAACTCGTAACTGGAACAATAAGTAATAGATTTGAGGACAGAAACTAAGCAAGAATGGAAAATATGAAAATAAGGAATAAAGAAGTACACAGGTCAAAAGCAGAAAGCTATAGTGTAATAATAAGATGCAGACGAGTGTATAAAGGATTAACTGAAGTAATCTACAAATTAAACTACGCCTAACTAAACCCCTATAAGCCTAGAAGGTACGCTCGTATGCAAGTTTCAATAAAAACCCGAACAGACCCCTAAGCCAGACGAGTACACAGAATAGCTATGACTAAAGATAACTGAATCTGAGGACTCAAAACCAGAGTGTACTAAACCAGAACCTCAACCAACACCAATAGAATTTGATTGAACGGTCGTCGGACCTTACATCAGATACTCCTCAAAAGTATCCAAGTAACCAACTTCAAGACCAAGTAACTGAGGCTGCACCTTAAACCGAATCCTCAATTTGATTATCTAAGTGATTGAGGTCGGAGCTTGAATTTGTATGCTCTTTGAAATATCACTAAGGTCAGGGTCGGAGCATGAATCTGGATACCCAGCAAATGTACCAATGTAGCTACTGAAGGAGTACCAATCGATCTATAATCATAACATATGTGGGACGCCATCCACACTTAGCCAATCAATGTAATTCCCGATGCTGAATCTACAACTAACCTCCAATCACAGAATAAAACCCATGTTACCGATGTAACTCGCGAAATCGTAGAATCAAAGAAATAAGGTCAACCTATCATTGAAGATAGAGAATTGCCTAGATAAGACTCAAACTACCAAACACAAGTCTTCTATACAAGTCTAGAGGGATCTAAGCTTACTGAAATGATGTCGGTGCAAAACTAAGACCTATCGGGTTCGAATCATTTAGTTCTAAGGAAATCTCTAGTCAAACCTAGTCTAAGGCCAAAAATACTTTCATTAAATAGTAAACAAGTATAAAAATACTCCACATAGAATAGAAAATCAAATTATAGTACAAGGCATGCTCACAATTATCCAATAATCCATGAAATAGGCCTAAAACATGTGTTCTAAACACCTATGCATGATTCAATAGCTACCAAACCCAAATTCCTCAAGCTCAATCTAAAGGAAGGGAAGTCATAACTTGCCTATAGGCCGAACACGCTTGCTCCAACCTACTTTGCCAGAGCTTTTTCCTTTCTAACGACCTCGAATTGCCGCCGTACTGTCAAAAATAGAATCCCAACATCGTTATGGTTATTTAGACACAAAAAATACATAAAACAGAGATGGATCATTTTTGAAGTCAAAAATGGGAATGTGTGACCCACGCTAGAAATTCAAGATTTACCCCCCAAAATAGGTCCTAATAAGCCGTCAATAAAATCGAGCTAGTATGTGATCATGACTGTATACTGATGTATAGGTCTTCTTTACTTTATGGCCTTTTGATTATGATGCATCATGAACGTGCCAATATGTGATCTTTCGAGTCATGTCCCAAAATGGGACACAATTTGGGGCTCAAAAACATCATAATATCAACATGCAATCAAAACCCAGATTTTCTCAAGAACTAAAAATGGGACAGTAGCTGAACTCAGTAAATTTACCATAAATAGCAGGTCTATAGTGAATTCCAACAATACCACGGCGTTCTCCTCGAAAAATTGCTCAAAATAGCCACTAGATCATCAAATTCATACTTAGAATGGGGGAGAAATCAAGTCCCAAAATATCCCACAAATTGAGTTCACAAAGTAACCATGGCAACAGGTGAAATGGGAATTTATCCCAAATGAAGGCTCCAAAGCAGCTTCCAAGCTCATCAACGCGTTCTCTTCGAAAAATCTCATAACTTAACCTTTTGAATTACCCAATTTGGAGCTCTATAGCTCAATATGTTCAACTTTGAACTTTAGAAGAAAAGTTGAAAATGATTGTTTTATAGGCGAGGCTGCTCTAGATACAGTGCACTACCACACTAGCAGATTATTCCCATTTTTAAAATTTCCGATTGGGTGCTCGGGATTCAATCAGTACACGATAAAAATAAAATAGATATGTTACCCTACTAAATTCGATGTTCTAAACTCAATAGAGAAGTTAGAATTTACATATGAGGTCATTTTGACTGAAAGTGGGTCCCACACCTGATTGTCATTTTTAGCCAACTCCCATAATAGAGCTCGGGATTATACCAAAAGGTTAGGAAGTGAACAAGGGGTTGTTATAAACCAAACCTAACATTCCAGAACTAACCGCGATGTTAGAATTTTCATCCGAGTATGTTTTCCAAGAATGTTGACCAAAGTCAACCTTAGACCAAATTTCAAAGGCTATAGCGCCAAATGTCCTCAAACTCGCACCGATTGCCTCGATATTCATGCCAATCATGCTACTAGCCTAATTTGTCTATTCCAGCATTGATGGAACTATTAAAATTTCATTCTGAGGTCATTTACCTAACGTAAAGACTGAACTCAACATTTCAAGTTATAAAAGCTCCAAAATAGGGAAACAAGCCTAAAACCCAAATTAACGATCAGACGACCGAACAGTTAGTGCTTGAAAATTATAAATAACTTGGGGTCACTACAGGAATGCTCTAAACGATGAAAATGAGGAATTTAGACAAACATAACCTGGAGGGTCATTACAACATCCACTACGGAAAATGAATTTCATCTGCAGAAATAAAAGTCAAAAAGTACCTGAAGGCTCGAATAAGCTGGGGAACTACTCTCGCATCTCCTGCTCGGTCTCCTTGGTATCCTCCTCTACTAGAACATGCCTCTAACAGACCTTAAAAATAGGAATGACTCTCGACCGCAACGTCTTGATATCTATAGCTAAAATTGCAATTGGCTCATCTGGAACATATAGGCGCAAAATCAAAACTTGGAAAATTGGGTGGATAGGTGATAGAACTAGAGGCAAAGATAACTCATAGGAAACCTCACCAACTATCCTCAAAATTCAAAAGGGCCTATATATCTAGAACTAAGCTTGCCCTTCCTCCCAAACTTCATAACTCCCCTCATGGGAGATACTTAGAGAAATACCCTGTCACCAATTACAAACCTCAATGGCCGACGCCTATGATCCGCATAACTCTGGTGTCTACTCTGAGTTGTCCTGAGCCTATCCTGAATCACTCTCACCTGATCTAAGGCCTTTTGAAGAAAGTATATGCCATGCGGCCTTGGCTCTGTAGAATCAAACCAACCGACCAAAGAGAGACAATGCCTCAAACAGGGCCTTCTGAATACTAAAGTGGTAGCTTTTGTTGTACGCAAACTATGCGAAAGGCAGAAGCTGGTCCCATTGACCTCCAAAATTAATAACATAGGCCCGCACCATATACTCAAGGACATGAATAGTACGCTCTGATTGTCCATCTATCTGTGGGTGAAATGTTGTGCTAAGGTGGACACAGATGCCCAACTCCTCCGAGAAAGCCCTCTATAAACTGGAAGTGAACTGTGAACCTCGGTTTAAAATGATAGAAATAGGCACATCATGAAGACGAAGCACCTACTGAATGTAAATATAAGGCAACCTCTCGGCACTGAAGGAAGTATGCTGACTTGGTCAATTGATATGGAGTTCTGCAAAGCCCAGAAGGTACACTCGTGCATAAGTTTAAATAGAAATCTGAATGGAACCTCATAAGCCAAATTAGTACACAGAATAGCTATGACTAATGAAAGATTGAATCTAAGGACTAAAAACCAGAGTGTGCTGAACTAGAATCTCAACCAACACTAGTAGAATCTGACTGAACGGAGGCCGAACCTCGTACCTGATGCTCCCCAAAAGTATCCAAGTAACCAACTACAAGTACCACGTAACTTAGTCCGAACCTCCGACTGGATGCTCTATATGATTATCCAAGTGATCTAGGATGGAGCTTGAATCCCGATGCTCTTTGAAATATCAATGAAGTTGGGGTCGGAGTATAAATCCGAATGCCCGACAAAGTGCCAATGCAGCTAGTGAAGGGGTACCAATCGATCCATAATTATAACATCTGTGGAATGCCTTCCATACTTAGGCAATCAATATAATTCCCAAGGCTGATTCAATAACTAACCTCTATTTGCGAAATAAAATCGGTGTTGCAGACATAAGTTGCAAAACCCTAGAATCAAAGAAATAAGGTCAATCTATCGTCTGAGCTAGCACATCACCTAACTAAAGCTCAAAAATATCAGACTCAAATTTTCTATATAAGTCTACAAGGATCTAAGCCGATCAAAATGACGTCGGGGCAAAACTGAGACCTATCAGGTCCAAATCATGTAGCTCTAAGGAAAACACTAGTCAAACCTACGCTAAGGCCCAAAATACTTCCATTAAATAGTAAACAAGTATTCAAATATTCCATATAGCATAGAGGAACAAATAATAGTAAAAGGCATTCTCACAATTACCCAATAATCCTCAAAATAGGCCTAAAACATGAGTTCTAAACACCTATGTATGATTCAATAGCTACCCAACCCTAATTCAAACTAATCAACATGGAATCACTTTATCAAGCTTAATCTAAAGGAAGTAAAGCCGTAGCCTACTTATAGGCCGAACATGTACGTTCCAAACTACTCCAGCGGATCTTTTCCCTTACAAATGACCTTAGATTACTTCCACACTATCAAAAATAGAATGACAACATCGGTACGGTCGTTTAGACACTAAAAATACATAAAATACAGACCGACCAATTTTGAAGTCAAAAATAGGAATATGAGACTCGAGCTGGAAATTTTGGAATTAACCCCAAAAATAAGTCCTAAAAAGTTCCCCAAGTTCATGTCTTAAAATGGGACATAATTTGGGGCTCGAAAATATCATAATATAAACATGCATCCAAAACCCAAATTTTCTCAAGAACTACAATGGGACAATAGCTGAAATTAGTAAATTTACTAGAAACGGGAGGTCTACAATAAATTCCAACAATACCATAATGTTCTCCTAAAAAAACCACTCAAAATAGCCATTGGAATAATAAAATTTGAACTTAAAATGAGGGAGAAATGAAGTCCAAAAATATCCCACAAATTGAGTTCACAAAGTAGCTATAAAAGGAGGTGAAAATGAGAATTTTCCTCAAACAAAGGTTCCAAAGAAACTTTCAAGCTCACCAACGACTTCACCTCAACACATCTCACAACCTAGCCCCATGAATCACTCAAGTTGGAGCTCTATAGCTCAAGATGTTCAACTTTAAAATTTAGAAGAAAAGCTGAAAATAGTTGTCTTATAGGAGAAAGTACCAAACACAATGTACCAGTGCACCAACAAATTATTCCCATTTCAACTTCATTGATTGGGTGCTCGAGATTCATTCAAAACCTGATAAAAATAAGGTAGATATGCTACCCTACTAAATTTGATTTTCCAAACTTGATGGAGCAGACGGAATTTTCATACGAGATCATTTTGATTAAAAGTGGGTCCCACATCCAAGTGCCCATTTTAGCCAACTTCCACAATAGGGATCGAGATTAGGCTGAAAGCATTGAAAATCAAACAACGTGTCATTCTAGACCAAACTCTAATTTTTAGAGCTAACTGCGATGATGGAATTTTCATCCGAGCGCTTTTTCCAAGAATATTGACCAAAGTCAAATTTAGGCCAAATTTTAAAGGCTAACACGCCAAATGTCCTCAAACTTGCATTGATTGCCTCTATACTTATGCCGACCATGATATTAACTTAATTTGTCCATTCTGGAGTTGATGCATTCGTAAAAATTCAGTTTTTAGGTCATTTACCTGAAGTAATGACCGGAGTCAACTTTTTAAGTTATAAAAGCTCCAAAATAGGGAAACGAGCCTAAAATCCAAATGGACGACTAGGCGACTGAATAGTTGTGCTAGCAAGGCATAAATGACTTGGGGTCACTACAGAAATAATCTAAACAATGAAAGGAGACATTAAGAAAAAAATATCCTGGAGGGTCATTACATAAGGTTTTATAAAGAAAATTATATCTTTAGCCAGATTAAAATAGGTTCTAGATAATAGAAAAAGGACTATGAATATGATTGCCAAGATAAAACAAACTTCTTGGCATCCCCCTTGGATCAATATATAATATCATATGAATTTAATTTCAGACCTAAAAGCTAAAACTCTATTAAGAAAATACGAAAAAATGTGCCTGATAAAGTTCAGCAGAAATTCTACTCCTTCAAATAATTTCAGATTCAAGTATAAGAAACAAGATCCAACCAAAAAAAATATGATAAGTCAAAAGAAAATACTTTATTTCTAAACGGGCACTAAAATACTCAAAAATACACTTTCAGAAAAAGAGAAAATGAACAACAGATGTACAAAGAAATATAAAACTATTGATGAACTCTAGGTTCTGTGTCTAGCAATTGTAGATCTTTGGATGTAGGAGTTGCAAAAGTAAAAGACCTTGGCTGATCCCCAAAGGGAAAGGTAGATGAAGTAACTGTATTGTCTTCTTTCTCATATGCATAATCATGAAGAATAGCAAAGCTAAGAAGCTTTTTCTCAAAAAAGAGGCAAGTCCTTTGGGATTAGTTCAGGAAGACCAAACAAATTTATCCAATACATGGACTTAACTATATTCTCATCAACAGTAATCATCCCAACATTGATTTCCTCCAAAGTATTAATCTCAAGAGTACAAGTAACATGGATCATTTAAAGCCTGAACCAATCTCGAAGAGACCTAGTTTTAGTTTGTTTGTCCTTTAGTTTATGATTTAAATGCAACATCGTATCATACATCTCAAACATATTCTTCAAGGAAGTGATGATTAAAATTTTTTCCAAAACCAGCCTCTACCTAAGATATTTGACTAGGGTTGTTGCCTTATGTATCACCTCAGAAGTAGAAAAGTTGGAACAAGCGAACATTCCAAGGAAAAGAATCTTCCTCAGTTGTACTATGGATCTACGAGTTGTAAGCACTCGTACGAGTAGTAGAAATGACTCGTAGGGTCGATCCTAAAGGTTTGAAAACTGGCCAAGTCTAGAAGCTAGTCTACCAGTCGATTGACGACTCTTAGAGAAAATGATGACTCATAGATAAGATGACGACTCATAGAAATAAATCGGATTCTAGAAAAATATATCAAGCCTCATTACTTTTGAAACTACTAGACAGGAAGAGTCGTAGGAAGGATGGCATTTCATAAAGAGGACTCGTAGGAAGACTCTTGAGATCAGATTTTTGACTAAGTATTAGGTAAGATTGATGAGTCATCTTTATGACTCATAGACAAATCGATGACTCATAGACACGAGTCATAGAAGCCTGAGACAATTTCCAGTAGCTACTGGATTGGTTAATTGGAGTCTATGCCTTGGGCCTACGACCTATAGAATGTTTGACGATCGGTAGGGTCTTTCGAGAGACTTTAATAAAGGGTATTTTTTTCCTTTACCATTTTATGTTCAGTAAATCTCGACACTTTTGGGGAAAGATTCAGAGCCTATATCTACCCCATTCTTCAAATTTCCACCCTATGTACACTTATTCATTCTCTCAAATTCTCAACGGCCAAGAAGAAAAGACACTCCCAAGAATTTTATCTTCTCCAAGCTAGGTTTCCAAGAGTTTTATCACTCAAACTCCATTTCTAGGGCCTTGATAGCAAGGTTATATTGGGTTTCATCCATAGAGTCCAAAGATTTTATTTCAAATTCAATGTTAATTTTAAATCTACAAATTTTAGGGTTTTTTGTCAAATTGCATTGAGCTCCCTTGATTGTGATTTTGGATGTTTCTTATGACTTGATTATGAATAGTTCAATCTCAATTGCATGATTTTGATAGGTTTTACAAGTACCCAGGCATGAAGTCAATTTTGACTAAAATTTCAATAACATATGATCATGAATTTTAATGGTTTTCAATGAAGGTCTTTATAAATGATGTTTGACACTTATAAATAATTTATGAAAATTACGATGATGTTTCAATAATGTTCAATTAAATTACTATGGTTTGATAAGGATAATTCTCACACAGTCATGTTAAAGAGGTGATAAGGATAATTCTCACTGACATGGATTCTTATGAATCACTATTTTAATGAGCTACATTTATGATTATTTTCATGATGATTTTATTGATGATGTTTTAATGAACTCTATTTGGATATTGACTAATCACCGAGAGGACTTTTATGTGGGGTTAAATCCGATAAACAAAGGTTTGTTACCCAAAGGAATCCTATTAACAACCCAAAGTCCCAAACTACATTGCCACCTAGGTTGCTTTATGCTATAGCTAGTGGATCTACGTGTAGCTTATGATATTCATGATGTTCTCATGGAGTCTACCTTGACAAGTAGTCTCTTTTTTCTCAGTGCTGGAGTTACATCATATTCAATGTTATACTCACATGGTCTTAGATTTCGATTAATGGTTCTATCCCTCACAAGTTATATAAAATAAAGTATTTAACTATGATATTTTTGATGATTTGACCTCAAGTTTTGAATGTGATTTCAAATGCTTTGTAAGTCTTATTCTTGGTTTTCATTACATTAGTCATGCATCCTATGTTTATATTGATTATGTATGTATTCTCATTGTTCATTCATATCTCACATACTTAGTACCTTCAATGTACTAACACATATTTGACTACATTGTAACATAATGTAGGGAAGGATGACCACACAACACATCTTATTCGTGGTTAGAGCTTTTCTTCTATTTCTAGAGAGTTGGTGAGTCCTTATTCATCGAGGAAAAGACATTTTTTCATATTTCTACTTTTGACTCCTTCTATGCTAGGGTGAGGTAGGAGCTTGTCCTAAGCCCCCATCTAGTATGTAGAGGCATGCTTAGACATAGAGTTGATGTACTCCATTCTTGGACATATGACTTGAGTTTTCATTTTTATTCCTAGACTTCTGTGATTGAGTCTATTCTTCCACTTGATTTCATTATAATTTATTGACCTTTTGAATGCAATGTATGCTAAGATGGATTGGTTGGAATCCTTTGAGTTTTCGGTCGTCATGTCACTCCTAGGGTCTAACTTGGGGTATGACAAACTTGTTATCATAGCACAAGGTTTAAGAGTGTTTTAGGGAGTCTAACATGCCACGTCGAGTAGAGTTTTGTTCATCTATGTAAAGTGTACCAAATCTATGAATAGGGGGCTATGAGGCATCTTAGGAAAGAAGATTCTCTTACTTCCTTCATGATCTATATCATGCGATAGAGTAGTACTCTAAATCTTTCCCTTATAATGACTGTTATTTGCAATTTATAGAAAATGCCTCCACGAAGAGCTGCCATATGAAGGAACATTGAGGAGGAGCAACAAGCTTCAAATGATACCTTGAATGAGAAAGTCTCTCATGAAGAGTTTCAAATGAATCTCCAAGTGGTTGCTCAAGCTATGATGGGAGAATCCAACCATGAAACGGTTGCTCCGATGAACCCAAATGTGGTTACAATGGCGACAAAGGTTACTTTATGAGGATGAATCCTCTGGAGTTGTGGTGTTCCAAGATGGATGAGATCCACAAGAATTTGTTGAAAGTGTGCATAATATTGTGGAGATCGTGAGGGTTTGCCCTATTGAGAAGGTGGAGTTTGCTTCCTAGTAGTTGAAAGTTGTTTCCAGAATATGGTTTGATCAATAGATGAGTGAGAGGCCTAGAAAGGCGGGTGCCGTGAATTTGGAAAAATTCAAAGGACTGTTTATTCATAATTTTTTCCAATGGAGTTGAGGGAGACCAAGATACAAGAGTTCATCCACCTTAGGAAAAGAAATATGAGCGTAAGGGAGTGTGCCCTCAGGTTCTCCCAATTTGCAAAGTATTCCCTGTTTATCATTGCCGACCCGAGTGCTTGTATGAGCAGGTTTGTTTTTAGTGTGTCATATTATGTGTCTAAGGAGTGCAAGATGGATATTTTGAGTAGGGAAATGGATATCTCTATACTCATGACCCATGAAGATCAATTAGAGGATGAGAAATTGAGAGAGAAAGATAGAGAGTCCAAATGGGAAAGAACTGATGGTGTTGATTTCTCTCATGCTAAGCTTGGAAATATTGGGCATCCTCAATTTTTCCAAAAGTATTTCAATAAAGGTTCCTCAAATGCTCTAACTCTAAAGTTTGAAAAGGATAAGGTGCCCAACCCTAAGCCCAAGAAGGATTTCCTAATGGCCAAGTTATCCCTGCTTACAAAAAGTATGGGAAGAATCACAAAGGAGAGTGTCTAGCATAACAAAATTGAATTTGAAAGAAAACCTTTGGGCTCCATGGATGAAACCCCAAATACCTTAGCTATCAATGCCCTAGAAACGGAATTTGAGTGATGAAAGTATTGGAACCCTAGCTCGGAGAAGATGAAGTCCTTGGGAGAGTCTTTTCTTCCGTGCCTTAGAAAATTTGAGAGAATGAACAAGAGTGTGTGTGTGGGGGGGGGGAGAATTTAAAGAATGAGGTAGATATAGCTCTGAATATTTCCCCAAAAGTGTCTAGATTCATTGAACATAAAATGGGAAAGGACAAAAATACCATTCATTAAACTCTCTTGAAAGAACCAATGAATCAGACCTACAGATCGTAGACCCAAGTCGTAGACTCCAAGTACACAATCCAGTAGCAAATAGAAATTAGACCGGGCTTCCAAAACTCGTGTCTATGAGTCATCGATTCATCTATGAATTGAAAAGACGACTCTTCAACCTTACCTGATACTTAGTCAAAATTCTGATCTCAACACTCATCCTACGAGTCCTCTTTATAAATCCTCATCCTTCCTACGACTCGTCCTGTTGAGTCATTTCAAAAGTACCAAGGCTTGATATTCTTTTTCCAAAATCAGAGTTCAACCTATGAATGAGTTTTTAATCGACTCGTAGACTCACTTCTAGACTTGGATAGTTTTAAAACCTTTAGGGTCAACCCTATAAGTCACTCTTACGACTCGTAGGAGTGCCTACAACTTATAGGTCTTGTTGTACAGCTGAGGCAGATTCCTTTCCTTGTAATTTTTCCTTGTTTCGACTTTTTAACTTTTGAGGTCTTATAATATCTCCCCCTTGAAAATATTCATCCTCGAATGAGATTCAGCTAGCATAGAACATAAAAAGATGACTAGCAACCAAACATGAATGCAATGACATCTCAAAAATGCATAAATTATGAGACTTTAAAACATAGCATAAAACATGACTTTAAAATCAACTTCATGAACATGTATACATACGAATGACGTAGAAAAAGCTGGAACGTACGAATTTTGCGGACGTGGATCATTAGGAACCAAAATACCTTGATCAAGGAAAAAAGGAAAAATATAAGGATAACATGTCATCATGTAGGCCTCGGCTTCCCATGTAACAACTTCAACTTCTTGGTCCTCCATAGCAATTTAACGGATGCAACTTTCTTATTCCTCAACTTTTTCACTTGACTATCTAAAATCTCAACCAGGACTTCTTCATAGGTCAAACTCTCCTTAACACCCACATTCTCCAAGGGCACATAGACTTAGGATCACATATGCATTTCTTCAATAATGTAACATAAAACACCGGATGCACCGATGCCAACTCCAATGGCAATTCTATCTCATATGCCACTTTACTAACATATCACACAATCTGATAGGGGATAACATATCGGGGATTAAGCTTCTCTTTCTTACCAAATCGCTTCACCCTCGTCATAGGTGAAATTTTCAAATAAATCCAATCATGAACTTCGAACTGAAGTTCACCCCTTCTCACATCGAGATAAGATTTTTGTCGACTTTAAGTCATCTTCATCCTCTTTCTAATAGGCCTAACCTTTTCCATGTCCTCAAATACCAAGTCGGGTCCTAACAAAGCAACCTCTCAAAATTCAAACCACCCATATTCACATCATCCCACTTGCTATTAGGAATCCTAATATCGTGAGCCAACCCTCCTGCTTTTTGATGCTCAACCTTAACAAGTTGGCAATTAGGACACCTAGCCACTTAATCCGCTACGTCCTTCTTCATGCCATTCCACCAATATACTTCCCACAAATTGTGATACATCTTGGTGGTTCCCAGATGAATTGAATACCCAGAACTATGAGCCTCATACAAGATTAATTCGCTTAGATCATTAACATTAGGTACTCATAGGAAACCTTGATAACAAAGTATACTATCTCCCCCTTAGGAGAAAGCCTCAATGGCTTTTTTGGAAGTCGACTTCTTCAATTCAACTAGTACCGGATTATTACCTTTCTTATCTTTAACATCCTCCACAAGGGAAAATTTCAAACCATTTAGAACAATCACACGGCCGTCAGTAGAGTCAACCAAACGAACACCCAAATATGCCAATCTAGGAATATCACGAACCAACTTTTTTTCTCATCTTGCACATGAGAAAAACTATTCTTGGGCAATCTATTAAATGTATCGGCAACAACATTAGCCTTACTTGGATGGTACAACACACTCATATCATAGTCCTTCAACAACTCAAGCCATGTCCTTTGTCGAAGGTTCAAGTTCTTTCGCTTAAACACATATTGCAAGATATTATGATCGGTGAACACATCCACATGGACACCATAAAGATAGTGTCTCCAAATATTCAAAGCAAACCCAACCGCCTCTAGTTATAAATCATGATTCAGATATAAAATAAAACCATTGGACCCTTCTTGTAAAGTCAAAATGGGAGCGGTAGTAAGTTGATCTTTCAACTCTTGGAAACTCTTCTTGCAAGTTTCCGACCATTAGAATTTCACTTTATTTTGGGTCAACTTGGTCAAAGGTGAAGAAATTAGTGAAATAACCTTCCACGAACCTTCTATAGAAACCAGATAAATACAAAAAACTCCTAATATCCGAAGAAGAGAAAGGTCTAGGAAAATTCTTAACCACCTCAGTTTTCTTAGGATCAACCCTAATCCCTTCACCGAACATAATGTGATCGAGAAAAGCAACTGATCTTAACAAAAATTAACACTTTCTAAACTTGGAAAATAGTTGACGATATATAAGTACTTGCAACACTATCCTCAAATGATCGGCATGCTCCTCCTCACTCTAAGACTAAACCAAAATATCATCAATAAATACAATCACAAACATTTTCATGTAGTGCTTGAACACCCTATTCAGCAAGTCCATAAAGGCCGCAAGGGCATTGGTTAGTCCAAAAGAAATAACTAGAAATTCAAAATGGTCATACCTTATTCTAAATGTCATCTTACGAATAACACACTCCCTCACCCTTAATTGGTGATAACCGAAACAGAGATCAATTTTAGACAAGTAGATTGCCCCTTGAAATTGGTCAAACAGATAGTCTATCCTTGTAATTGGATACTTATTCTTTATGGTCACTTTATTCAATTGCCAGTTGTTGATACACTTACAAAGAGAACCATCCTTCTTTCTAACAAACAAAACGGGAGCACCCCATGGAGATATACTTGGTCTAATAAATCTCTTATCCAACAAATCAATCAATTGATCCTTTAACTCCATTAGTTCCACCATATTCAGATGGTAAGGAGTAATAGAATTAGGTTGGATATCAGGAAGAAGGTCTATACGAAAGTTAAATTGCCTTTCGAGAGAAACACCATGTAGATCTTGAAGAAACACATCTAGGAACTCATTAATAATAGGGAACAACTCTAAAGTAGGGACTTTGGAATTTATATCTCTAACCCATACAAGATGGTAGATGCAACCTTTGGAAATCATTTTCAAGATTTAAGGCATGAGATGAATTGACCATTAAACACGAAATTACTACCTCTCCATTCTAGGATCAGCTCATTAGGAAATTGAAACTTAACCACATAGGTTCTATAATCAATAAAATCATAGCATACATATAGCCAATCCATAACAAGGATAACATCTAGATCAGTCATATCAAGATCTACTAGATCACATGAAGTAACTTTGTGAAAAAACAAAATCGGATAGTTTGTATAGATTCTTTTAGCCCTAATCGACTCACCTATGAGAGTATAAACAAAAAAGGATCCAATAATATTTTGGGTCTAATATCAAAATATCATATCCACATAAGGAGTAACAAAAGATAAATTTGTACTAGAATCAAGTAAGACATAAGCATCATAGTAAAAGACGCGTAATATACTGGTAACAACCTCGGGAGTATCCTCCACCTCTTGCCTAGAATGAAGAGAATAACATTGATTATTACATTGACCACATTTTGGTTGATATTGGGCACCTTGTTGCAATTTCCTTCTATGAGAAACTTGGCCTTGAGAACGACCTTCTTTACCTCTACACTCCTTAGCATGATGGCCTGGCTTGCCATATCTATAACACACATTCAATTCTAATTTCAAGTGTACAAATTTTAGGGTTTTTGTCAAATTGCATTAGGCTACCTTGATTATGATTTTAGATGATTATTATGACTTGATTATGAGTACTTCAATCTCAATTACATGATTTTGATATGTTTTATAAGTACCCATGCATGAAATCAATTTTGACTATAATTTTAATAACCTACGATCATGAATTTTAATAGTTTTCAATGAAGGTCTTTATAAATGACGTTTGAGACTTATAAATGATTTATGAAGATTATGATGATGTTTCAATGATGTTCAAGTAAATTCTTTTGATGTGATAAGGACAATTCTCACACAATCATGGTGAAGAGGTGATAAGGACAATTCTCATTGACTCATGGATTCTTGTGAATCACTATGTTAAAGAGCTACATTTATGATTATTTTCATGATGATGTTATTGATGATGTTTTAATGAACACTATTTGGATATTGACTAATCATCGAGAAGACTTTTAAGTGGAGTTCGGTTCGGTAACCAAAGGTTTGTTACCCAAGGGAATCCTAGTAGCAACCTAAAGTCCCATACTATGTTGCCCCCATAGGTTAACTTCATGGCCTAGCTAGTGGATCCACATATAGCTTATGATGTTCTCATAGAGTATACCTTGGAAAATATCCTTTCTCTTCTCGATATGGGAGTTACATTAGATTTCATATTATAGCTCGCCTGGTCTTAGATATCAGTTAAAGGTCCTATCCCACACAAGTTATACGAAATAAAGTAAGTTTGACTATGATATTTATGATGCATTGACCATAAATTTTTAATATAATTTCAAATATTTTTCAAGTCTTATTCATGCTTTTTATTACATTGGTCATGCATCATATGCTCATATTGATTATGTTCGTATTCTTATTGGTCATACATATCTCACATACTTAGTACCTTAAATGTACTAGCACATATTTGTCTACATTATATCATAATGTAGGGAAGAACGACCACACGATGCATCTTATTTGTGGCTAGAGCTGTGCTACCATTTATGGAGAGTTGGTGAGTCCTCATTCATCGAAGACAAGAAATTTCTTCATATTGCTATTTTTGACTCCTTCTATGTTAGGGTGAGCTAAGAGCTTGTCCTAATCCCCCGTCTAGTATGTAGATGCATTCTTAGATATAGAGTTGATATAGTCTATTCTTGGACATATGACTTGATTATTCATTTTCAATCCTAGACTTCTATGATTAAGACTATTCTTCCTCTTGATTTTATTATGCCTTTTTGACCTTTTTAATGCAATGCATACTCAAATGGCTTGGTTGGAATCCTTTGAATTTTCTATCGCCGTGTAACTCCTAGGTTCTAGCTTGGGGTGTGACACCTTATTGACTTTTATATATTTTTTTCAAAGCCTCTCTTAGAGCTCAAAGTTCTTCTTCCAATTCAGATTCCCTATGAATGTTAACTTCGAGAATCATTGAATGCTCCAAAATTTTATAATTTAGTTAAGCCACCTCTAAGCTCAATTATTAGTCTAACACCCCAAAAGTTGGAAATTCCTAAAATGTGGAACAAAGGATGAAATCCTAAAGAAATGTAGAAAACTGGCACCAGGTTATGACCATGGAAGTCCATCACAGGCCGTGGTCCACACCACATATTGTGCTGAGCCATCGTGGTAGAGGTTCATAAATCCAACCTAGGAAGGAAGGTACCACGGACCGTGATGACTACTATGATCTGTAGTGACCCCTCCCTTAAGGCCCTTGGGAAATTTTCTAAGGCAAGGTACACGAGTGACTACCATGGGTCATATAGATCTTCACGGACCGTGATGTGTTCCATGGTGGTCCCTTCTGCAGGCCCTCCTGCAGGTCCTGCACCATGACCACGATTCACGGATCATAATGCCCTCCACAAACTGTGAAGGTCTCCATGGAAGAAGTACTGGGACTTTCCCTGCAAATCCAAAATCTTCTCCTCTAATTTATTTACCACGGGACACTACCATGCTTATGGGTCATTCGTGAAGCCTAGTCCAGCGAGTTTTATGAGGGGTATTTTGGTCTTTTCTTATGTTTTAACAAAAGAGTGAGGTCATTTTGAGGACTGAATTCACCCTATCTAAATGAGTCTAATCCCTCCCAAATTCAATATTTTAACTCAAAGTTCTAAGAATCAAAACCCTAACCTCTTAACTCCTCTCAAGGTCTTCTCCTTCTCCATGAAAAGCTAGGGTTTCCTTAGAACTTCAGGTCTCAACTTTTTTTTTTTATGGGAACAGACCCTACACGAGGTTCCCACCTCTCGTGCACAGTCAGGGGTTAAGCAACACCCCCAAGCCTTAACATAAATAATCAAAATAAAATACAAGGAGGGGGACATAAACCTTACCTCCGATCCTATGGTGGTTCATAAGTCGGCTAACCTATTAAGGTCGGCTAACTCATCCCCGATACAAAAAAGAGACTAACTATAACTAGAAAGCAGTAAACCTGTGAGAGGACTCCTCCCGGTACAATTCAACTATGAAAGCATAAATGAGGGAGACTCTCCCCTTCCATGAGAAAAAAGGAAAGTAACCTACACTAGTCCTATTCCAACTATGCTACGTACCAGACATAGCTACATTGAAGAAGAACAAGTATACGAAACTTCTATCTCGCATGGGATGGGAAATTCTTTTCATCTTTGCTCTTTTTAGTCTTGTTGTACCAAGTAAATCCAGGTGAAGTGTCCCTTTGTATCAGTATCATGATTACCAGCTACGGAGGCTGAAAGGAGAGGAAGTATATGGAGCTATAGTAGCCAACAGCCTTGGAGTTGTTGTGGAGAGGTCTCAACTTTCAAATCTTGCATTAGGGATTTACTTCCCCAAGGTATGTGGGTCTCATTCATGGGTTCTTCCACCCATGAAGACCATGTATTTTTCTAAACTTAATAGTTTATTTTAAATAGTAGAATTTTATGGGCTTTCATATTATGATTTGAAATGTATGAATTATTTAATATTTCAAATTTATTTATCTATCTTAACATATATTGACTCCTAATTCATGGAATGGTTGAATTATCAAATGTCCTTCTATGAAAGAATGAAAAGGGTTTTAAAGTGAATTGGTGGGTTATCCCAAGTTTGCATAAATTGAAGCATTACATTACTCTCATGCATGCTAGCATTGATTTAAATGATTGAAAAGTTGATTGAATAGAACATCGTAGTTTCACTATGTTTCAATGAAGTTTGAATTGAAAGCTTGACTCCAAAATAAATATTTATGAAAGCAAATATATATGATCAAAAGGAGTCTTATGAAAAGAAAAAAATGATGAAATAATTATGGAATGATGCATTCCACTTGTGAAAGGTGAATTCTCACTTGTATGAATCAAAGAAGAGTTTTAATGAGCTATTGCTTCTAATGTTGATTTGATGATTTAAAGCTATGTAAATGACTATTTTCATATGTTATATTAAACTATTCTGTGGGATTGACTTAGCATAGAATGAGAGCATTAAGGTGGGATTTTTAAAGGAATCCTAGTAGCAACCCCTTCTCTCATTAACTATGTGTCAACATAGGAGCCCTTATAGGCTTAGGTTATTTGATTCAAAAATAGCCCTAAATTTTAAAGAAATGAATGAAGTTGATAGAGTTCAACCCATCAAGTAGTCTCCTTGTACAAATGTAGGGGGTTATGTTGAATTCCATATAATAGCTTGCATAGTCTTAAATGTCTGTTATGGTCATTTTCCCACAAATGTACGTTTTAAATGTTATTCACTTGATTGATCATTCATGCATTGCACTATATTCCATACTGTGTAAATGTTCTAATGTTTCTTCAATGATAATGCATGCGTATATACATAGTACATTCAAAGTACTAATGCATACTATTTTTCCTACATAATATCATCATGTAGGGATAGGCGTTGCTCCAGATTCATCTCCACATGGATAGTTGATTCGTTGAAGGCTACATAGTTAGTGAGTTCCCATGTTTCAAGAACAACATCCCATTTATTTTCTAGCTTATGATATGTATAGACTTTTGGTTACCTTTTTGTTACTTTTGACTCTTATTTTGATGGTGATATAGGGACATGTCTTAACCCCCGCTAAGTCTATTAGTAGAGGTATGTTTGGACATAAATATATAATGATCTAAGATCGTTGTTAGCTCTTATTCTATAATTTTCTCCCTTAGTCCCTTTCCTTTTTATTCTGCTTATATTGAATGTCATCACCTATAAAAAGCTTAATGAATGCTAAGAGGCTTGGGTGAGGTACCTCTAGGTGTTTCATTAGCTGTCTCACGTCTAGGACCTAAGCTTGGGGCATGACAATTAGACTCCTAGATAAAAACACTTATTTTATCTACCTCAAAAGGATGAAGCACAAAGGCATATTTCTTGTCAGATAGGGTAGGTTAAGATGGAAGTTTCTTTATAAAATTTTTCAGCTCATGAGATAACTTATCATAAAGCATCCATTGAAGCCCTTTCAAAACCAATATCTTGCCCTGGATGAAGAAAACCTAACCTCTGAACTACAAAAGTCAAGAAAAATAAGCATAAGGGAAACATTATAAGACAACTCACTCACTCGAGCTCCAGCATGGGCACCTTCATTAGGAAGACATGCGACTGAAAAACCATTCATGATTGTTGGATCAAGAATGAATTTGATGATCGACAAAAGGATAAGATGAAAGGAACAAGTCATAACCTATTGTTCCAATCAATTCGAATACATCTGGGAGTAGGAGAAGAGAAAATACACGAAAGAGTGGAAACCTAAGGCGATGGTTTTCCTTCAATACAATAATAATCCAACAAGGATAAGATATAGAATTTGACTCAAAGAAGTAGAAGTCTAGTGTCTATAAATAAAGAAGGGTTTTCATAAAGATGAATTGCACACTTACATAGAAAGCTTCAAGTAGAACAAATTCAACTAAGAGAGAGTTCATATTTGAGAGAGTTCTGATTGAGATTTGAGAGTGCTACGAAGACAAAGAAATTAAATTGAAGTACTTGTTCGATAGGCTTACTCTTATAGTTCTAAGTTTGTTTTATATGTAAAAGTGATTATCGAGTTGTAATTGTTGTGTTAGAGTGAAGGTTATTCTTCTAGTTGAGGGCAATTGGAATTAAGGGGTTTAATAGTCAAGGGTGATTGTTGAAGTTTAGGAATTAGAGTTTATAATTCCTTAGAGTGCTTAGAATTGTAATCTTAAACAGTTGTTGTGGCTCAAGTTTTAGTGAAGTAGAGTTAAATCCTACAGAGTTGTAGGTCATGGTTTTTCACCCTTTTTAGTCGGGGTTTTTCAGGATAAATCGTTGTGTCATTATTCTATTTAGTATTCAAAATTCAGTCTTGACAATTCATAAGTAATAGATTACACAAACCATTTCCTTAGGTAGGCTTACTCTTATAGTTCTAAGTTTGTTTTATATGTAAAAGTGATTATCGAGTTGTAATTGTTGTGTTAGAGTGAAGGTTATTCTTCTAGTTGAGGGCAATTGGAATTAAGGGGTTTAATAGTCAAGGGTGATTGTTGAAGTTTAGGAATTAGAGTTTATAATTCCTTAGAGTGCTTAGAATTGTAATCTTAAACAGTTGTTGTGGCTCAAGTTTTAGTGAAGTAGAGTTAAATCCTACAGAGTTGTAGGTCGTGGTTTTTCACCCTTTTTAGTCGGGGTTTTTCACCCTTTTTAGTCGGGGTTTTTCAGGATAAATCGTTGTGTCATTATTCTATTTGTTATTCAAAGTTCAGTCTTGACAATTCATAAGTAATAGATTACACAAACCATTTCCTTAGGTAAATTTGGAGGTCAGTATCCTAACAATTGGTATTAGAGCAGGTTATCTTAATAGGAGTTTAACTACTTATGGTATAGATCACTATGAATTCTACACCTCCTCTCAGACACGATGAAGGGCAACACGTCAACTGACCACCTCTATTCAATGGCAATACTATTCCTGGGGAAAGATCGTATGGAGGATTTTCTTTAAGCTGAGGATTTTCTTCAAGCTGAAGATTTAGTTGAGAGTCACTGATGGACCAAAACTACCTATGATTAAAGATGCTGAAGGAAACGACATTCCAAAACCAAAGGCTTAATAAGAAGCAGATGACAAGATGCTAGGTAAAAATACCAAAGCCAAGTGCATTTTTATATGGATTCGGGCCTGACGAGTTCAACTGCATATCCAGTTTTACCACTACAAAACACATATGGTTCACTCTAGTTAACTACCACAAAGGAACCACTCAAGTGAGAAAATTCAAGATCGTTAGATTAAGCACTGAATACGAGGCCTTCAAGATGAAGAATGGAGAATCTCTTCAGGATATGATCGCGAGAATTACCATAGTGGTAAATGAACTGGTGTCCTTGGAAGATATACACTACTGAGGAACAAGTTGAAAAGGTCCTAAGAACTCTACATAAAATAAAGGTCACTGCAGTACGAGAAGCCAATGATCTAAATAACATGAAGTTGGATGAACTTGTAGGAAATCTGAAGACTTACGAAATGAATGTTGAAAATCCCAAAAGAAATGAAGGAAGCAAAGACAAAAGCCATGACCTCAAAGCAGCTGATAGTGATTAATTAGACCTAGATGATGAGGACATATCTTTGACTAGGAGGAAATTCAAAAAACTCTTCAAAAAGGGAATGAACTTTGGGAAGAAACCTCCATCAAATAAAGACAAAAGAACAGAAAAGGGACAATATGGTGGGTGCTACAAATGTTGAAAAATCGATCATCAAATCAAAGACTGTCCTATATGGAAATCAAATGGAGAAAGGAGAGAGCTGAAAAGGAAAAGAGAGAACTAGCAAACAAAAGGAAGATAAAAGAAAAGAAAAGTGGAAAAGTAATGTATGCTGCTTGGGGAACAGGTTCAGACAAATCTGTAGAAAAAGCTGAAGACATTGCTCTAATGGACATAGAGGATTCCGAACCTGAATTTGAATTAGACACCAAAGAAAAAGAGGCAAACTTTCTTAATCTTAAAGACAAACTCAAAACCTTTTCGAAAAAGAAACTAAACTCTCTAATGCTAACCCTCATAGACACTATCTCTAAAATAAATGATAATTAAAATGAGTTGTTAGCCACCATGACCAGTCTAAAATTTTATTATATCGATCTAGAGAAAATTAACTCCAGTCTAAAAAGGCAAAACCAAATTCTACAAGTAAAGGTTAGAAAAATCGATTCTAGTAACCTATCCCTCAAAACTGAATTATTGAAACTTAGTATTATTGAAAAGGGGATGGAAAATCTTAGTAGTGATCAAGATAGTTTTGAACAAAACCTTAAGAATGAGCTATTTTCTGAAAAGGAAAACCCAAGAAGAATAAATCTGGAATTAGCTAGAACCAAGTTGAAGCTTGAGAAAGAGAATAGATTGACTCAATCTTCCATGATCGTAACTCAACTTAGCAATAACACAAGCAGTACAAAACTGGAATAGGTTTTGAAAAAGGATCTACTAGTTCAAACTCTGATCTGTGTACACTATGTGGGAATGTAGGTCAGTCTAGACTCTTATGTTCAAAATCTAGAATCAATCCAAACAAAAGATTGCAACCACATCAGAGGAAGATGTGCCGTCAAAAGAAATTACTTTAAAATGTCTTATCTAAATGGATAAATAAAGATCTTATTTATCCTTTTGATCAAAGGAAAGGACCCAAGTTAATTTGGGTTCCTAAACTTAACCTTTAATTCTTTCAGGACAAGTGATAGGAAGCAAGCAACTATGGTTCATAGATAGCACATGCTCAAGACATATGTCTGGAAACAAATCAAAATTTCTCTCACTTGAAGAAAGAAAAGGAGGAATGGTCACTTTTGGTGGAGGACAAAGAGGGCAAATAAAAGTCATTGGAAAAATAAGTAAAGTAGAGGAGCACTCAATTGAAAAGATGTACCATGTTGAAGGACTAAACTACAACCTACTCATCATATCTCAACTCTGTGATAAAGGAAACAAGGTGACCTTCTATTCCTCAAGCGTCGAGGTAATTGACTTAAAAACTGATGAAACTATTCTCATGAGAAACAAAAATACAAACATGTATATACAGTCAACATTGCAAAATTACCTACAGAAGACCTTGTATTTTTAAGTGTGATGGACAAGGATCCCTTGCTATGGCACAAAAGGCTAGGTCATGTCAATCATGTTTAGCTAAATAAGCTTATTGCCAAAGACTTAGTAATAGGAGTTCCTAAAACTAAGTTCAAAGTAGATAAGATATGTGATGCTTGTGCTCTAGGAAAGAAAACAAAATCTTTCTTCAAATCGAAATAGGTTATCAGTTCAACTAGATCCTTGCAATTGCTTCACATGGATCTATGTGAACCTATGAGAGTTCAAAGTAGAGGAGGCAAAAAATATGTGTTTGTTCTTATTGATGATTATACTAGATTCACTTGTATAGTTTTTTTGGCCTCTAACGAAGATGTATTTGAGGTATTCTATACTTTGTTGAGAAAACTGGAAGAGAAACTAGACAAACAACTAGCGGCAATCAGATGTGATCATGGTACTGAATTTGAAAATTCAAAATTTGTTCAATTCTGCTTTGCGCATGGTGTGCATCACAACTTCTCTTTTCCTAGGATTCCGCAACAAAATAGAGTAGTAGACTAAAAGAATCGAACACTTCAATATATGGCCAGGACTATGATGCTAGCAAGCAATATTGGTAGTCAATTTTGGGCTGAAGTTATATACACGGCATGTTACATAATAAATAGATGTATGTCCAGGCCTATGCTAGATAAGACTTCATATGAACTACTCAAAGGTAGAAAACCCAATATATATCACCTCAGAGCCTTTGGATGTCAGTGTTATATTTACAAAAATGAAAAGAATTTGTTAGGAAAATTTGATGCTAGAAGCGATGAAGGAATTTCTCTAGGATATTCTTCACATAGCAAAGCCTATAGGGTATTGAACAAAAGATGCATGTGTGTAGAAGAAAGTGTGCATGCAGTTTTTGATGAATGTAATATTATGTCTAACCAAAGTTTGTAGGATGATGATGAACCATTAACCTACTCATAATAAAACATCCAAGAACACACTCATGGAATAGGTTCAAATCTTGCAGACATCAGTGAGAATGAATCAAATCCAGAAAACAAAGATTCAAATGACATAAAGGAAGCAGAGCAGAAGAAGAACACTAAAATCTAGGAGATAAACACTGAAAATCCTAAATCACAAGAAATAGCTATTAAAGGGTAAAAATACTAGGGATCACATCTTATTGATAATATTCTCACAGATCTCAACACAAGCATAACCACCAGTTCTAGACTAAATGTGCATTTAATGCCTTTTTGTCCATGTTCGAACTAAGATAATCAATGGAGCTATGCAAGATGCAGTTTGGATAATTACAATGGAAAAAGAACTCAATCAATATGAGAGAAGTAAAGTATGGCACCTGGTACCCAGACCCTCTAGCAGGACCATCATTGACACAAAATGGGTATTCAGGAATAAGTTGGATAAACATGGTACAATCACAAGGAACAAGCCAAGGTTGGTAGTGAAAGAATACAATCAAGAGGAAGGAATAGACTACGACAAAACTTTTGCTCCTATGGCTAGATTGGAGGCAATCAGACTCCTCATTGCATTTACCGCCTACATGGAGTTCACTCTATATCAAATGGATGTAAAAACTATATTTCTAAATGGGCTACTCAAAGTAGAAGTTCTCGTCAAACAACCTCCTAGATTTGAAAATAATACATATCTTGACTATGTCTACAAACTTGATAAAGCACTCTATGGACTCAAGCAAGCACCCAGAGCATGGTATAAAAGCCTATCAAAATTTCTTCTTAGTCATGGGTATACTCGAGGTAAAATCAACAACACTCTATTTCTAAAAAACAAAAGGAAGGACATGCTTATTGTACAAATCTATGTCGATGACATGATTTTTGGAGGAACCAACAAAACACTTATAAAGCAATTTGCTGCACTAATGAGCACTGAATTTGAAATGAGTATGATGGGAGAAATCAACTTCTTCTTAGGACTTCAAATCAAACAAACATCTTCTAGAACACTGATTCATCAACAAAAATATATTAAAAAAACTACTCAAAAGGTTCAAAATAGAAGAGTCAAAGTCAATTGACACCCCAATTGCTACAACCACTAAGTTAGAATTAAAAGGAACAGGTCCAGCTATCAAACATAAACTATACTGTGGAATAATAGGCTCTCTTTTACATCTTATAGCTAGCAGACCTTATATATGTTTAGTGTGGGTTTATGTGCACGTTTCAAGCCAATTCTAAAGAATCCCACTTAAAAACTGCCAAACGAATTCTTCGATATTTAAAGGGCATTACTGATCTCGGATTGTGGTATCCAAAAGGGAGTAATTTTGATCTAGTAGGATATGCAAATGCTGATTATACAGGAGTTTTGGTCGATAGAAAAGCATGACTGGTATGTCTCACTTCTTAGGATCATGTTTAAGGTCATGGGGAACAAAGAAGCAAAACTATGTGGCTCTATGCACTACTGAAGCTGAATACGTTATTGCTGCTTCATGTTGTACATAATTACTATGGATCAAACAACCGCTTCAAGAATTTGGGGTAAAAATTAAGTTTGTTCCAAATTTTTTTGACAATACAAGAGCTATTAACATAGCAAAAAAAAAATTCCAACAAAAGAAAACAAAATACATTAACATCAGACATCACTTCTTAAGGGATAATATAGAAAAGGGACTGATATAAATGAATTTTTGCACCACTGACAAACAAATTGTAGATATATTTACTAAAGCACAGCACGAGATCACTTCGAAAGGAACAAGTTGGAGCTGGGGATGATCAAAATCACATAAGCTATCTCTAATGACTAGCTCATAAACCTTGTTTGTAAAAACATCTGAAATTAAATTTTGATACTCAATTTGTTTGCTCTTACATCTAGCCTAAAACTACTCCTACACTATAACTTAGTATTTTGTGTAAGTTATAGGAATAAAAACAAAATTAGGGGCAAAAGGACAATATACTCTCAGCACAAGGTGTGTACATTAAATTGGTTGAAGATTGATAAATCTAGCCTTTTTAGCACTTGTACTTATTCCTTACACATACCTCAAATATAAATCATACCTATCTTAAAATACTACAAATGCCATATTTTTTGAAAAGTAACCATCACATCAAAACTGCCAAGTGTCACATCACTCTCCTTCCACAAGAAAACTCTTCAACTTAAAGATCTCTCATTAAAAATCATCTCTCCAAATAAACACTCATTCCTTCTCTCCCAAATTCAAAAATCACCATTATCTCCCAGCCCAATACGTTATTTTCAAAAATTTCTCTACAACAGTACTCCTAAGAAAGAATTAAAACATGGCCTTCCAATCTCCTACACCTTCATTGACAGTCTCATCTGATTGGTCCATAGTTCTCTTTAAAGATCATCAAGTACAGGTCATCGTACCACTGGTTATTTTCATTGATACTCTTAGGGTCGCATATATGGAAGGTCCTCTGGCTAAAACTCAGGCGGAATCGTGCATTAGTAAATCAGGAGATATATCATATTAGGAGGAACAAGTTCAAATTAGGGCTTCTAAAGAGGGGGAACTAGGGTTACTGTCTAGGGTTGCCTCAATTGAGAAAGCATCTGTTGAGAACTAGACAATAATGAAAATGACATCCCAATTATCAACGTGGTCCCTAAACGTTTGAGGTCTCATTTCTGCAAGACTTCAGGCAAACCTGTATTGATACCCATTGATGAACTAGAAGAGCACAAAACATCTACTTCTTTTGTTGCGGTTCGAGTACGCATAACCAAGTCTGTCCAAAAGGATTTGGATGAGGGTCTTCTTGTATTTTCATCTCAAAAGTCCACATCTGCTAAAGGTGAGTTTGTTTATCCCATTAACCCTATTAATATTAAGGATGATGATGTTAGTAAGTTTCAGAGGAAATGCAAAGGGAAAAGTGTTGCTTCATCCTCTCATCCCCAAAAAGGGGTTAGAAAACCTGTTCCTTCTAAGGGATCTAGTACATCTAGGTTAGTAGATGAGTTTGATGATGCGAGTGAATTACCTTCCTCTGAATCTCCTAGTAGTATAGACACTGATGAAGAAGGCACTGGGTTGATATTGGGGCTGATGATGAAATTAGGGTAGACAACTTAGGGGATGATATCGAGGATAGTCGGGGGGCCCAACAATGGGCCCAATAATTTAGAATTGTGAACTTTGGGTAACAAACTGTGCTTAGGGGAAGTGATTACTAGGTTTGGGGGAGTAGAGCTGGGTGAACTATTGCTTCTTTTACAGATGCAAGATTGGACTGACCTATTCCTTCTGGGGGATATGCATTGCAAAATTGAAAAGAAAGAAACATGTCAATTTTATATCAATGCTACTGGGTCATCGAACTCTCGTTAGGGATGTTTCATTTACCCTTACTCTAGAGATTCTTGCAATCATTTTTGGTGTCACTAACATAAGGTGTTGTCACTATGTGAACCAAGATTGGCCTCCTTTGGACGATTGCCTGCTGTTTTAGATATCTCATATCGGTTCGCTAATGATCCTATATTGGATACTCATACTCGAGTAGTGCACAAGATGGTGTTACTAAGACAACAAAAGTGTACTGAGGCAAATCAATCTGCCACAACTCATTTTGTGGACAAGTGCGTGAATACACCTAAGATGGGCGTGTAGGGCATGAAATAATCAACTTCCACATATTAATAAAGATTAAATAAATATTCATTAACGTAAAACCATTTAAATTAATATACATTTCTACCTCTTTACCTAATTCTTATTCCCCTTATTGTTCCTCAAACACAAATTACCATTGTAGCTCAAAGAGGTAATCTTTAACGAATTATTTGCTTTAATTTTTTATTATTTATTTCTCTTCTTTGTTCGATTTTTAATTAGGTTTTTAATTTATTTTCTCTGATTTCTGATAATTTTATTATAGTTAGACATGAAAGAGGTAAAATTGGATTTGAATAGCATTTATTTTGATAAGGATGATCCAAAGTTGAATAAGGAAGTGTGATGCTTTCACGGTTTGCTGTTCCCTTTGAAACATTCTTGGTCCGATAATAATCCGGGTAGAAGATTTTGGTCTTTCCCATACTATGGATCAAAGAAGTGTAAATATTTTTGTTGGGAAGATGATGTGGTTAATGAACGATCTAAGTTCATCATTCCAAAGTTTGTGAAGAAAATGAAGGACATGAATGAACTATTATTTGGAAATGTGAAGAAAATGAAGGAGATGAAAGAAATCAATGGCTACAATGATAGAGAAATTACGGAGATGGAAGATTAGTTTGTATTTACCCAGTTGGAAGAACAATGTAGTGTGAAGCACTTTTTTTGATTTGGCAGATGAAAGGTTTGGGAAAGAGGAAGGTCAAATACAAATTTTCCTTTTTACACTTTTTAAGATTTATTTTTTAAAATTAATTAATTAAGCTAATTGATAAATTTATTTAATTAAATAGCGCATGTGAGACAATCACTTATGATTGATTCAGTAAGTGGTCCAGCTGGGTACATATATATATTTGAAATACACTATTAAATAGTCCATAGGGGTAATAGGTCCCGCTCAAAGTTTGAGATTGGTACAATAATTTTTGTCAAAGTTCTGATATATTTTGGACTATTATCCCATTTATTAAGAAATCATTAAGCTTAGTTTTCAAGATAAAAACTGATACAGTCATATTTGTTCATAATTTCATAGAGAAAATCTTGTAAAAATTCATGGGGTAAGAATTATTGTGGAAATAAGATGCTTTCATGAAGGGTTCTTGGGGTTTCATCATGAATCAAGAAAAATTAAAGAACTTGGAATTTTATTCTAACCCTAACTGATCTAGGAGAATATTCTGAAAAGATGAAAATGTAGTTTGTGGGAAAGCACAATATATTCCCATACATGGAGACAACTTACATACCTTAGTGATGAAATTGGAAGAAGAACCTTGAAAGAGAACCCTAGGTTTCTGGAAGGGAATATTGAACTTTGAGTCTTTAGACCTTGGGAAGTTGGAGATACCTCTTTCTTGATGTCCTTGAGTTTGGAAGAAGAATAATTAGGGATTGTGGACTTGATATTCGTATTATGACATTATTTGGCTATAATATGGAGTTGGGGAAGTTAATAGAGTATAAAAGGGAAAGAATATCCATCTTGGAACATAATAGTTTCTAAAGTTTTTCAAGCCACTTCAGTGATGCATTTCGGTGATATACCAAACTATTCGATGATTCACCGAATTGATAGGTGTCATCGCCGAATTTTCTAATTTAGACATATTTTAGTAAAACAACCATAACTTTCTACTCTAAACTCGATTTAACAAAGGGGCAGAGGCTTTGGAAAGAATACTCATAGACCTTTAATTTGATAGGTTTTGGTCCCTTAACTCTTTATATTCAAGAGATATGATAGTTTGAAGTTGACACTTTTCATAATCTCATGGAAAAACTCAATGAGTAGAGAAGCTTTGAACTTGACTTAGTGTTAGAGGTCCTTTATGATCCTAAACCACATCTGATAAATTTCCCAAACATAGGAATGGACTGTAACACACATATACAAATAGAATACCATCTAGTCTAATTTGTTATGCTCAAGACGAATGGTTCAAATCCGTAACTTAGAACTTGCAATGTGTTACAATATCTCTCCCCTCGGAACATTCATCTACGAATGATTCTAAAGATTGGGTAACCAAATTCATCTAACTTGTATGAACTAAACTCTCCATCAAGGTCATAAACATTTGAAGGAATACAAAAGGCATGAATTAACATAGAAACTAAATCACTCAAACACAAAGTATAGGTATGGAGTCTAAAATAAGAGAAAGATTCTTACCTTGAATATTTCCATCCAAAGTCATAAATAACTGAGGGTATCTAGATTTCATTCGTTTTCTGCTTCTTATGTAGCCTCTTCGATAAATTGATTCCTCCATAGAACATTTACTGATGCAACTTCCTTGGTCCTTAATTTTCAAACTTGACGGTCAAGAATATTATTTGGAACCTCCTCAAAATACAACTTGTCCTTCACATCACTAATTTATGTGGGCACGATGCATCAAGGGTCACTTATACATTTCTTAAGCATCAAAATGTTAAACACTAGGTGAACTGTTGCTAATTCTATTAGTAGCTCGAACTCATAAGCTACTTTAATAACTCTTTTTGAAATTCTATACATACCAATATAGCAGAGAATAAGCTTATCTTTCTTTCATGACACACTTCATGGGTTAAACCTTTAAGTAGACCCAATCACCCACTTCGAATTCTAAGTCCCTATGCCTAACATTAGTATAGTACTTCTGATGGCTCTGTGTAGTATTTAACCTTTGCTAAATAGTCTTGACCATCTATATAGCCTAATGAACTAAGTCTGGCTCTATCATTTCTAATTCACAAACTTTGAACCAACCTATTAGAAATCAACATATTTTTTCATAAAGAGACATCTGAATGCTGGAATGGTAACTATTATTGTACGCAAACTTTATGAGAGGCAAGTAGTCATCCTAACTTCTCTTGAATTCAATGGAACAAGACCTCAACGTATCTTCTAGAGTCTAAGTAGAACACTTTGTCTAACCATCGTTCTGAGGATAAAAAGTAGTACTAAGATGCACTTTCGAACTCAAACCTATCTAAAATTACATCCATCATTGGGTGATGAAATGAGCACCCCTATCTGAAATAATGGATAATGAAAATCTATGAAGTGGAACTATTTTGTAGATGTATAATTTGGTATAGTACTCAATAGAGTATGTTGTCTTTACTGGCAAGAAATGAGCTAACTTGGTCATTTAATCTATAATTACCCAACTTGATTCATATTGTCGATAAGATCGCGGTAAGCCGGTAATGAAGTCCATAATGATCATTTACGAATTCCACTCAGAGAGAGTTGCATTTTGAGCCATGCCATATGTCCTTTGGTTCTCAATCTTAACCCGTTGACAATTTGGACAGCTAGCAATAAAATCAGCATTGTCCCTCTTCATACCATTCCACCAGTAGACTACTCTCCAGTAATGGTACATTTTTATGGAACCTGGATGAATTGAATATATGAAATTTTGCTCTTCTTCCATGATTCTATCTTTGAGACAATCCATATTTCGTACACATAACCTATCTTGGTATTTTAATTCACCATCTTCTCTTTGTTTGAAGGACAACATCTTTACTTATGAACCTCCTCCTTTAGCTGGAGTATGATAGAGTCATCATTCTGCTTCTCTTTTACTTTTATCACTAAGGATTATTTATCCCCATTTTGAACAAGCAAACCACCCTTCTCCGACTCTAGGAGACAAACCCCCACGCGTACAAGTCCATATACTTCCTTGGCCAACTATTTCGTTCCCTCTTCAAAGTGGGATGTACTCCCTATAGATAATTTACTAAGAGTATCAAGAACAATGTTGGCCTTACCTGGGTGGTTAAAAATACTCATATCATAATGTTTAAGCAATTCTAACCATTTTGTCTTTCTAAGGTTCAGTTCCCTCTGACTAAAAACATACTAAAGACTCTTGTGATAAATGAACATATCCATATGCACACCATAGAGATAATGATACTAAATCTTCAATGCAAATACTAGAGCTGCCAATTCAAGGTTGTGAGTTCAAGTGTTCTTTGCATGGATCTTAAGATTCCTGGAAGCATTAGCTATAACCTTAGTATTCTACATCAAAACACAATCAAGACCAACTCTTGAAGCATTACAATAAACTATAATATTTGTATCATCTAGCAAGGTCAAGGCTAGAGTAGAAGTCAACCGAGCCTTCAACTCTTCAAAATTCTTCTCATAAACTTCATACCACTAGCACTTGTCCTTCTTCTGTGTCAATCTGATCAATGGGGCATCAATAGTCCAGAACCCCTCTAATAACCTTCTATAGTAACCAGCTAAGCCCAAAAAGATCTTAATGTTTGTCGTAGTAGTAGTCCTAGGAAAGTTCTTCACTGCCTTAATCTTTTAAGTGTCAACCTTTCATGACTCAAATTTAGGGCCTAGACATGACACGGAGAATGAGAAACCCAAAGGTACCTCACCCAAGACTCTTAGCAATCATTCAGACATTCATCAGTAATGATAATCAATATCAAGCAGAAGAAAACAAAAGGGAAAGCAGGACTAAAGGAGAACATCATAAAATATGAGTCATCATCAAACTTAGATCATCATAGATTTATTTCTAAACATACCTCTACTAATAAACTTGGCGGGGGCTAAGACATGTCCCTAGATCACCCTCAAATAAACTAATAATAAAGTACCAGAATAGGTGTGTTAATACCTCAACATAACATATGCTAGAAAGGAAAGGAGTGTTGTCCTTGAAATAATGGGAACTCACCGAAAATGGCCTTCAAACAATTCAAACTAACCACATGGAGGAGGAGGAACACCGGTCCCTACATGGTGATATCGTGGAGGCAAAAGTGTATGCATTAGTACTTTGAATGTACTAAATATGTAGGTATGCAACATGATACAAACATTAAGACATACATAAGGTAAAATACATGAGTGAATGTATGCATGAATAATCAAGTAGATAGCATTTAAATCATACATATGTGCGAAGATGACTATAACCAATATGCGAGCTATTACATGAAATCCAATATAAACCCCTACATTGGCACGGGGAGACTACTTGCCAAGTATAACTCTGATCAACTTTAAACATTCTTAAATTTTAACTTTAATATTTGATGGCTACAAAGGCCTAGCCGACAAGGGCTCCTATGGTGGCACATAGTTAATAAAATGTGAGACTTTACTTAAGGACCCCTTTGGTTGAGTCCCCATCTACATGCTACATTAGCTGCTAAGTTAAATCCCACAGAATAGTATAAAAAAAGGGCAGCTCGGTATAATAAAGCTCCCACAGAATAGTATAATACTTCAAAATAGTCAAATCATATAGCTTGAGAATTCAAACAACACATTCGGTAGAAAGCTCACTAAAATATTTGGTTTATAATATCATCCTAGCTGCCATACCCTATTTACCATCATACTACTGAACTTTGATTTATAAAAAAATTAGGTCTACAATCAGTGACAGTATTTTGGGTACCATGATAATCGGACCTATCTTTTGGAAAAATATACAAAAGCATTGATGGTATATAGAGATGTCGTACATATTGTATCATAACCTTAAACATTTAATTTGATTCAATGTGAGGATTGTCCTTTCACATTGAAATCTTACTTTGGATAAAAAGCCCTTTTATCGACCAATCATTTCATAAAGACTCCCCTTCATATGCATGTACTTCATAACATTCATTGGAGTCAAACTTCATTTCAACTTTACTTTATCATAGAAAACTAGGTGGGTTTATATCAATCAACTTCTAAGTCATTTAAATCAATGCTAGCATGCATGAGAGTGAAGGAATTCATCATTTAAACATCTTAAAACAACCCAACAATATAATTTAAAACTACTTTTAAGCCTTCATATAAGGACCTTGATAAATCATCCATTGCATGTAAATAAGAATCCACATAAGTCAATATACACAAATAAACTTCAAATATTCAAGAATCTATACATTTGGAATCGTAGTATGAAAATCCATAAATCGCTTGAAATTGAGAGTCAATGTGTGTGTATATTTACATATAATAATCTATGCATTTAGAAGCATCGTGTAAAAGCCCATAGGATTTCATCATTTAAAATTGAAATACTAAGTTGACAAAACATTTGAGCGCCATGGGTGGAATTATCCATGGATGAAAAACCACATACCTTAGAGAGGAACTTGAAGAAGAATTGGAGAAGTCTTGACATTAGGTATTCAATGTCAAGCTTGAATCCTTTGAGTTTGAGTGGATTTTGTTTTTATAGGAGATGATTTGGGAGAGAGGAGGATGAAGTTTACGGTTTTGGGGGTGGCAAAAGACTGTAAAAATGACCCTAAAATACATCCAAGTTCGTGTATATTTGTTTAGGTAATTGTCCAAGATGCCCTTCATAAAAAAAATATGGAAAATAGGTTCAGAACCCTATAGGTGCGATAGTGGCGCGTCGTGCTAGAGCCAAAACTACTACAACTGATTTTGTGCGCTAAAGTGGCGCCCGACACCAAGCCTAAAATCACTACAATGATAGTATATAGTAAAATGGTCATAACTTTTTACTCCGAACTCGGAATGAGGAAACACTGGTGTTGTTAGAAATAAGACTCAAAGAACTTCAAATTGATATTTATGAGACACCTAATTCGATATATAATAGGGTATATGGGAGTTTGAAGTTGACCCTATTATGGACTCAAACTAAAACTTAGCCGATGAAAATTCTTTGGACTTGGCTTTGTGTTAGAGATCCCTTATGACTCTAAAACACATTTAATACACTTCAAATACATAAGAATTAATCCTCACTCATATATACAACTAGAAGTTTTTGAGTTCAATCCTATATGCATATGAAGAATGGTTCGGGTCTTGGTGTAGAATTTTTTTTGTGTTACAATATCTCCATCTTGGGAACATTAGTTCTTGACTGAGAATCATTAGCATAGAAGGGGACATGGCATGAGGAATATCAAACAAACATGAACAAAATGACACTCACATTGCATAAAACATGAGATCTTTAAACTTAGCATAAAACATGACTTTAAAATTAAACTTTATGAACATGCATGCATATGAGGGTTTAAGAAAACTGAAACATAGGAGTCTTAAGCATTTGAGTATGAATAACTTAGTTCCTTAGATTTGAGTTGAATGAAAAATATGAGGGTAACGTTTCATCATATACGTTTCCACTTCCCATGTAGCGTTTTCAACTTGTTTATTTCTCCCAAGGACTTTTACGGATGGAATTTCCCTAGTCCTCAATCACTTAACTTGCTGGTCTAAAATTTCAACCGGAACCTCTTCATAGGTCAAGCTTTCTTAAAAATTTATTACTTCCAATGGGGCGATGGAACTAGGATCACCCATACATTTTCTCAACATAGACACATGGAATACCGAATGAACCGAGGCAAACTCCAATGATAAATCAAGTTCATAGGCCACCTTATAAATATACCTTAGGATCCTACACCTCTATAGGAAAATTTTATCCCAAGAGTACTACTCCTAATTACCCCATTTAATCAAATATCGAGGCCTAATCAAGAAACACCCAATACACTGCACACTCACCCACATGCCATCAACAACACATTCAATCCTAGTTCTATAACTACTCTATTACACTCACTTAAAACCCTTAACAATAAGTCATCAATAGCCTACTACAATCACTCACATATGTACAAAAACGCATTCAAGCCTACCATTCTAACCATTTTATGGTTCTCTTGAAGTCATCATCACTTAAGAATCTTCATGTCTATATTAGCCCTCTACATCTGCATTTGCATTAACTCCTACTAACGGACACACCAATATACTCTTACTTATATATTGTACACAACAAGATCCATCTAGCTCTTCCTCCATGTCTATAACCTTAAATGGAATAAGCATATTTCAATCATCACAATACGAAACACAAACTCTTCTCCATCTATCATGACTCATCTAATATCATCAACCTTAGAACACATAATCGACCTTGATAACTAGGTAATATATCTCCCCCATGGGAAAATACTTCTACTTTCTTATCCCCCACCAATTCCTTCAACTTTACCAATGATGGATCAAGGTCTTTTTTTACTTAACATCTACTACTAAAGATGATTCAAACCCAATTTGCACCACCATAATCAGAACGACTCAACCTCACTGCCAATCTAGCCAACCGATGAACATCCCTTACAACTTCCTCTTCCATTCATCAACATAAGCCATGCTCCCCATAAATACCCTACTAAGTGCACCGGCCACACATATTGGCTTACCCGAATGTGAATGAACACTCATGTCATAAAACTCATTAGTCACGGGAGCCGACTCAAGAGAAGGACTTTCGGAGTTGACATCCCTAACCCTCACAATATTATAAATGAAACCTTTAGAAATCAATTTTTGTGCCTAAATAAATGAAATGAACTTACCCTTTACTACCGAATCATGACCCTTTCATTCAAGAATAACATCAAAATCTACCATGTCAAGCTCAATGAGATCAAAAGGAAAAACTTTGTGCAAGGTAAACACGGGATAACCCCCCCCCCCTACCACTTTTTTTTTTAAAAAAAGCAACCGACTAACCAATGGGGTTAGACACCAAATAGGGCTCCAATAATATTTTGGGATATAAACCAAACCTATTAGAAATAAATAAAGCAACAAACCATAAATTGGCACCAGATCTAACAATGCATGCACTTTAAAATCAAAAACCTTTAACTTACTTGTCCCATAGTTGGGAGAATCCTCTAACTCCTGATGAATTTGAAAGGCATATAATCTGTTTTAGCGCAGATTGCCATCCGATGTAGTTGCACTTTGATTCGGATGACCTGTAGTCTAGGCCAGAGCTTGAGGTCTATTATAACTCCTAAACTTCCTTGTATAATGACCCGACATTCCACACCTATAACAAGTATCCAACCCCACTAAGCACTCTCCCCTATGGGTTTTCCCACACTTGGAACACTTAGAAATAGTAGATGCACTAAAACAGCCAACGGGCTCGGATTGAGAAGTCCTACCTTCACCTCGAGCATTCTTGGACTGCCTTTCTTTTCTAGATGCCACTAGACAGTCCTCCTTCTTATGTCCATCTTTCTCATAACTATAACAACTCCTTGTGCCGTACAAATACTCTCCTAGATGGTTTTTACTACACTTGCCATATGACAGGAAGGACTTTTCCTTGCCATCACCCTTCCTAGAACAAGGATCATACGTCTCCCTCTTTGAGATCTTTTGATGGTTAAAGTCATTACCTCCAATATTACTCCTTTTATTCACCCATTTTATTTTCTTAACAATCATGTTCAATGGAGTCAACCTTTTTGATTCAACTGAGCCATCACAGCGTGATCCAATAATATGATGGCATCATGAAATTCTACATTAGTCACTTGTTCATCTAGAGGATCATTAGGGATTTTTTCCTCATTAGCATCAACCCCTCCTTGAGCTAGAGCCTCTGGAACCGGAGTAACTTGGTCTTTGATAGCATCTATTATTCTAGGTGAAGGTACTCTTCTTCAAGGTATTATCTAGAGAACATGATATAATTCGTTAGATAAGGGAAATTTTAGGACAACTCTAAGGCACAATGCAAATCATGAAAGAAGGGAAACTTTTCTAAACGTCTCATAGTCTCATATTCATAATTGTGGCACACTTCACAACTATGAACTCTCCTTATTTGACGCGGTATGTTGGACTCCTAGGACAATTTCAAAACATTTGGCTCTGATTCCAAGTTTGTCACGACCTATGACTAGGGCCTAGATTTGACACGACGAATGAGGAACCCAAAGGTACCTCACCCAAGCCTCTCAGCATTCATTTAAATTTTCATCAATAATGAAAATCAATATCAAGTGGAAAGAAAAAAAAAGGGAAAGTGGGACTAAGGGAGAACATCATACTATAAAAGTCATCGTCAAACTTATATCATCATATATTTATGTCCAAACTTACCTCTACTAATAGACTTGGCGGGGGATAAGACATGTTTCTAGCTCACCCTTAAGTAAACTAACAATGAAGTACCAAAATAGGTGTCTTAATGCCTCAACATAACATATGCTAGAAAGGGAATGAGTATTGTCCCCGAAATAATGGGAACTCACCAAAAATGGCTTTCAAATGATCCAAACTAACCACGTGGAGGAGAAGGAACACCAGTCCCAACATGATGATATCATGTAGGCAAAAGAGTATCAGTTAATACTTTGAATATACTAAGTATGTAGGCATGCAACATCACAAAAACATTAAGACATTAATAATTAAAATACATGAGTGAATGTATGCATGAGTAATCAAGTAGATAGTATTTAAATCATACATATATGGGAAGATGTCAATAACTGACATTTAAGACCATGTGAGCTATTATATGAAATCCAATATAAACCCCTACGTTGGCACGAGGAGACTACTTGCTAGGCACAACTCTGATGAAATTTAAACATTCTTAAATTTTAACTTTAATATTTGATGGCTACAATGGCCTAGCCGACAAGGGATCCTATGGTGGCACATAGTTAATGCAATATGAGACTTTACTTAAGGACCCCTTCGGTCAAATCCCCAGCTATATGCTACCTTCGGTGCTAAGTCAAATTCCACGGAATAGTATAATACTTGAAAATAGTCATATCATATAGCTTGAGAATAGGATATATTATCGTTTGAAATTGACCCTATTACAAACTCATATGAAAACTTAGCCAATGGAAATTCTTTGGACTTGGTCTGGTGTTAGAGATCCCTTATGACCCTAAAACACATCTAATACACTTAAAATACTTAGGAATTGATCTTAACTCACATATACAACTAGAATTCATTAAGTTTGATCCTATACGCATATGATGGTTCGAGTCTTGGTGTAGAATTTTTTTTGGGGTGTTACACGACCTAAGTTCAACCAAAACTACCACTTAGAGAATTTAGTGAAACATTGTCTATCCTTGAGGGTCTGAAGAACAATTTTATAGTGACAAATATGCTCTTCCTCACTATGGGAGTAAATTATGATATCAACTGTAAGAATGATGACAAACATGTCAATGTACTATTTAAATACTCTATTTATGAGGTCCATAAAAGATGCTAGAGTATTTGTTAGTCCAAATGACATAACAAAAAACTCATAGTGACCATATCAATTTCGGAAAGTTGTCTTTAGAATGTCATACAAACTCTAATCTTCAATTGATGGTACCTAGATCTGAGATTAATCCTAGAGAAACAAGTGGTATTCTAAAGCAAGTCAAACAAGTCATTAATTTATTCAACTGGTGATAGTCGATACACATTCTAAGGAAACCATATTTATTTCACCCAAAAAAGACTAGAGTACCCCAAGGCAAGACACAAGGTATTATGAAACCATTATCAAGAAGATCTCTTACTTGGTCTTTGAACACTTTTAACTCAGCTAGATCCATTCCATATGACAGAATAAAGATGGGTTGGGTATCAGAAAAAACATTTATCCCAAAGTCTATTTCCATATAAGGAGGGACTTTGGCAAAATCATCAGGAAAGACTTTTGGGAATTGATTCACAACTGGAACTTACTGAATGGGTGGTTTATTAACACTAGAGTCTCTAACTCTGACTAAGTGATGGATACACTCCTTAGAAACTAACTTTCTTTTCTAATAGTATAAAATAAAGTGACCATTTGGCAACATTATACTACCATTTCATACTAAGACCGACTTATTTGGAAACTAAAACCTCACTACTCAGGTTCTACAATCACTTGAGGCACAATAAGAATATAACTATCACATTGAATAATATCAAAATCTATCATATCTAACTCAACTAAGTTAATTGTAGTGTCTTTATGATAGAACATAATACAATAACTTCTTAGACCTTTTTAGCCAACACATACTCACCAAAAAGAGTAGAAACACTTAATGATCCTAGGAGCTGGTTGGGACAAATCCTAAACTTTATAGCTATATAAGGAGTCATAAAAGACAAATTTGTACAGGATCAAGTAAAGCATAATTATCTAAATAGAAGACTTTCAATATACGCGTGACAACATCTAGAGATGTTTCCAATTCCTAACAACTAGATAAAGCATACAAATATTTTTTACCTTTGTCTACCCCTGAAGTCACACCTTTTTGTGCTCCTTGCCCTACAAGGGATGTTGATGTAGTGGATTTGGATCTATTTTGCTCATAAATTTTCATTTCTAATAGACAATTTCTCTAAAAATATCCTTGTTAGATACACCCATAACACATGTCCATACCTAAGTGACACTTTCTCATGTGATTCTTGCTACATATGTTGCAAGAATGATGCTGTGAAGTTCTCTAAGCAATACTAGCATGGGACTGTGAGCCTGATGCCCTAAAACCTTAGTTAACCTTAAACCTCTGGTCATTTCTATTTGTTGGTGTGGGTGCACTGACTATTGGTGGTGCAGGTCTAGATGAACTCTTCTAAAAGAATGACTTATTCCCATTCCTCCATTGAATGGGCTTATGACCAGTAGACTTTACCCTCTTACTCTTATGTTCCTCTCTATACTTATGTTTATCCTCATCAACCTATTGAGAAAACACCATGATACTAGATATATCCATATTTTTGATCAAAAAATTAGTCTTACACTCCTTCGCATACTTTCCCAATTCAGACACAAACTTTCTCATTCTAGCTCTTATGTTTGGAACCATCTCTAGAGAATTATGAGATAGTTGGGTAAACTTCTCGTGGAATCCTCACTCTCTTAACAGGCACAACTTGAACCCTAACATATGCGCCCTAATATATCAAGCAAGCTATGTTCCTAGTTAGTATCCTAGTTTGTGGAGGCAAGTTACTTGCATTGGTTCTTATTGGAACCTCAATACTTGTGGTATTCCTCTAATTGGCGATATGATTTGGAGGAATGATCTAAAATACATGAATGCATAAGGTAGAAGAAACTTCATAGATAAACTCTATCGCATGAACTATAATATGAAAATAGGGTAATATTTCCTAATATCTTGTAGCATCCTTATTATAGATGTGGCACACTTCATACTCATAAAAAGAACATTACTAAACATGGATACATAGACATTCTTAGACACTTAAACCTAGTGCTTTTATACCAATTATGTCACGCCCCAAGCCTAGATCATAGACATGGATGCTCTCGATGTCATTGATATCCCGAGTATACCCATAACATTGCATTGGATGAGCATTGTAAAAGAAACACTTTGCATAAAAAATAAATCATAGAATTTAAATCTTTAATACGGACATGAAAGTTCAAACTGAATCATAACTATTTGTCTATCTATGAAGCCTCTAACATGACTAAGAAGTGCTAAAAATATGTAAACAAAGCCCTAATAAACATGCTTGGGCTCACCAATAGTAGAATATAAGGAACCTAGCAAGCGGCTTGATCATATATCTGCTTACTTGAGTCTGCATCAATAAAATGATATAGTGTCCCCAACAAAAGAGACATAAGTACTTATGGAATAGTATTGTATGTAAACTGGCAAAATGAAACACAACGTATATATCAAATCAATAGAAGTAGTTAACATAATCATAATTATAACATATGAAGGTTAAGAGATAAGGTCATTGAAATTGAGTTAAGGATTTCTTTTTCATCGTATTCTAGTTCATTATGGGAGTATAACAATGTAACTAATAATAAGCCACCATGTCAGCACATGGAATATGATCTCTAGTTGATCAGCTAAACTATCTCATACCTTATTTGGTTTAAGACATATGCGAACATATAATATGGATCTATAACTAGACCTTAATAGGGGTATAAAATAAGGCATCTGAACCAACGGTACAATCCTTAACCTACATCAAAAAACATAGTTTCAGGCGTCCATCATTTAGACATGTGCCTTCTCGATTAACTATTGAGCTCCATTAAGCTCATGTAAAAATTCTAAAGCCCCTACTCTAGAGTCAGTCCCATTATAAATTTGTTTCCAGATGTGTTTTCTGATGATTTACTCAGTGTTCCTCCAAAAGGGAAATTGACTTTGCCATAGATCTTCTTCTGGGTACTCAACCTATTTCCCTTCCTCCTTACCGAATGACCCCAGTAGAATTAAAGGAGTTAAAGGATTAATTGAAAGACTTGTTAGACAATGATTTCATTATACTAAGTATATTCCCATGGGGCGCTCCCATTTTGTTTGTTAGAAAGAAGGGTGGCTCATTACATATGTGCATTGACTATTGTTAATTGAACAAAGTAACCATCAAGAATAAATACCCATTTCCAAGGATAGTTGATTTATTTTATAAATTGCAATGGATAAGTTACTTCTCTAAGATAGATCTTTATTTCGGTTATCACCAATTGAGGGTAAAGGAGTGTGATACTCCCAAGATGGCATTTTGAACAAGGTATGGCCATTACTTGTTCCTCGTTATGTTATTCGGTTTGACTAATGCCCCCGTGACATTTATGAACTTGCTGAATAGGGTGTGCAAATAATTTTTGGACATGATATTTTGGTTTATTCTCGGAAGGAGGAGGAGCATGATAAGCACTTGAGGATTATGTTGCAAACTTTAAGGGACAAGCAATTATTATCTAAGTTTAATAAGTGTGAGTTTTGGTGAAGGGGTGTGGCTTTTGTTGGTCACATTGTGTTCAGTGAATGGATTATAGTTGATCCTAAGAAAACTGATATGGTTAAGTATTGACTTAGACCATTATCTCCTTCGGATATTAGAAGTTTCTTAGGCCTAGCCAAATACTATAGGAGATTTATGGAAGGAGTTTTTTCAATCTCATCACCTTTGACCAAGTTGACTCAAAAGAAGGTGAAGTTTCAATGATCAGAAGCTTGTGAAAAGAGTTTTCAATAGTTGAAAGATCATCTCACTACTGCCTTTTCCGGAAGGGTCTGATGGTTTTGTAGTTTATTATAATGCCTTAAGGGTTGGTCTTGGTTGTGTAATTATGCAACATAGTAAGGTGGTAGCCTATGCTTCTACACAAGTTAAGGTACATGAAAAGAACTATCCAAGCCATGATCTTGAACTAGTGGCAGTTGTGTTTGCCTTGAAGATTTGGAGACACTACCTTTATGGTGTCCATGTGGATGTGTTCACCAGCCATAAGAGTTTACAATATGTATTTAAGCAAAAATATTTGAACCTTCCACATAAGAGATGGCTTGAATTATTGAAGCACTGTGACATGAGTGTGTTGTACCATCCTGACAAAGCTAATTTAGTTGCCGATGCACTAATTCGATTGTCCATGAATAGTAGCACATGCTACATAAGGTAAGAAAAATTGATCAAATATGTTCATAGATTAGAACATTTATCTATGCAGTTGGTTGACTCCGATGATGGAGGAGTTCTTGTTCACAATGGTTTGGAATCATCTTTTGCAGCGAATGTTAAGACTAAGCAAGAACATGATCCGGTGTTAGTTGAGTTGAAGAAGTCGGTTGTTGAAAATTCCATTGAGTCTTTCTCCGAAGAGGGAGATGGTGTGCTTCACTATATAGGTGGTTTGTGTTCACCTAATGTTGATGGGATGAGAGAGTTGATATTAAATTAGGCTCATAGCTCACAATATTCGATTTATCCGGGTTTCACTAAGATGTATCGTGATTTGAGGGAAGTGTATTGGTGGAATGGCATGAATAAGGACATAACATAGTTTGTAGCTAAGTGTCTAAATTATCAACAAGTTAATGTTGAGCATCAAAACCAGGAGGTCTAGCCCAAGACATTGAAATTCCTACTTGGAAGTGGGAAGATGTTAATATGGACTTCGTAATGGGTTTTCCTCATACTAAGAAGCAATATGATTCTATTTGGGTTTTTGTAGATCGGATGACTAAGTCGATACATTTTCTATTGGTTAAGACTTCTTATGGTTCTGAAGACTATGCTAAGTTGTATGTTCATGAGTTGGTAAGTCTTTATAGTGTGCCATGTCCATCATATTGGATTGAGGTACACAATTAACTTTACACTTTTTGAAGTCGTTTCAAAAGGGTCTCGATACCAAGGTCAAGTTATGCAGCGCTTTCATCCTCAAACCGATGGTCAAGCCGAAAGAACGATCTAAAATTTAGAAGATTTGTTGAGGGTGTGGGTTATTGATTTTAAAGGAAGTTGGGATAAACATTTGTCACTAATTGAGTTTGCCTATAATAATAGTTATTACTCTATTATCCAAATGGCTCATTTTAAAGCATTGCACGAGAGAAGATGTAGGTCCCTAATAGAATGGTTTAAAGTAGGCGAAATGGCCATGATTGGTCAAAATTTGGTTATAGATGCTATGAAAAAGGTAAAAATCATAATGGAGAGGTTGAAGATGGCTCAAAGTCGTCAGAGGTCATATTCTGATGTTAAGAAAAGAGAGCTTGAATTTGAGGTGAATGATTGGGTCTATTTGAAGGTTTCACCCACGAAGGGTGTAATGTATTTTGTAAAAAAAGGGAAATTGAGTCCTAGATAACTTCGACCTTATAAGATATTGAGACGTGTTGGCAAGATGACTTATGATTTAGATTTTCCACTTGAGTTGGCCATGGTTCACTCCGCATTTCATGTGTCTATGTTGAGAAAGTTCGTGGGTGATCCAAACTCCATTGTTCCATTGGAGGATGTAAGTGTTGAAGAGAATTTGACTTACGAAGAGGTTTTGATGAAAATATTAGACCGGCAAGTTAAAAAGTTAAGGAATAAAGAAGTTGCATCCGTCAAAGTGTTATGGAGGACTCAGCAAGTAGAAAATGCTACTTGGGAGGCGAAGGCGGATATGATGAAATGATACCCGTAACTCTCTCCCTCTAATAAAGCCTAAGGTATTACGTTATTCTTATTCAAGGTTAATTGAACTCTTACATATTTCCTCTTGTGTCATTCATATGCATGCATGTTCATGAAAAGTTGATTTTGAAAGTTATGATTTTATGTTAATTTGAAGTTTTCATGTTGTATCCATTTTAAGTTATTATCATGATAATGTTGGGTTGCTAGTCCTCTTTCCATGTCCTTCCTATGATCAGTTAATCTCATTTGAGAACGAATATTTCCAAGGAGGAGATATTGTAAGACACCAAAAGTTGAAGAGTTGGAACCTAAAAGAAATCCCCCTAAATTTTGACTCACTCCAGCCTTACGAGCCACTCTATGACTCGTAGATCATCCTACGACTCGTAAGAATGAGTTGTGGAGTGAACCTTAGAAGTTGATCATGACCAAACTTAGAGAAAGGTCTTAAGACTCATGTATATGACCTATAATCTTTTTGATAACTTGTAGACACAACTCGTAGGAAGAGTCCTGAGGCTAAGTTTCAAAAATCCTTCACGGTCAAGTATACGACTTGAAAGGATGATTCGTAGTAGTTATTAAAAGTCATAGAAATGACTCATAACAAAACTAAAGAGACCTATATTTTTACAAGTTTTGGTACCTGTAGGATGGGTGGATTTGACGAGCTATAATTAATTTTACGGGTCATCGAAACTGCCCATTCTCAAACTTCAAAGACTTAAATTTTTAGGATTTTCCTCAAACCTGCAAGATGAGTCGTTTATACGACTCATCATTCCTTCAAAGACCCATATATAGGGTCTCATAAAGTCAATTTCCAGATTTAAATGAAGGAAAATTATGTCTTTTCCCAAGTTTGGTTCAATGAAACTAGACACTTTTATGGCCAAGTTCAAAGTCTTTATATAATTAATTCTTCAAATTCCCCTCCTATTCAATTCATTCTCCTAAAATTCTCTAAAGAAAGAACAAAGTCTCTCAACTTTTTTTCTTCAAGCCCAAGCTAGGGTTTCTAGATTTCTTCAAGGTTCTTCTTCAATTCTTAATGAATTCAAGCAACGTATGTATAGATTGATTTATGGGTCCTTTTCACCCATGAAGTCCCAAAGTTCCCAACAAGTTTTCTTTCAATTTCAATTGAGTTATGAACCCTAGTTTTCATATGAATTACATGAATTTAAATTGAATTATGAATGCCCATGCATGAACTATTTCCAAGTTAAGATTATGAAGTTAAAGATGATTTTCATAAATAGATTATGAGTTCAATGATCTTCAAGTAAAGTTTACATAATTTAAAGTTGTGATTCTGATTTTATGATGAAAGTTATGATGATGATCAAAGTTAACATCATAGAAGTTATTTTGGTATGATACGTCCAATTCTCTCACAATCATGTTAAATATGGGGATAATTACAATTCTCACCAAAGTTCTAGATTCTTATGAATCACTAAGTTAATGAGCTATTCCAGATATGTTTTAAAGATGGATTGATATAAAGTTAATCTTTCTCTATTTTGTTATGATTATTTTCTATGAGTTTCCATTGGGTGTTTCCTAAGCACCAAGAGGGATTCCAGGTGAGGTTTGATATGGTAACGCAGTTAGCTAACCAAGGGAATCCTAGTATCAACCTAAAGTCCCAAACTACGTTGCCCATATAGGATTTCCTTTATGGCCTAGCTAGTGGATCTACATATAGCACTGTCGAGTTGACTGGAGATGAGTAACATGATGGAGTATACCATGGAAAGATCGCCACCCCTTTCTTGGTGAGGGTTTCATTAGATTCCATGTAATATCTCGCAAGGTCTTAGATGTCGGTTAAAGATCTTATCCCACACAAGTTGAAGTTAATCTATAAGTTATATGATGAAGTTTTATGATATGAATTGACCATGAGTTTTATATGTTTTCAAATGTTTTATGCCTTACTCGTGTTCATTGTGATTGGTCATGCATCTTATGGCATATTGTTCATGTTCCTTTAGTTGTTCATGCATACCTCACGTACTTAGTACATTCAAATCTACTAATGTATATTTTTCCTACATTGTCTCATAATGTAGGGCCAGAAAATGCTTTCAATCATCCACTTTGTGGCTAGAGTTGATTAGATATATGAGTTGGTGAGTCCACATCTTATCTAGGGTAATGACTTTGCTTCTTGTTGCTATCATTGTGAATACTTCTTATTGTTCAAGTGCACTAGGAGCTTGTCCTAATCCCCCATAAAAGATTAGACTAGAGACATATTTACACAGCTTATGATGTATTTTGGTTTGGAAATCTATTGAGTTGACTTCCCGTAGTCCTATCCCCTTGAGTCGATTTTTTCCACTTACTTTTAAAATGCTTCTTTACCTTACGTATGTGATGTGTGCTAAGATGGATTATGGTTGGGGTCCCTCGCATCCCGATCTACGTGGCGTGGCTTGGCTCTAGTTCAGGTCATGACATATATTATGTTTTTTCATTCTTTGGGTTAGCCATGGTATTGCTAGGAAGACCCCTTTTTGGTCTCGAATTCAAGTAGGCTGAACTTTGCCCTATTTGTGCCTCAAGTTATTTAATAGAATCGAGTGTGAGGTCATCATTTGATTCAAAGATGAGAAGTATGCTTTCATGTCTTTAAGCACATTATCTGACCCTTTCACTTAATTTAGGATATGGGCAAGCATATCTTCCGTTAGAAATCTTTCAGGGTCGGCATTTTCTTCCTTAAGATTTTGGTGATCATGTGGAGGCACAGATCCCTATCACCATCATTTTCTCTCCAATTGGTAGCCCTATCAAACCAATCTTATTCCTTATCTCTCTAATTTCAATCATGATCCTTGTTCCAACCTTGATTTCTATTTGGCCTTTTTTAACATCCGGGCTCAACCTATTAATAGCAGCAAGTGCATTCATAGCCTTGTAACCACCCCCATGACATGATTTGTCAGGACCCAAACCTAGAGCCTAGACGTGATATAGAGAATGAGGAACCCGAAAGTACATCAAACAATCCTCTTAGCATTCTTTTTGCCTTTCATAGGTAATGAAAATAAATAAACAAGCGAAAATTATAATAGTAAATCTTTAACTTACATATGTCCAATAATACATCTAGATTTTAGATTTAATGGAGCTAAGACAAGTCCCAAGCTCACCCTCAATCATAATAGAAAGAAATGTCATAGTAAGTGTCTAAACGTCTAAACATATCATAAGCTAGAAAGATAAAGGATTATTGTTATCGTAACATGTGAACTCACCAAAAGTAACCTTCAAATATAATCTCAACTAGCCACGTGGAGGAGAACAAGGAGGAGCATTGGTCCCTACATGGTGATATGATGTAGACAAAAGAGTATGCGTTAGTACTTTGAATGTACTAAGTATGTAGGCTTGCATTACAAAGTAAAAAAATTATGACATTTATAAGGTAAAGTACATAAATGAGTACATGCATAAGAAATCAAGTAGATAGCTTTTAAATCATAAATATGTGGATATATACATGCATGATTAATCATGTAAATAGAATTTAAAATGTTTGTTTATGGAAAGTTGACTATAACCAACATTAAGATCATGTGAGCTATTACATGGAATACAACATACCCCCTATGTTAGCTATGGAGTCTACTTGCCTAGAGTAGAACTCCATCAACTTTACATTTTAAATTTAACTTTAAGTGCTTTCGTGGATCCATTAGCCTAAGCCTATAAGGGCTCCTATGTTGGAATATAGTTAATGAGACATGGAGTTGCTACTACGATTTCCTTACTGAATCTCACCTCAATGACCCATTTGGTGCTAAATCAATCCCACGGAATAGTTTAATAGTTCAAAATAGTCATAGCATATAGCATGAGAATTCAAAACATCATATTCGGTAGAATAGCTCATTAAAACCTTTGGTAATTTAAATATGCAAGAATTGTCCTTATTGCATAAAGAATACATCATTCATATCATTTCATCATTCTTTTATTTTATAAGACTCCCTTTTGATCATAGACACTGCTTTCATAAACGTTCATTTGGAGTCAAAGCTTTCAAGTCAAACTTTATTGAAAACATAGTAAAACTAGGTGGGTTGAAATTACTTCAACTTTCAAATATGAATGTAAATGAAATTATGCATAAATACTTTGAAATCAATCAATTAAAAATCATGTATTAAACAATCCACCATGAATTTTAAGAACCTTTAAAGAGCTAAATAGAGAAAATACTTGCAAACCATTAATTCATATATATGAAACTATTTTACATCAAAATAGACAAATAACTATTAGTTTAAACATGATTCATGCAATTAAGTAGAAATAAGAATTACCCATAAGGAAATCTTATTTGAAATAAAGAGATTTAGTTGAAAGAGTTTTGGATTCCATGGATGGAAGAACCCATGGATAAATACCACATAACTTAGAGTAAAGCTTAAACAAAATAAACGTAATTTATCATATAATCAATATACTTTAGGCATGATAGTGGAAGGAATACTCTCATTGAAGCCTTACATACCTGAAATCCAAAGCATTACTCAGAATCAAAGGAATTAAAGGACACTCTTGAATCCTAGACTTTTCTCCTCACTAGAGGGTTTTGTGTACTACCCGGAGTATATGAATTACCGGAATAGTATTTATACACTACTAAGAACTAAAATTATATTTTTAGAATGAATAAAGAAGTGTATAGAGAGAAGAGTTATTTGAGAAAGCTTGATGAAAAAAATGATGAAATAAGCTATGTATTTATAGGTGTGAAGGAGGGACCTAACAATAATTAAAATAATTATAAAGAGAAATTTGAAAATTTAATGAAGGATTGTTATGTCATGAGTGATGTCAAATGGAGGACTATTGATGTTATGAGTGATGTCAAATGGATCTAGATCTTCCACAGTTGGTAAGATGAATCTTTTGTTTACGGAATACCCTTTTTCGGATCTACGTTTGAACAATATAACTTCTAAATTAGGATTTAGTGTCTCATATGAATTTTATCTCTAAAAGTATACTTTCATGTTGTTTAGGAATCTACTGAATGGGATCAACCTACAGTGAGATATGATTTTTATTCTCTACAAACACTCCTTTCATCACAACACTAGGTCTTGGAAATATTAATTTATTTGACCTACTTAGCCTCCGAATCTTAAGCTACAGTCTCACAAAAGTTATAGGTAATGATATTAGAGTTATTCAAAAATTTGAATCATCTAATGTAGACCATCCTATAAAATGTTATGTCCAAAATACAAAAGCATTATCATTTTTGTCAAGAATTGAAACACCATATACAATGTTTTTAGCGGGTGTTACATTATCTCTCCCTTGGGAACATTCATCCGTGAATGAGATATGACTTAGCTTGAGTAGTGTAGAGTGTAAACCAACAATCCATCATTAATGCAATAGTGCAATTTAAAACATCGTTCGAAATGTATTTCATAATTTTGCAAGCATATGATAAGAAAAGTTGCGATGCAAGGATTTCAAGTAATTGAGCAAGGAAAACTTAATACCTTACGTTTGGGTAGAGGGAAAAATATGAGGGTATCGCTTAATTAAATCTGATTTCACTTCCCATGTAGCACTTTCGACTTGTTGATTCCTCCAAAGGACTTTAATAGATACAACTTCTTTGTTCCTCAATGTCTTAACTTGTCGGTCCAAACTTTCAATCGGGACTTCTTCATAGGTAAAGTTTTCTTCAAAATTCACTAATCCCAAAGGAACAATGGAATTATGATCACCCACACAGTTTCTCAATATAGACACATGAAACACCGGGTGAACCATGGTCATTTCCAATGGCAACTCCAACTCATATGCAACCTTGCCAACACATCTCATAGTTCTATAAGGCCCTACATACCTAGGGCTCAATTTTCCTTTCTTACCAAACCAAACCATACCCTTCATGGGTAAAACCTTGAGATACACCCAATCATCCACATTAAACTCGAGATCCCTTCTTCTAGTGTCAGAATAAGACTTTTGATGACTTTGCGCTATCCTCAACAATTCAATAATGATCTTCACCTTCTCTAAATTATCAAGTACCAAATCACATCCCAAAAAGGTCATCTCGCCTACTTCAAGCCAACCAACCGAAGATCTACATCATCTCTCATTCAAGCCTCAAACAACACCATCCCAATACTTGAGCTAGCTATTATTATAGGCGAACTTGATGAGCGGTAGATGATCATCCCAGTTTCCTTTAAACTCCAACACACAATCCCTTAACATATATTTTAGTATTTGAATTGTCCATTCAATTTACCCATCGGCTTGAGGATGGCATGCAGTGATCTCCAAAAGTGAGAAGTGAATTGGGTACTACGATTTGAAATAATGGATAATGACATACCATGAAACCTCACCAACTCCCAAATATATAACTTGGCATAATCTTTGTCACTATAGGAAGTCTTAACCGATAGGAAGTGAGCCAACTTAGTCATTCTATCAATAATTACCCAAATTGAATCCCGACGCTTCCTGGTATGATGCAAACCTACTATAAAATCCATATTCACATCTTTTCACTTCCAAGTAGGGATTTTAATGTCTTGTAATAGGCCACCCGGCCTTTGATGTTCGGCGTTCATTTGTTGGAAATTCAGAAATTCAGACACAAACCTTGCTATGTCCGTTTTCATGCCACCCCACCAATAGAAGGCATAAAACTGGTAGGTGCGTTGGCCACCTACTTGGGCTTGTTGACCATGAGAAATTTGGCATTGAGGCCTACTACCACCACCTCTGAAATCCCTAGCATGGTGGCCCATATTTACATACTTGAAGCATGTATTGGAGCTAGCTAAGCATTCCCCTTTGTGAGTCCTTCTATACTATTTCTAAGTGGGGAAAGTTTGAGCACCAAAATTCTCTCTTGGAACCATTAGGTTAGCACCCTTTTCCTTGTTAAACCATGCGGAGGATTATTGGTGGAACCGTTTCCAACAAAATGTTGCCTGCCTTGGCTTTTGCTATTGTTACCATAACCGGACCTTTGAGGGTTAAACTCTCTACCATCCACTCTAGCCGTTTTGAAACCCCTTGATCTATCTCTCAGATTCTCTTCTTCAATTTCTTTTGCATAATTCATTAATCGAGAGATGTCCATCTCCTTAACCAACCTGGCCATTTTGCACTCCTTTGACACCAAGCTCTAGATATCGGAAATAGACTTGCTCTTCCTAGCTATTGGGTAGAAGACCATGAAGGGAGCATACTTTGAAAACTTAGTGAATATGAGGGAATACTCTCTCATGCTCATACTTCCTTGACAGAGGTTGATGAACTCTTGGATTTTGGCCTCTCTTAGCTCCAATGGGAAGAAAAAGTCTAGGAAGGAACCATTGAACTCTTACGATCCTATCGGCCCCATTTGTTCATCCCTCTCAACAACCCATTATTCGTACCACACTCGAGCCATACCTTTGAGGTTATATGCCACTAGCTCGGCCTACTCATTCGATGTCACACCCATGATAGCCACAATCCAGTACACTTCATCAATGAACTCCATAAGGTCCTATCTAGTTTAGAACCATGAAACGCGAGCGAATTCATCCTTTGGAAATCCTAAATCCTAGAGGCTAGATTTTACATTTTGAAAGGAGGAACACCTTGATACCTTTGGTTGGCTATGACTTGAGACAACAATGTAATGATATTGCAAAACTCGGTATGGTTTAACCCTTTCTCATAATGTGGGGCATTGGGAATAGTAGGAACTTCGTCCTCTTTGTAAACCTTTTCTTTTGAAGGTTCTCTTCCGCGAGTCATTATGTAGAGAATACAAAATAGGTCATTAGTTAGAGGAAAACTTAGGACACTCTAAGGCACAACATGAATTTGAAAGAAGTCTCATAGTCTCCTACTCATAGTTATGGCGCACTTCACAACTATGAACAAGACACTATTTGATGTGGTGTGTTAGACTTTGAGAATAATTCAAAACTTATGGCTCTGATACTAAGTTTTTCATGACCCAAGCCTAGGTCCTAGACATGACATAGCGAATGAGCAACCCGAAAGTACCTCAAACAAACCTCTTGGCATTCTTTTATCCTTTCATAGGTAATGACAATAAATAAATAAGTAGAAATCATAATAGTAAATCTTCAACTTATATATGTCCAACAATACCTCTAGCTTTTAGGTTTAACGGGGCTAAGAAAAGTCCCTCGGTCACCCTCAATCATAATAGAAACAAATGTCATACTAAGTGTCTAAAGGTTTCAACATATCATAATCTAGAAATATAAAGAAGTATTATTCCCGACACCTGGGAACTCACCAAAAGTAGCCTTTAAATGAAATTGCAACTAGCCATATGGAGTAGAACGAGATGGAGCACTGGTCCCTATATGGTGATATCATGTAGGTAAAAGATTATGCGTTAGTACTTTGAATGTACTAAGTATTTAGGCATTCATTACAAAGTAAAACATTTAGGACATTTATACGGTAAAGTACATAAATAAGTGCATTTATAAGAAACCAAGTAGATAGCATTTAAATCATACATATGTGGATATATACATACATCATTAATCATGTAAATAACATTTGAAACGTTCATTTATAAGAAGTTGACTGTAACCGACATTAAGACCATGTGACCTATTACATGGAATCCAACATAACACCCTACATTGGCCGAAGAGTCTACTTGCCTAAGGTAGAACTCCATGAACTTTACATTTTAACTTTAACTTTATGGGCATTCGTGGATCCATTATCCTAAGCCTACAAGGGCTCCTATGTTAGAACATAATTAATGAGACCCGGTGTTGCTACTATGATTCCCTTACCGAATCTCATCTCAATGACTCATTCGGTACTAAGTCAATCCCACGGAATAGTTTAATACTTCAAAATAGTCATAGCATATAGCTTGAGAATTCAAAACATCATATTCGGTAGAATAACTTATTAAAACCTTTGGTAATTCAAATATACAAGAATTATCCTTATTGCATAAAGAATCCATCATTCATATCATTTCATCATTCTTTTATTTCATAAGACTCTTTTTTGATCATATACACTGCTTTCATAAATATTTATTTGGAGTCAAAGCTTTCAAGTCAAACTTCATTTAAAACATAGTAAAACTAGGTGGGTTCAAATCACTTCAACTTTCAAACATGAATGTAAATGAAATTATGCATAAATACTTTGAAATCCATCAATTAAAAATCATGCTTTAAATAGCCCACAATAAATTTCAAGAACCTTTAAAGAGCTAAATAGAGAAAATACTTGCAAACCATCAATTCATATATATGAAATTATTTTGCATCAAAATTGAAAAATAACCCTTAGTTTAACCATGATTCATGCTATTAAGTAGAAATAAGAATTACCTATAAGAAAATCTTATTTGTAATCAAGAGATTTAGTTGAAAGAGTTTTGGACTCCATAGGTGGAAGAACCCATGTATAAACACCTACATACCTTAGAGTAAAACTTAAAGAAAATAATATAATTTATCATATAATCAAAATACTTTAGGCATAAGAGTGGAAGGAATAGTCTCATTGAAGTCTTACATATGTGGACTCTGCAGTTTTACTCAGAATCAAAGGACTTAATGGACACTCTTGAATCCTAGACTTTTCTCCTCGCTGGAGCATTTCGTATACTATCCAGAGTATATGAATCACCGAAATAGTATTTCTACACTACTATGAACTAAAACTGTTTTTTGAGAATGAGTAAAGAGGTGTATAGAGATAAGAGTTGCTTGAGAAAGCTTGATGAACAAAATTATGAAATAAGGTGGGAATTTATAGGCGTGAAGGAGGGACGTAGAAATAATTAAAATAATTATAATGAAAAATCTGAAAAATTTAATGGAGGATTGTGATGTCATGGGATATACAAAATTGAGGTCTATTGATGTCAGGGTGATGTCAAATGGATCTAGATCTTTCATGGTTGGTGAGATGAATCTTCTTTTTATAGAGTACCCTTTTTTAGAGCTACGTTTGAACAAGATAACTTCCTAATTAGAACTTGGTGTCTTCATATGAATTATAGCTCTAAAAGTTTACTTCCATGTTGTTCAAGAATAAACATAATGGGATCATCCTACAGTGAGATATGATTTTTCCTCTACAAATACTCTATTTCATCACAGCACCAGGTCTTGGAAAGATTAATTTATTTGACCTACTTAGCCTCCGAATCTTAAGCTATGGTCTTCACTAAAGTTGTAGGTAATGATTTTGGGGTTATTCAAAAATTTGAATCACCTAATATAGAAAAAAAGGGCAGCCCGGTGCACTAAAGCTCCCGCTATGCGCGGGGTCTGGGGAAGGGCCTGACCACAAGGGTCTATTGTACGCAGCCTTGCCTTGCATTTCTGCCAGAGGCTGTTTCCAAGGCTTGAACTCGTGACCTCCTGGTCACATGAAAGCAACTTTACTAGTTACTCCAAGGCTCCCCTTCAATCACCTAATATAGACCATCCTATAAAAAGAATACCGAAGCAGTATAATATTTATCGAGAATTGAAATACCATATACAATGTTTTTAGTAGGTGTTACATGATTTGACAACAAATCAAGTTGGGTCATCATTTTGGCCATGTTTTCATCACGCTCATGATTTTTCTCTAGTTGTTCTTTGGTAAAATCTACATTAACAGGAGACACTTTATCTTCTCCCTTGTATGCCATGAAAAATTAACCTTGGTCATCTTATCAAGCAAAGTCGCAACCACTCCAAATAGTTGTCACATAATTCCATCTTTGATGAGTTGATCGGCTAGCCTCTTGTTCACGATGTCAAGACTCTGGTAAAATTTTTGCAAGAAAAAATTATTTGGAAATACATGAGTAGGATATTGTAGTATCAACTTTTGAAACCTTAACCATGTTTCATGGATTGGTTCACCATCAACCCACTTGAAATTTGAATACTATCCCACAAATTCAACATCTTCTAGAGAGGAAAGAATCTCTCATAGAATGCTTCAGTTAGTTCCTCCCATGAAGTGATAAAGTCCTTTGATAACTCACCCAACCATTTTGTTGCTTTATCCATTAGAGAAACGAGAAACAATCTCAATCGGATGGACTCTTGAGAGATGTTCTTAAAAGTGAATGGACCATATACATCCAAGAAGTTGTGAATATAGTCATGGGGATCCACATGAACTAGACCCCCAAAGAAACCCTTCATTTGGAGTAGTTGGAGCATGCTACCGGTCATATGGCATTGCCCATGATTGAGGGAAAATGGGTAGCTCCCAAACTCTCTATTTTATTCGTATTCACATCATTCAAGTTACCCACATAATCATTCTATCCATGATTACTTGTGGCATTTCTTCCATTAACACTCATGTTGTCACCTATCAATGTAATAACAAAACACACGAAGTAAAAATGATCTAACAATAAAGGAATGGTTCACTATGCTACTTCAATAAGATAATATCTATGCTCCATTCCCCTGCAATGGTGCCATTTTGATAATGTTCATCTACGTATAACACAATTCAACATGTAGGAGGTCGCTAGCAACATAAAATCCAATGAGGATTTGGGGTCAATCCCATAGGGTATGGTATTGAAAACTTTGCCTTATGATGTAAGAAATAAATAAATGAAATAAATTTTGATTATCAATTAAGAGATTATTAACAAATAGTTAAAAACAAACTTCAAACGATGAGTTTTCACAAGTTGAGAGGGAACCTTCGGAGTGTATGCAATCAAATACTAATTTCACTTGGTAGGAAATAACTATTTCTTCAAATTGTTGGATCTCAATAGGTAGGATGGATTGTAACTATAATATACATTTTTCAATCAACTATCATATTTCAAGCGAGTTCTTTCAAACCTTGACAAGAATAACAATACAAAGCAACTCAATTTCTTAATTTTACCCACGTTATCAAGCTGAGTTGTATGAGTACAATTATCAATTATTTACTCCACTCTAAATATCTTTTATAAGAAAGCATAGAGATCTAAAGCTAGAATTGAATTTGCAATTCTAATTCCTAAATGAAATCATGCCTAAATAACTGAACCCATTTCAAAACAACATTAAATCAAGCAATCACTACTACGCACAAGCTAATTGTGTATTCGATTACATAGTCATGCCTTTAAGATTAGGGGGTTTAGACAAGCATACTGAAAAAGTTAATAAGATTTATCAAATAGATTATCCATTAAATTCTAAAATCTTCAACACATAATGCAAAATCAAGACAAAACCCCTAAATCCCAATGTATTAGCTCAAAATCTCTAAGAGAATAGATGTTTCTAACAGCAGAATATTCAGTATTGTAAAAAATATGTCTCTCTCTTTTCAAAAATCAATTTTTATGTTAAAACATGCCAAAATTTCACTTCGAGGATAGTTTAGCTAGGTTAGTCAGGCTCACTGAATGGGTCGGTGAATCACCGAGTTGGAGAGTACATTGGATAACGCCGATCATTCAGCGAGTTTCCTCTTGGTTTCTTCCTTTCCTAACTGATGTAGACTCAATGAATCTTCTTCTGATCTTTTAGGCGAGTTACGTCGAGATCTTATTCCTATTTAGTGATTCATTATTTTGTACTTGACCTAGCTGAGTTGGCTTGATTTTTAATCTAACCTTGTTAGAATTTTAGGACAGGTTAGGGCTCATTGAGATTCCCCAAGTACCTTTTACGATCTCTAGCCTAACCTTTCCTCAACATTTCCATGTATTTAACTTATTTTTCCTTTCTTTCTTTCTTGTTTTGTCCTTGCATTCCCAAATGTGCAAATTAATTAATTTTAGATTAAAATAGACATAAATAAATATTGAGGACATGAATTGGTGAAAAAGAAACACAAAATGAGTCCAAAACCTCCGACTAATCATTGACCTATAGGAGGCAATTCCTGGACTTATATATCAGGGGCTCACACATGAGCGAAAGTCTGTAATGGATACTATAGAAAAGGAGGAGCCTTCATTTTATGCCAGTTTGTATGAGTTAGAGTTGGAGACATTGTGTAAGATCTCGAATGTTGAAAAGTCATATAACGAGGATCAAAAGATGAATATCCCAAAAAATATAACTTTTACCACCAAGTGATGACCACGAAGGCCATCACAGGCCGTATTCAACTCCATAAATCATGGAGTGCCACCATGGTGGTGATTCAAAACCTCAAACCCTATAGGGAAGGGTCCATGATAGGGACCATGGGTTGTAGTAAGAACTATGAATTGTGGTGCCCTCCGTGGTTACGCCTCCCCTAAGAGCCTTAGATTCTACTCCAAGTAAGGGACCATGATCCAACCACCACGGTCCATATTTCCCTTCACATACCATGGTGGGTTCCATGGTAAACGCCCTTACAAACCCCTCTGTCAGATTCCTTACCATGACCCTTACCACGGGCCATGGTGACCTTCACGGACTGCTATGGTTTCCATAAAGGAGGTCCCATAGATTTACTATTCCCCAAGTTTAATCCATTGACCACGGACACCACCACGGGCTATGGTGAAGTTCACAGACCATGATAGGTCCTTCGAGTAGCCCCAATTATCAGTTTTAATGAAGGTTATTTTGATCATTCCCTATATTTTAATTAATGAATGTGGACTATTTTTAGGACTATATTCTTACCTATTAACTACCCTAAAGTCTTCTAAACCTCTCATTCTCACATTATTCCCTAAAATCCAAAACCTTTTCTCCCAAGTTTTCTTCAAAGGTCTTTTTCTCCCTCAAGCAATTCAAAAGGATTCTTCAAAGGCTTCCATACTCTTTAATTTAGGGATCATAAAGGTTAAGGTATGTGGGACTTCATCCATAAGTACATTCACTCATGGAATTTCAAAGATTTCTTCTCAAATTGTCTTATAAGCTCATCAATTAAAAGCCCTAATTTCATGATCTTCATTGAGTCTTCATGATTATGTTCTGTTTCAATTTTATTGGCCTAATTATGCATAATTTATATCATATTGGATAATTTCAAGTTTAATTTTAACAACCCAAGCTATAGGCTAGTTTCAAGTATGATTTATGAAATATGATCATAATTTTAAAGTTATTTCAATGAAAGCTTTACGAAAAAGTTTAAATATGCTTTATGCAAAGAAGTTTATGAGAGATGATTCTATGATGTTTCAAGCTAGTTAATCATAGGGAAAGTTAGACCCTAAAGTTATTTTTATGAGGAAAGATATATAATGATGGAAGGTCTACACCAATATTTCATGGGTTATATGATAGATGAGCTAATCCTATAATTTCCTATGATGAAGCTAGATGAGCTATTCTTATGATATTTATAAAGTTGGATCGATAGTAGTTATTTTCTTTCCTATGATGTTTACAATTATATTTTATGAATGTTCCATTGGGATATTGACTAAGCACTAAGCGGACCTTGGGATAGGCATTCTCTCTCGCAGTTAGGGAAAGAAACCCCTAGTAAGATCTCATTGTCCCATAACTATGTTGCTCGTGTAGGCTTATAGATGCTTATATGGCGAAGCTAGTAGATTCACATAGCCCTGTTAGATGAGTTTCTATTAGAGTATGAATTGGCAAGGTAGCATCCCTATCTTGATGCAGGAGTCATCGAATTTCATGTATTAGCTCACATGATCCTATATGTCGATTAAAGGTCATATCCCATAATAGTTTCAGTTGAGTTATAAAGTTCTTATGACTGTTGTGAGATTTTAATGCCTTTACTAATGCAATAAATGTTTTAATATTTTTATGGTTTACTTATGCTTTTAAAGATATTGGTCTTGCATTACATAATTCATATTGACTATGTCCGATTTTTATTGTTCATGCATATTCTCATATATTTAGTATATTCCACGTACTAACACATATTTTTTTCCTACATTGTATCATAATATAGGGACCGACGATTATATTCATCTTCCACTCGTATGTGGCTAGAGTTTTCTATTAATTTCTTATTGGTGAGTCCTCACATTTCGAGGACATGTTATTTATTTCACAGTTGATAGTTGTACTTCATTACAATTATGTCATCTATTGGATGAGCTAGGAGATTGTCTCACACCCCCATGTAGTAGTAGAGGCATGTTAGATAGTAAAGAGTTTATGTTGTCCTTTTCTTATTTCGATACTTATGATCTATTTGAGACTTTTTGCTTCTGTCTCTCGATTTAGCTTTACTTACTTCATTTACCTTAAGAATATGAATGTTATGCTAAGAGGATTTATTGGGGTCCTTTGGAATTCTAATCATTGTGTTAAGACTAGGCCCTAGGTCGGGTTATGAAGAAATTGGTATCATTGCCTAAGGTTCAAGTGACCAAGGGAGTCTAACATGTCACATCGAGTAGAGTCATGTGATTATAGAACCATGCCTCCATGAAGAGCTTCTATCCGAAAAAATGTCGAAGAATAGCCACAAGCTCCAAATTCTCCTTTGAATGAATAAGTGACTAATGCGGAGTTCTGAGCCACTTTTCAAATGCTATCCAAAGATGTGACTACTCAAGTGAATCAAGGAATAGTTGTTCCTCTCAATGTATCTACTCCGTCTTTAAGGGTTAGAGACTTTAGAAGAATGAACCCTCCCAAGTTTCATGGATCCAAGGTTGATAAGAATCCCCAAGACTGTTGATGAATTATACAAAATTATTGAGATTATGGGAGTGTCTTCGGAAGAAGAGAAGGAATTGGTGTCCTTCCAACTCAAAGGTGTCTCTCAATTATGGTACAACTAATAGAAAGCCGGAAGGGTTAAAGAGGGTCCCATAGGTTGGGAAAAGTTCTAAGTTCCATTTCTCGACCATTTCTTCCCACTTGAGTTGAGGAATGTGAAGGTGTTGGAATTTATCAACATTAGGCAAGGAAACATGAGTGTGAGGGAGTATGCCCTAAAGTTCACAAACTTGTCTAAGTATGCTACATCCTTGGTAGCCGACTCTCATGTCCGAATGAGCATGTTTATTTCGAGACTGACGGACTTGGTTATGAAAGAATATCAAATTTCTATGCTCATCAAGGAGATGGATATCTCTAGGCTCATGACTTATGTCAAGCAAATTGAAAAAAAGAACCTTAAGGAGGGGAATGTAAGGGAGTCCAAGAGGGCTTCCTTTGAAGGTGGGTTTTCTCACAGCAAATTCGGTGGTAATAATTTTCATTTTCTATAGGGTCAAATGTTTCAAGTCCAAAGTTCTTCAAACACTCCACCTTGAATATTTGAGAAGGAAAATGTGCCAAATCCTAAGTCACAAGGTAGAGCTCCGAGTGGTCAAGTCATCCCCAATGTAAAAAGTATGGGATAAATCATAAGGGAGAGTGCTTAGTGGGATTAGATGCTTGCTACAAGTGTGAAAAGTTATGTCATCATGGAAAAGTGTGTAGGGGTGGAGCTAGACTCTAAGTTCCGTCTTAGGCTACCGATCGTTCGGATCAGCATGCTACTACTTTAGGTGTGGTCAGCGCCAAAACAAATTTTATGCCCTCTAGACTCATAAGGAGTTAGAGGATTCCCCCGATGTTGTGACTGGTATGTTGAAAGTCTTTGACTTTGATGAGTATGCATTATTAGAAATTATCTAATTTCAGTTTTACATAAAGTCACTTCAGTTGATCTTTTAGAGCTTGATATGACTTATTTTGAAGTTATTCTTGGTATGGATCGACTTCATTCATGTTATGTTTTCTTTTACTGTAGAACCCGTGTGGTTAAGTTCCAGTTTCTTAATGAGCCAGTCCTAGAATGGAAATATTGTAATTTCGTGTTTAAAGGTCAATTCATCTCATGCCTTAAATCTTGGAAAATGATTTCCAAAAATTTCATCTATCATTTTCATCTACTTTGAGTTAGAGATACTAACTCCAAAACTCCTACTCTCGAGTCAGTTCTTGTTGTTAATGAGTTTCCAGATATTTTCCCCGATGATCTCCCAGGTATTCCTCTCCAAAGGGAAATAGACTTTGGTATCGATCTCTTCCTTGATACTCAACCTACTCTTTACCGAATGGCTCCAGTAGAAATAAAAGAGTTAAAGGATTTGTTGAAGGATTTACTAGATTAAGGCTTCATTAGACCGAGTATCTCTCTATGTGGTGCTCTGGCTCTCTTTTTTAGAAAGAAAGATGGTTCTCTCGATATATATAATGACTACCGTCAATTGAAAAAGGTCATAATCAAGAATAAGTATCCAATTCCAAAGATCGATGACTTGTTCGACTAACTTCAGAGAGAAAGTTACTTTTCAATGATTGATCTTTGATTGGATTATCATCCACTCTGAGTAAGGGAATGTGACATTCTAAAGACGGCCTTTAGAACTCAGTATGGTCACTTTGACTTCTAAGTTATGTCTTCTGAACTAACGAATACCCCTACAACTTTTATGGATTTAATGAATAGGGTGTTCAAGCAATACTTAGATATGTTCGTTGTTGTATTCATTGATGATATTTTGATCTACTATCGGAGTTAGGAAAAACATCCTTAACATTTGAGGATTGTGTTACAAATTCTCAAGGTCCGTCAGATGTATGCAAAGTTTAGGAAAGACAATTTTTTCTTAAGGTTAGATGCGTTCCTTAGTCACATTGTCTCCAGCGAAGGAATTATGTTGATTAAAAGAAGACGAAGGCGGTTAAGAATTGGCCTAGACCATTGAATCCTTCTGATATTTAGACATTGTTGTGCTTATGTGATTATTATAGATGGCTTGTGGAAGGTTTCTCTTCCATTGCATCGACTACTTTGACTCAAAAGAAGGTAAAGTTCCAATGGTCCAAGACATGTGAGAAAAGCTTCCAAGAGTTAAGGGATAGGCTTACCTCCACTTCGATGTTGACTTTATCTGAAGGTTCTGATGGGTTTGTTGTATGTTGTGATGCTTCACAACATGGTCTTGGTTCTTTTTGAATGTAAAATGGTAAATTGATAGCTTATGATTCAAGTTAACTTTAAGGCACATGAAAAGAATTACCCAACCCATGACTTGGAGTTGTGGAGACACTACTTGTATGGTTTCCATGTAGATCTTTTCCCCTATCACAATAGTTTGATATATGTGTTCACTCATAAGGACTTTCACCTTCGACGACTTACACCTTCGACAAAAGAGGTGTCTTGGGTTATTGAAGGATTACAACAAGAGTGTGCTATACCATTCGAGTAAGGAAAATTTGGTTTCCAACACTCTTATGTATTATCCATGAAATATGTTGCTCATATTGAGGATAACAAGAAAGAGCTAGTTTGGGATGTGCATAGATTAGCCTATTTTGGTATTTGATTCATTAATTTTGAGGATGGTGGTGTTATTGTGCAAAATAGTTTTGAATCATCTCCTGTGGTGGATGTAAATAAAAAGATAGTGATCCCGCTTTGGTTCAGTTGAAGAAAGTGGTTCCCAAAAAAGTCATTAAGGCTTTCTCCCAAAGGGGAGATGGTGTGTTGAGATATCAAGGCTAGTTATGTGTTTCGAGTGTTGATAATTTGAAAGATATTATAATATCTAAAGCCCATAGTTCATGGTATTCTATTCATCCTGGTTCCACAAAGATGTATTGAGATTTGAGGGAAGTGCATTTGTGGAATGGTAAGAAAAGGGATATTTTATAATTCGTGGCAAAGTATCCAAACTATCAACAAGTGAAGTTAAGCATTAAAAACTGGGAGGTTTGTGGTTTGGCTCAAGACATTGAGATTGCTACTTGGAAGTGAGAAGCCTTGAATATGGAATTCATTACTATTTTGCCTCTTACTCGTAGGCAACATGATTCTATTTGGGTGATTGTTGACTGAATAGCTAAGTCGTCTCATGTTTTTCCTATTAAGGCTCTATATTCAGCCGAGAATTATGCTAGATTTTATATTTGAGAGTTGGTTCAGCTTCATGGTGTTCTATTTTCTATCATCTCGGATTGAGGTACTCATTTTATATATTAGTTTTGGAAATTTCTCAAAAGGGCCTTGGTACTCAAGTGAAGCTTAGTACAATGTTTCACCCACAAACGGATGGTCAGGCCGAGCGTACCATTCAGATATTAGATGATATGTTGAGAGCATGCATTACTGATTTTAAAGGAAATTAGAATGATCATTTATCATTGATAGAGTTTTCCTATAATAAAATTTATTACTCTAGCATCAAGATGACTCTATTCGAAGCTTTGTATGGTAGGAGGTGTAGATCTCCTATCAGTTGGTTCAAGGTAGGTGAAGTTTATTTAATCGAACCCAAGTTAGTAGTTGAGTCTATAGAGAAGGTTATACTCATTAGAGAAAGACTAAAAATATCCCAAAGCCGACAAAAGTCCTATTCAGATATGAGGAGGAGGGAACTAGAATTTTATGTTAATGATTGGGTTTACTTGAAAGTTTCACCCATGAAGGGTCCTATGAATTTTTGTAAGAAGGGAAAGTTAAGACCCTGTATGTTAGGCCATATTATATATTCAAGCAGATCGATAAGGTGGCTTATGAATTGGATTTGCCTTCCTAGTTAGCATTGGTGCATATGGTGTTCTAAGTGTCCTTATTGAGGAAGTTTGTTGGTGATCCTAGATCCATTGTAACCTTGGACAGTATTGAGGTTATAGAGAATCTTTCATATGAAGAAGTTCCAATATAGATCTTGGACCGACAAGTTAGAAAGTTGAGGAATAATGAAATAACATCAGTTAAATTTTTATCGAGGAACTAAGAGTTTGGGGTTCTACATGGAAAGTCGAGGCTGATATAATGTCCTGATATCCTCATCTCTTTCTTTCCATGACTAGTTGAGGATCCAAGAGGATGAGGGTTTTACATGGGAAGTCAAAGACGATATGATGTCCTGATATCCTTCATGATCCAATCAGACCAAATCACGTGTTTCAGTTGTTCTCATGGTTTTATATGAATTCATGTTCATGAAATGAGTTTTAAAGTCAAGGTTTAGTAAGAGATTAAAGATTTTGTGTTTTATACATTATCGAGATGTTTTACATGCTTGTTGGGCTGCTATGTACCTTTCCTATTCCATTCAAGCTATCTTGAGTCCCATTCGAGGAAGAATGTTAACAAGGGGGTAATACTGTAAGATTTTAGAAGTTGAAAAGTCATAAACGGGGATTAAAAGATGAATTTCCCAAAAAATGTAGCTTTTGGCACCAGTTGATGACTAAAATGCCATCATGAGCCCTATTCAATACCAAGGTTTGTGGTGTGCCGCCTTGGTGGTAATTTAGAAACTCAGATAGTGCAAGAAAAGGTCTATGGGTTGTCGTAAGCACCATGATTCATGGTGCATTCCATGATTACCTCGCCCCTACATGCCTCAAATTCTTCTCAAAGGAAGGAACCATGCTCTAACCACCACAGGCCATATTTCCCTTCATGGACCATGGTGAGTTCCGTGGTGAATGCCCCTGTAGACCACTCCATCAGGATCCTCACCATGACCCTCACCACAGACTGTGGTGACCTTCATGAACCGTAATGGTTTCTGTGAAGGAGGTCCTGTAGATTTCTTTTTCCCCAAATTTAAAGCATTAACCATAGAGACTATCACGGGAAATCGTGAAGTTCATGGACCGTGGTAGGTACTTCGTGCAGCACCATATTTAGTTTTAATGAAGAGTATTTTGGTCATTCCCTATATTTTTATTAATGAATATGGAAGTATTTTGGGACTAGATTCTTACCTATTAACTACCCTAAAGTCTTCAAACCCTCTTATTCTGACATTATTCCCCAAAATCCAAAACCTTCTCTCCCAAGTTTTCTCTCAAAGGTCTTCTTCTTCCTTAAGCAATTCAAAAGGGTTTTTCAAGGTCAAGCATCCATTCTCTTTAATTTAGGGCTCATAAAGGTTACGGTATGTGGGACTCATCCATGGGTACCTTTCACCCATGGAAGACCAAAGATTTCTTCTCAAATTCTCTTATGAGTTCATCAATTAAAAGCCCTAATTTCATGATCTTCATTGGGTATTCATGATTATGCTATGTATCAATGATATTAGCCTAATTATACATAATTTACATCATATTGCATAATTTCAAGTTGAATTTTAATGACTTAAGCAATATGTTCGTTTCAAGTATGATTTATGAGATATAATCATTATTTCCAACTTATTTCAATGAAAGCTTTATGAATAAGTTTAAATGTGCTTTATGCAAAGAAGTTTATGAAAGATGATTCTATGATTTTTCAAGCAAGTTAATGATAAGGCAAGTTAGACCATAAATCTATTTTTATGTGTAAAGATATGTGATGATGGAAGGTCTGCACCCACACTGCATTAGTTATATGGTAGATGGGCTAATCCCATGATTTCCTATGATGAAGCTAGATGAGTTATTCTTATGTTATTTTATAAAGATGGATTGATAGTAGTCATTGTCCTTTCTATGACATTTACAATCATGTTTTAGGAAAGTTATATTTGGATATCGACTAAGCACTGAGTGGACCTTGGGATAGGCATTCTCTCTCGTAGTTAGGGTAAGAGACCCATAGTAAGATCTCATTGTCTCATAACTACGTTGTCCACATAGGTATATAGATGCCTATTTGGCAAAGCTAGTAGATCCACTTAGCCCAGTTAGATGAGTTTCTATTAGAGTATGCCCTGGCAAGGTAACCTCCTCTGTATCGATGCAGGAGTCATTAGATTCTATGTATTAGCTCGCATGGTTTTATATGACGGTTAACGGTCCTATCCCATACCAATTTTAGTAAAGTTATGAAGTTCTTATGACTGTTATGAGATTTTGATGCATTGACCAATGATATAAATGTTTCAATGTTTACTCATGTTTTTAAAGATATTGGTCTTACATTCCATGATTCATATTGACTAAGTTTGATGTTTATTATTTATGCATAGTCTCATATACTTAGTGCATTCTATCTACTAACACATACTTTTTGCCTATATTGTATCATAATGTAGGGATCGGTGATCACGTTTATCCTCATCCTGCTCATGGCTAGAGTTTGCTATTAACTTATTATTGGCAGTTCCTCACAGTTTGAGGATGTGACATTTATTTTACATTGGACAGTTGTACTTCATTACTCTTATTTTGTCAATTGGGTGAACTGGGAGATCCCCTCACGCCCCAATCTAGTAGTAGAGGCATGTTATATATTAAAGAGTCTATTTTGTCATTTTCTCATTTCGAGACTTATGATCTATTTGACATATTTTTCTTATGTATCTTGATTTAGATTTACTTCATTTACCTTATGCATGCTCATGAATATTCTCTTAAGAGGCTTGGTTGGGGTCCTTTGGAATTCTAATCATCATATTATAACTAGGCCTTAGGTTGGGTCGTGACACATTGGTCTAACCAATCAGAGACTATAATGACAGTTGATCTTGGAGTTTAAAGCCATGCTCTCTATGATCTTGTGGAACAACTCCTAGCCCACCATTTGAATATGAAAGATAGATGTTAAGGTTGGTGCAAAAGTCATCAACCAGGTTCTAAGAGTGCCTGTATGATTCAACGAGCCCTTTTTGGCAAAAGACATGAAGGACGACGAATGGATATTGGTGAAAATGCTTCTCTAGGAGGACAATCTAGACTCCACCCCTTGTGAGAACTCAAGGGACAGAATCAAGAATGGAACTCCTCCCTGATCCCCCAAGGTATTTTAACTTAGTCTCCCGATAAATTTGTCCCTCTAAAAACTCATCCGATATGATATACCACATGTCTGTAGCGGTCGTGTTCAGCTTATACCGAGTGGAAATAAATGTTGGGGAGTAGATAGTGGTAAAGTAGCAGGGATTTTTTAGTCACCGAGATCTCTTCCTTACTTCACTGATTACAGAAATTTGCCAGAGTGATGGAGTACCGCCGGAGGAGAATCACAATTGATTATCATGTGACCAGGACTTTTCCATCCCCTGAATCTACCCTATCTAGTTCTACAAGTCTTTTGGACCTCTAAAAGGACAACATTTCCCTAGCTTTGTCTCATATAGCGCCCAAGAAAGACTTGGAGGAGTTAAAGAAAAAGTGATGCTTCCAAGACTAGTTGCTGATCTAGATATGGAAGGCGATGAAGACCATGCTTGGCTATCTTGACCTAAAGGAGAAAATTCCCAAGGTGATAAATTATGACGCTTAAGAGTTATCTTTCCTAATTATGATGCTTAAGAGTTCTCCTTCCTAAACAAACTAGAGGAGGAGGGATTCAACATGTCTAGCATCAAAATTAGAGAAACGAGCTAGGTCCCAAGCATGGTAATCCCCATCCCCTACGCGCATTCCCTATTTTTATCTTTTGTTATTGGATGTATTGCGTTGCGTGGGCTTTTGTTAGACAACCTTTTCATTTCTATTGTTTTTTAAAAAATATTTGATTATTACTCATGTCTCCTGACATTATTGGTGGCATATTAGAACTATGGTCTTTTTTCATAGGCCTTGATTTATAAACAATTTACTTTATTTTAGTCAAAACTATTCGAATCACCAAATTTTGGAAAAGATAAAAATTGGGCGGGGGGGCAGGCAAACTAGATCCCCATAGCTCCCTAAAGATTTAATATGAATGTTTCTATACCAATTTGTAGGACTCTACTCAACATTACTAATAACACAATTATGATCTAAATTATGGGATCGTCTGGGCACCTACCCTACTATTAACTATATAGGCAAATTCTTACCATTTAATCAAGAATTTGCAGAAACTCACTATTAATAGTTCCCTTCAACTATATTGGTGTACTCTCTTATTTTAATATTAAAATGAGTGTGGGAATGTAGATGTATATATGCATTTTAATTTTAAACTTTAATATTAAAGTGAGTTATATCTTATTATATTGTAAGACCCAAGAAGTTGGAAAGAAGAAAAACAAGGAATAAAAGATAAAATTCTAGAAATTGCAGCTTCTTGGCACCAGGTGATGACCACGAAGGTAATCACAGGCCATATTGAGTACCATGGTCCATGGTGTGCCACATTGGTAGTAATTCAGAAAACCAAAACTTGCAAGCTTAGGTTCACGACAGGAGCCACGGGTCGTGGTGAGCACCACGAGTCGTGGTGAGCACCACGAGTCGTGGTGCCCTCAATGTTGACCTTCCCTAGAAACCCTCAGAAATTATTTCTTAGGCAGGGACCACGCTTTACTACCAAGGTCCATATTGACTTTCACGGATTGTGGTGGGCTCCATGGTGGTCACCCCTGTAGACCCTCCTGTCAGAATCCTCACCATGACCACCACCACAGGCCGTGGTGACCTTCATGAACCGTCATGGTCTCCGTGAAGGAGGTCCTATAGACTTTCTTTTCTCCAAGTTGAAGTTCGTGACCACGGACACCACTACGGGCCATGGTGAAGTTCACGGACCATGGTAGGTCCTTTGTGTAGTCCCAGTTTTCAGTTTTAATGAGGGTTATTTTAGTCTTTTCCCTATAGTTAATTAATTAATATAGATGGTTTTTGGGACTAGATTCCAAACTATTCAGTACCCTAAAGTATCCTAACCCTTCTATTCTCTCCATAATCCCTAAAATCATAAAACCTTCTCTCCCACAATCTTCTTCTTTCTTAAGCAATTCAAAAGGTTTCTTTGATAATCTTAATTATACCTCTCGAAATAAATATAGACGATAGTTAGCAGTATATTTTATCCAACTAAGAGTCGGGGTCAATGCCACAGGGAATAGGTTGAAATAAGTCTATTAGCCATCACTTATTCAGTTGTAATTACTACTTTCCAAAAATAAATAGTGCATAAATTAAAATTGGGGGTTTTGGTTTTGGTTGAGGAACAAATAAAAATATAACGACAAGTAAAAAGTAGTTAAGGTGTAAACAGTATGAAGACAAGACTCGGTTTATGATCCCCATGACTTTTAACCTAATAGACAACTCATATTCAAGATATCAATTAATGTATTTCATGCAAAATCTAGCGAGTTTGGTAACATCTAATTTACCTCCCTGTCTTTCCTAGACGTATCTTATTCATCTCCTTCTGTTCTCAGAATGTATGCTTTACTAACCCTCGCCATGGATCTCAGAGTACTATCTCCTCTCTGTCTCAAGTAACTTAGACGAAGTTTATCCCTCTTTACGAAGCTAGACTCTATGAATTTCTATTGTGATAATCTTTTTCTAATCACTACCTCCCTCCCGGAAAAGATATGTATACGGAAAATTTCTCAATGCGTGCACTCACTAATAAAGACTTTTGAATGAAGAAATCACAATACATGCGAAAAACAAATCGTCAATATCAATTCTATGTTTGCCTAGCTAGTTATGTCGTCATGGTTCCCACAACCCTAATTGTGGGATTTGCCTTACATAATTATGATGTAAAAATCAATATAAATAAATCATGTATTATAAAGCTTACAAATACCAACGAATCAGACTCACAATTTGAAGAATAAAACTTAAATTGAATTACCAAAAAAAGAGCAAAAAGAACTAAGTAGTTATGTTGTTCTTCCAAATATGTTAAGGCGTGTAAGTTCAACAAATCAAGACTCAAAAATAGAGTTTAGGGTAATCTAATTTTTCCTCAAAACAATAGGAATAACGTGTGAAAAGTGTAGGAAAAGTGTAAGAAAAGTGTAGGAAATGTATGACGTAAACCTAGAACAAAATAGGGTATTTATAGAAGTTGAAACCTAATCCTAAACTAAGTGGGAGAACTAAATTGTTTGGTCTCGTATGGCCCTGGATGGTCACCACCACGGCCAGTGGTGAACACCATGGCTCGTGGTGGTGGAGCGTGATCTTTTCCATAGTCATTGGTGGAAGGCCCTTGATAACGTTCAAGTATACCTCACAAAAGAGATATAGACGATCGTTAGCAGTATAATTTACCCAACTAAGAGTCGTGTTCTAACCCATGGGGAATAGTTTGAAACAAGTTTTATTAGTTGTAAATCCTCCTAAAAGCGTTATATATGATGTTCCAATTTTCGATGAAAATAATAATAGTTCTGTATTTTTGACATAATTTTTCATAGGATGGTCTACATTAGGTAATTCAAATTTATGAGTAACCCCAACATCATTACCTATAATTTTTGTGAAGACCATATCTTAAGATTCGGAGGCTAAGTAGGAAAAATAAATTAAATTTTGCAAGACATGGTGTTGTGACTAAATGAGGTATTTGTAGAAGTAATATCATATATCCTTGTAGGTTGATCTCATTCAGTTTATTCTTCAACGACATGAAAGGATACTTTTATATCTACAATTCATGTGAGACACCAAATCCTAATTAGAAATTTATCTTATTCCAACGTAGCTCGGAAAAAGGGTATTCCATAAAAAAAGATTCATTTCACCAATCATGTAAGATATAGTCCTCCATTTGACATCACCCATGACATCACAATCCTCCATTAAATTTTTATTTTTTATTTATAATTATTTTAATTATTGTTAGGTTCCTCCTTCACTCCTATAAATACCATCTTATTTATCATTTTGTTTATCAAACTTTCTCGTGCAACTCTTCTCTTAATACACTTCTTTAATCATTCTCAAAGTATAGTTTTAGTTCTTAGTAGTGTATAAATACTATTCCAGTTATTCATCTACTCTGAGTAGTACACAAAATGCTCCGGCGAAGAGAAAAGGCTAGGATTCAAGCATGTTCATTAAGACCTTCGATTCTAAGTAAAACTTCAGATTCCAGGTATGTAAGGTTTCAATGAGAGTATTCCTTCCACTCTCATTTCTAAATTATTTTGATTATATGATAAATTATGTTTATTTTATTTAAGCTTTACTCTAAGGTGTGTGGGTTTTGATTCATGGATCCTTTCATCCATGAAGCCCAAATGAATTATCAAAGTCTTCTATTTAATTTAAGTATGAAACTTTATGGATTTTCATATTTTGATTTCAAATGCATAGATTATTAAGTATTTGAAGTTTAATTCCCTATCTTATATTAGCATATATAAGGCTTCAATGAGATTATTTCTTCCACTCTCATGCCTAAAGTATTTTGATTATATGATAAATTATGTTTATTTTCTTTAAGTTTTACTCCAAGCTATGTGGGTGTTTAACCATGGGTTCTTCCGCCCATGTAGTCCAAAAATCTTTCAACTAAATCTCTTGATTTCAAATAATATTTTCTTATGGGTAATTCTTATTTCTACTTAATAGCATGAATCATGGTTAAACTAATGATTATTTGTCTAATTTGATGTAAAATGATTTAATATGTATAAATTGATGGCTTGCAATTATTTGCTCGATTTAACTCTTTAAAGGTTCTTGAAATTCATGGTGAGTTGTTTAAAGTAAGATTTTTAATTGATGGATTTCAAAGTATTTATGCATAAGTTCATCTACATTCATATTTGAAAGTTGAAGTGATTTGAACCCACCTAGTTTTATTATGTTTTCAATGAAGTTTGACCTGAAAGCTTTGACTCCAAATGAACGTTTACGAAAGTAATGTCTATGGTCAAAAGGGAGTCTTATGAAATGAAAGAATGATGAAATGATATGAATGATGGATTCTTTATGCAATAAGGACAATTCCTACATATTTGAATTACCAAAGGTTTTAATGAGCTATTCTACCAAATATGATGTTTTGAATTCTCAAGCTTTATACTATGACTATTTTAAATGGGTCATTGAGGTGCGATTCGGTAAGAGAATCCTAGTTGCAACCCTTTGTCTCATTAACTATGTGCCAACATAGGAACCCTTGTAGGCTTAGGCTAATGGATCCACAAATAGCCCTTAAAGTTAAAGTTAAGGAAATAAATGACGTTAACGGAGTTCTATTCGGCAAGTAGTCTCCCCGGTCAACGTAGGGGGTTATGTTGGATTCCATGTAATAGCTCGCATGGTATTAAATGTCGATTATGGTCATTTTCCCACTAAATGAATGATTTAAAGGATATCTATATGATTGATTATGCAAGAATTGCATTATGTTTCATATTAAATAAATTTTTTAATGTTTCCTCAATGTTCATACATGCCCACATATTTAGTACATTCAAACTACTAACACATACTCTTTTGCCTACATAATATCACTATATAGGGACTGGTGCTCCTCCTCGTTCTCCTCCATGTGGCTAGTTGAGATTTATTTTGAAGGCTACTTTTGGTGAGTTCCTATGTTTAGGGAACAATACTCCTTTGTCTTTCTAGCTTATGATATGTTGAGACCTCTAAATAGTTACTATGGAGATTTATTCTATTTTGATTGGGGGTGAGCTAGGGATTTGTCTTAGCCCCTGGTAAATCTAAAAGTTAGAGGTATTATTGGACATATGTAAGTTGAAGATTTACTATTGTGGTTTCTGCTTTTTTTTATCATAACCTATGAAAGGCTAAATGAATTCTAAGAGGCTTTTTGAGGTACTTTCGGGTTCCTCATTCGCCTTGTCACGTCTAGGCCCTAGGCTTGAGTCATCACAAACTTAGTATCAAAGCCCGAGGTTATGAATAGTCCTCGAAATACAACATACCACGTCAAATAGGGTCTTGTTCATGGTTGTGAAGTGATCCACAATTATGAATAGGAAACTATGAGGCTTTTAGTAAAGTTTCCCTTCTTTCGTGATCCGTGTCATATGTTAGAGCATACTCTAGGTCTTTTCCCCCTAACAGTTGTTATTTGCGATTTTTAGAAGATTCCTTCAAAACAAGTTCCAATCCAAAAGGGGATTGATATTAATGAGGGTGGTATTCTTTTTCAAAATGGTTCAAAATCATTATTGGTAGCGGATGTAAAAGCAAGGCAAGAAATGGGTCCAACATTAGTTAAATTAAAGAAATTGGTGGTTTATAATAAGATTGAAGTTCTCTCAAAAGGGGGTGATGGAGTACCGAATTATCAAGGTCAGTTGTATGTTCTGCTGTTAGTGATATTAGATAAGTCATGATAGATAGAGAGAGAGTGGGTGTTCCATATAGTGATGATGGTGGTATGCTTATTCCATTTAAGGTTATAGACATGGAAGAAGAGCTAGATGGATTCTTGTTGTGTGCATTACATAGGTAAGAGTGTATTGGTGTGCCCTTGGTATGAGTTAATGAAAATTTTGATATAGAGATGCTAAGGCAGCCATGGAAATTCTTAACTAATGTTGACTCAAGGGAGTCATAAAGTGGTTAAAATGATAGAATTGAACGTGTGGTTGTAGATACGTGAGTGATTGTAGTAGGCTATTGATGACTTCTTGTTAAGACTTTCAAATGAGTGTATTAGAATGGTTATATAACTAGACTTGAATGTGGTATTGATGGCATATGGGTGAATGTATGATGTATTGGGTGTTTCTTTATTAGGTCTCATGGTTTGTTGAATATGGTAGTAAGGGGTAGTACTCTTGGAATAGAATTTTGTATAAAGGTATAGGGCCCTAAGGCCTTTTTTTGTAAGATGGCCTATGAATGTGATTTGTCATTGGAGTTAGCCTTGATTCATCCGGTATTCCATGTGTCTATGTTGAGGAAGTGTGTAGGTAATCCAAGTTTCATTGTTCCTTTAGAAGTAGTGAATGTTGAAAAAAACATGACCTATGAAGAAGTGTCAGTTAAAATTTTGGACCGGCAAATTAAGAAACTAAGGAACAAAGAAGTTGCATCTGTTAAAGTCATTTAGAGGACTCAACAAGTAAAAAGTGCTACATGAGAAGAAGAAGAAGAAGATAAGATTAAGCAATACCCTTATCTTTTTTCCCTCTACTCAAGCCCATTAAGTTTTCCTTGCTCAATTACTTGAAATCCTTGAATTTCAACTTTTCTTTTCATATGCATGCAAAATTATGAAATATGTTTCGAACAATGTTTTAAATTGCATTATTGCATTAATAATGGTCATTGGTTTACACTCTACTCTACTCAATCTAAGTATTGTCTCATTCGAGAATGAATTTTCCCAAGGGGGAGATAATGTAACACTCCCTAAAAATGTTATATATGGTGTTTCAATTCTCGATTCAAATAATACTGCTTCTGTATTTTGGGGAAAACATTTCATAGGATGGTATATATTAGGTGATTCAGATTTATGAGTAACCCCAACTTCATTACCTATAACTTTTGTGAAGACCATATCTTAAGATTCGGAGGCTAAGTAGGAAAAATAAATTAAACTTTGCAAGACATGGTGCTTTGACTAAATGAGGTGTTTGTAGAAGTAATATCATATATCACTATAGGATGATCTCATTCAGTTGATTCTTGAACGACCTGAAAAGAGACTTTTATATTTACAATTCATGTGAAGACACCAAATCCTAATTAGAAATTTATCTTATTCCAACGTAGCTTAGAAAAAGGGTATTCCATAAAAAAGAAGATTTATTTCACCAACCATGAAAGATCTAGATCCATTTGACATCACCCATGATATCAATAGTCCTCCATTTGGAATCACCCATGACATCACAATCCTTCATTAAATTTTTAGATATTTATGTATAATTATTTTAATTATTGTTAGGTCCCTTCTTCACACCTATAAATACCCACCTTATTTGATCGTTTTGTTCATCAAACTTTCTCATGCAACTCTTCTGTCTATACACTTCTTTAATCATTCTCAAAATATAGTTTGAGTTCTTAGTAGTGCATAAATACTATTCCGGTTATTCATATACTCTGGGTAGTACACAAAACGCTCTGGCGAAGAGAAAAGGCTAGGATTCAAGCGTGTTCATTAAGACCTTCGATTCTAAGTAAAACTTCAGATTCCAGGTATGTAAGGCTTCAATGAGAGTATTCATTCCACTCTCATATCTAAAGTATTTTGATTATATAATAAATTATGTTTATTTCCTTTAAGCTTTACTCTAAGGTGTGTGGGTATTGATTCATGGATCCTTTCATCCATGAAGCCCAAATGAATTATCAAAGTCTTCTATTTAATTCAAGTATGAAACTTTATGGATTTTCATATTATGATTTCAAATGCATAGATTATTAAGTATTTGAAGTTTAATTACCTATATTATATTAGCATATGTAAGGCTTCAATGAGAGTATTCCTTCCACTCTCATGCCTAAAGTATTATAATTATATGATAAATTATGCTTATTTTCTTTAAGTTTTACTCTAAGTTATGTGGGTGTTTATCCATTGGTTCTTCCGCCCATGTAGTCCAAAAATCTTTCAACTAAATCTTTTGATTTCAAATAAGATTTTCTTATGGGTAACTCTTATTTATACTTAATAGCATGAATCATGGTTAAACTAATGATTATTTATCTAATTTGATGTAAAATAATTTCATATGTATGAATTGACGATTTGCAAGTATTTTCTCTATTTAACTCTTTAAAGGTTCTTGAAATTCATTGTGGGTTGTTAAAGTAAGATTTTTAATTGATGAATTCAAAGTATTTATGCATAATTTCATTTACATTCATGTTTGAAAGTTGAAGTGATTTAAACCCACCTAGTTTTACTATATTTTCAATGAAGTTTGACTCGAAAGCTTTGACTCCAAATGAATGTTTATGAAAGCAATGCCTATGGTCAAAAGGGAGTTATATGAAATGAAAGAATGATGAAATGATATGAATGATGGATTCTTTATGCAATAAGGACAATTCTTGCGTATTTGAATTACCAAAGGTTTTAATGAGCGATTCTACTGAATATGATGTTTTGAATTCTCAAGATACATACTATGACAATTTTGAAGTATTAAACTATTTTGTGGGATTGATGTAGCACCGAATGGGTCATTGAGGTGCGATTCGTTAAGGGAATCCTAGTTGCAACCCTTTATATCATTAACTATGTGCCAACATAGGAGCTCTTGTAGGCTTAGGCTAATGGATCCACAAATAGCCCTTAAAGTTAAAGTTAAGGAAATGAATGAAGTTAACAGAGTTCTACCCAACAAGTAGTCTCCTCAGCCAACGTAGGGGGTTATGTTGGATTCCATGTAATAGCTCATATGGTCTTAAATGTTGGATATGGTCATTTTCCCACTAAATAAATGACTTAAAGGATATATATATGATTGATTATGCATGCATTGCATTATGTTTCATATTAAATAAATGTTTTAATATTTCCTCAATGTTCATACATGCCCACATATTTAGTTCATTCAAAGTACTAACGCATACTCTTTTGCCTACATGATATCACTATGTAGGGACCGGTGCTCCTCCTCGTTCTCATCCACGTGGCTAGTTGAGATTTATTTTCAAGGCTACTTTTGGTGAGTTCCTATATTTCAGGGACAATACTCCTTTGTCTTTCTAACTTATGATACGTTGAGACCTCTAAACAGTTACTATGGAAATTCATTCTATTTTGATTGAGGGTGAGCTAGGGATTTGTCTTAGCCCCCGGTAAATCTAAAAGTTAAAGGTAAGTTGAAGATTTACTATTATGGTTTTTGCTTATCTTTTTTATCAGTACCTATGAAAGTCTAAATGAATGTTAATAGGCTTGTTTGAGGTACTTTCGGGTTTCCTCATTCGCCGTGTCATGTCTAGGCCCTAGGCTTGGGTCATGACAAATTTGGTATCAGAGCCCGAGGTTATGAATGGTCCTCGGAATCCAATATACCACATCGAATAGGGTCTTGTTCATGGTTATAAAGTATGCCACAATTATGAATAGGAAACTATAAGGGTTTTAGGAAAGTTTCCCTTCTTTCATGATCTATGTCATGCGTTAGAGCATACTCTAGGTCTTTTCCCCCTAATAGTTATTCTTTATGATTTTTAGAAAATTCCTTCAAGAAGAGTTCCAATCCAAAAGAGGATTGATATTAATGAGGGTGGTATTCTTGTTCAAAATGGTTCAAAATCATCATTGGTAGCGTATGTAAAAGCAAGGAAAGCCATGGGTCCAACCATAATTAAATTAAAGAAATTGGTGGTTGATAATAAGATTGAAGTTCTCTCACAAGGGGGAGATGGAGTACCTAGTTATCAAGGTCAGTTGTGTGTTGTACTGTTAATGATATTAGATGATTCAAGATAGATAGAGAGAGAGTGGGTGTTACATATAGTGATGAGGGTGGCATGCTTAGTATGAGTTAATGCAATTCTTGATGTAGAGATGTTAAGGTAGCCATGGAAATTCTTAATTGATGTTGACTTCAAGGGAGCCATAAAGTGGTTAAAATGATAGAATTGAATGTGTGGTTGTAGATACGTGAGTGATTGTAGTAGGCTATTGATGACTTCTATTAAAACTTTCATATGAGTGTATTAGAAATGAATGATGTTGATGGAGTTCTACCGATCAAGTAGTCTCCCAGGCCAACGTAGGAGATTATGTTGGATTTCATGTAATAACTCGCATGGTCTTAAATATCGATTATGGTCATTTTCCCACAAAATGAATGTTTTAAAGTATATCTATATGATTGATTATGCATGCATTGCATTATGTTTTATATTACATAAATGTTTTAATGTTTTCTCAATGTTCATACATGCCTACATATTTAGTACATTCAAAGTACTAGTGCATATTCTTTTGCCTACATGATATCACTATGTAGGAATCGGTGCTCCTCTTCATTCTCCTCCATGTGGATAGTTGATATTTCATTTAAAGGATACTTTTGGTGAGTTCCCATATTTTGTAAACAATACTCCTTTGTCTTTGCAGCTTATGATATGTAGAGACCTCTTAACAGTTACTATGGAAATTCATTTTATTTTGATTGAGGGTGAGGTTGGGATTTGTCTTAGCCCCCGATAAATCTAAAAGTTAGAGGTGTTGTTAGACATATGTAAGTTGAATATTTACTATTATGGTTTCCGCTAGTTTTTTTTATCATTACCTATAAAAGGCTAAATGAAATATAAGAGGCTTGTTTGAGGTACTTTCGGGTTCCTCATTTGCTGTGTCAAGTTTAGGAACTAGGTCTGGGTTGTGACATTAGCTAACACTATTTAGTCGTATTTGCTACTTCCCAAAAATAAAGATGCATAAAGTAAAAGTGGGGGTTTGGTTGTGTTTAAGAAACAAAATAAAATTAGGTGAAAAATAAATTGTGGTTGTAAACTATATGAGGACTAGACTAGGATTGTATTCCCCATGACTTGTAAGTTAATAGGCTAATCGTATCCATGATATCGTTTAATGTATTGCATGTAAAATATAGCAAGTTGGGTAACATCTAATTCACCTCCCGGTCCTTCTTAGACGTATTACATATATATCCTCCCGGTCTCAGAATATATACTTTACTAACTCTCACCCTGGATCCCAGAGAACTATCTCCTTCTGGTGTCAAGTAACTTAGATGAAGTTTATCCCTTCTTTCAAGGCAGACTCTCTAAATTTCTATTGTGATATCTTTTCCTAATATTAACCTACCTCCCGGGAAAGCATCAAATATAGGCAAGTTCTTAATATTTTCACTCAATAAGAAAGACTTTTGAATGAAGAAATCACAATGCATGCAAAAACAATTCACAAATATCAATCCTACATTTTTCTATTCTAGTTAAGTCATCATGGTTTCCACAACCCTACTTGTGGGTTTAGCCCTGCATAACTTTGATGGATGACTCAATAAACAATGAATAAAATATTTATTATAAGTCTTACAAATAACAATGATTCAAACTCACAATTGAAGAATAAGTCTTAGATTCCAATCACCAAAACTAGAAATCAAAGAATCCGAGTTGTGTGTTTTTCTCCCAAATCTATCCAATTTGGTGTGGTTGATAAAAAATCCTTAAAAAATGAAGTTTAGTTCGTGTAATGTACCCTCTTAAAATTAGGGAAAATGTGTAAAAAGTATAGAAAAATTCGTCCCTAAACCTAGGACAAAATAGGGTATTAATAGAAGTTAAATCCTAATCCTAAACCAACTAGAAAAGGTGAAATTTCTTGGCTCGAGCCGTCTCTGGAGGGGCACCACCATAGTGGTGGTACTTGTTCATTTACTTTGCATTTGGAGGCAGGACACCCCACCACGGCACCCTCCCCAGCCAGTGGTGAGCACCACGGCTCGTGGTGAGGTCCATGGAATTTTCCTTAGCCATTTGGATGATTTTTGCTTGGTGGCTGACTTCTTCACGCTGGAGACCTTTTCTTCATGACCATTGGTGTTCACCACGGCCCTTGAAGGGTCTCGTGGTGTGCACCCTTGGTCCAAACATACATCTTTCAGCTCCAACTGTCCAGTACAAGATAAATTATGGCACAGTAAGATTCATTAGTCGCTTTCTCCTTTGAAGTTGTCATAAATCCTCACCAAGATCAGGTCAATTTAGCACTTCTTGAATATTTTATTTTCCTTATGCTCCTTCTTTAACACCAATCTGCCAACATACTCCAAAATAAACCAAATTTCCATATAAACTGAACCAGAGATCATCAACTCACGCGCACTTTAATTTCCCTGAAAACTGAACAAAAGCGGACATCAAACTAATAAAATGCACTTGAGAGCATACAATAATTCCATGTTTTGTGCATCGTGAATGTCGTATTTTGGTGAAACATTAGAAAATTGTTGCTTTTCCTCAAGAATAACATAATATAAAACCAAAGGACGCACAAATACAAAAAAACTCATAGATAACACATAGAAACCCTACATATAAACCACATGCCCAACTTTACTTATGCAATGCACTCATGCTCCAACCAACTCTCAAGGATTACTTCATAACATTGTACTAATCTTATCTAAACTAATCAATGCAAACAGTCATATACTAGTAAATATAGCTACCAAACAACACAATCACAATACCCTCACCACAAAGAAGTCTCTCACACAGTGTATAGAGGATAAATAGAGACTAGAATAGAATTACTCACACTCTCAAAAGAAGTTCAAACAATGCAAAAGTAGAGGTCATAGGCTTGCCTTTATTTTCAACACTTCAACTCTTGAATAACTATTTTAGGATCACAATAACTCTTTTTGCATAGAGCTGTTAGCAGGGTTGAGATATGGCCTCTACAAAGGTACCAAGTTAAAAAGGATGGATGAAATTGCAAAAAATACTCGTGGAAAGTAGTCTCTATCAAAAACAATGGTATGTCCAATTATAGCCCACTAGGATGTAAAATATTATCTTTTAACATAGGTTCGGGCTTAGGTAGCATACATTTAGGATAAAGGTGACTATTTTGCCCTTCCAAATGTTATTTTGTCATAGCTATTTGTTTTCAACCCGCCAAATTCTTATTGCTCCCTTATTTTCTCATTCTTTCTTCTTGGGAGTGGTTTCCACTTTTGGTCAATCATATTCTTTCTTTATAACTCATTTTTTCACTTCTTTTCTTTTTCACTTGTGGCCACAACCCATGCCTTTCTTTTGTTTTCATCCCACAATTCTTTTCATATCCTAACTTTTCTGATTTTCCTTATGGTAGCCACCCTCATCTTAGGCTTTTGGCTTGATTGAAGTATATAATCTCAAAGGAGGGACCAGGGCCAATATAAAGGTTCACAAACTGATTCTCTATATAGTAGTCACCCTTAATTTAGGATTTTAGCCTGAGTTGAGGTACACATTGCCCTTAAAGGGACCAGGGCCAAAATTTAGATTCACAGACAGTGAGGGAAGGTGAATTGTGCTTAATCAAAGAAAATGCCTATTAAAGCTCAAACATTTTGTTCAAAGGATACAATTTTATTTGGTTGGTTAAATTTAGGCTAAGTGACTTATTATTAACAAAGGCTAAGTGACTCATTATCAATACGGGCTACTAAAAACTCCTATAGTCACTTGTATTCACATAAACAACCTAAGCATACCAGTTCTATTAGAGTACACCTTCAGAGAAAAGAAATATGGCAAGAAAAACTCCAAAGCATATAAGGATGCCCCACTCCCCATTAAAATTTTATGCATTGTCCCCAATTCACTTAAAGACTCGAGAGTTTAAAACAAAGAAAGTGAACATACCTGCGATCCCGTTGGCATCAGTAGTAGGTTACCTAACTACTCATACTTCAACAAGTATCCACATGAGTTGCCTCCCATAAAGCACCTGATTTAATGTCGTGGCACGATGTAATGTACTTGATCACTCAGACTTCATTAAGTTTCCACATGGGTTGCCTTCTTCCTTGGGTTTTGCACTAACTTGAGCGTTGTAGTAACCAGAATAAAAAAAATAAAAAAAATAGTACAACTAGGAAATAGAACTCAAAACTAAAATAGCAACTAATAGCTTATTTCAAAGACGTATTCCCCGGCAATGGCGCCATTATGATAACGTTCAAGTATAACTCTTGAAAGATATATACACGATCGTTAGCAATATATTTTACCCAACTAAGAGTCGGGTCAAACCCATAGAGAATAGGTTAAAATAAGCTCTATTAGCTAACACTATTAAGTCATTGTTGCTACTTCCAGAAAATAAAGATGCAAAAAGTAAAAAATGAGGGTTTGGTTGTATTTCAGAAAAAAAAATATATGGTGTAACATTCCTCAAAATGCTCACAAGTGCCTTAAGAATGCCTTAGGAATAGGCCGCTAACGTAATGCATTATTCTTAATCTTTTTAGAAAATTCGAGTCCAGAATATCAATTAGGGGTCAAAACCTGCAGAAAAATAGTCTCGGTGGATTTTTAGGACTTGTATATCGAAAGATAAATTTTTGAAGAAACTGTGCAAAATACTAAAAGTGTGCGGCAAGTCCGCTTCGCGGACTTGCTTCTGTTCAGTGCAATTTTTTCCCAAGTTAAAATCTAGCCAAAATCTCATTCGCTCAGAATTTACCTATTAGGAAACACCTCCGCATCACGAACCTGGGCGATGGTTTTTGTCTGAATTCAATTTTTAAGTAAGGTCACTTTAGACTTTTCCCTAATTATTAATTAATGAACCTAGATATTTTTAGGACCTAATTCAGCTCTATAAATTAACATAAACCTCTAATTCGATTCATTCTTTTATAATTCACCTACTCAAATATTTCTCTCTCTACAAAAGACTCTCAAGGATTCCATTGAAGACTTCAAGTAAATTCTCTCAAGCTTTTCATCAAAACTCTCAAATTCTTCCAAATTATTTGATTTTCTCACTTAAGGTATGTGGGTATTCATTCATGGATTCTTTTATCCATGAATCCTAATTAATTTCTCAAGTTTTCTATCAAATTAAAGAATAGTATTTTATGGGTTTTATGATCTCTAGTCCAATTGCATGAATTATGATTCAAATTATGATTATGAGTATATTTTTATATAAATTGATAGCTATTGAATTAAATTGAAGAGTTTTTCCATTAGTTTCCAACATTGATCTTTAGGGTTCATGTTATGAATTATGGGTATTTTCAATTATACTTCCAAATGATATTATCTTTATGAATTATGTATGGGCTGATAGGAGGTATATGATCATGCATGTTTTCTAGCCAATTTTATCGTTTTCAAATCAATTGATCATGCATTCATGTCTTACTCTAATTTTAAGTATGAGCTATGATCATAAACTTTCAAGTATGAATTATATCTATGTATGTATGATTTGTAATGTGGAAGGACAATACCCGCAATTCACTTATGTTATGAAATTGAGCTACTCTATAATTTCAAACCTATGATCATGGCTATGATATAAGTAATTATGATTTATATGCTATGTATGTATTCCATGGGATTTGACTTAGCACCGAATATGGACTTGAGGTGGGGGCTCAAAATATAGGGTCCTTATATAAAGTCTCTTGTTTTATTACTACTTGCCACCATAGGATTTCCCTTTCTGGCCTAGATAGTGGATCCACATATAGCGTACGTATGACCCGCATAGCGGAGTAGATTCTATCTTGGAAATTAGATTCCTCTTTTCTCCGATGTAAGGGTAATATTGGAATTACATATTATAGCTCGCATGGTCTTATTGGCGGTTATGGTTCTTATCCCACATATGTACGACCTGATATGTATTTTCATGATCTAAATTATCCTTTTCTAATGCTTTGGTCATTATGATTTTCTCATGACTTTACTTATGTCATCTTATCATGTGTTTTACTTGACCATTGCATCCCATGATTTACGTTATATGTCATGCCCTCATACTTAGTACATTCTATCGTACTAATGCATACTTTTTCCTACATTGTCTCATAATATAAGGGTTGAGATTGAAGATCATATTCATCCACGTGTCTAGTTAAGTTTTCCTATCTGGCGGTATTTGTGATGAGTCCTCATTTATCAGGGACTAGTCATCGAGTTGGCTATAGTTTTTAAAGACTTTTGTTATGTTTCATATTGAGGGTGAGCTAGGGACATTCTTATTCCCTGCCAATGTTCATGATTAGAGGCATCTACTTGGACAAATATTTCGAGTCTATGTTTTATGTGATATTTTTCATTTGCTATTCATGGTTTAGACTCTCTTATGATGTTTCCATTTTTACTCTACCTTATGTATGCTTATGATATGTACAAGATACTTGGTTGAAGTCCTTTAAAGTTTTGATCACCGTGTTATGACTAGGCCCTAGGTCAGGTTGTGACATGCAGTAAAGAGTAAACAAGATTGAGGTTGTAAACTATATGAGGACTAGAGTAGGATTGTGTTCCCCATGACTTTTAAGTTAATAGGCTAATCATATTCATGATATCATTCAATATATTGCATGCAAAATCTAGCGAGTTGGTTAACATCTAATTCACCTCCCAGTCCTTCTTAGATGTATTTCATTCATCTCCTCCTGGTCTCAGAATGTATACATTACTAATCCTTTCCTAGATCCCAGATTACTATCTCCTTCCGGTCTCAAGTAACTTAGATGGATTTTATCCCTTCTTTCAAAGCCAGACTCTCTAAATTTCTGTTGTGAAGTCTTCTCCTAATCACTACCTCCCTCCTAGGCAAGCATCGAATATATGTATTTTTTTAATGTGTGCACTCTCTAAGAAATACTATTGAATGAACAAATCACAATACAAACAAAAATAATTCACAAATATCAATCCTATATTTTTCTATCTTAGTTAAGTCGTCATGGTTCCCACAACCCTATTTGTGGGTTTTGCCTTGCATAATTTTGATGGATAACTCAATAAATAATGAATGAAACATGTAATATAAGGATTACAAATAACAATGAATAAAACTCAAAATTAAAGAATAAGACTTAGATTCCAATCACCAAAACTAGAAAATCAAAGAATTTGAGTTGTGTGTTCTTCTTCCAAATCTGTCCAATTTCATATGATTGATGAAAAATCCTTCAACAATGTAGTTTAGTTCGTGTAATGTACCCTCTAAAAAGTAGGAAAAACGTGTAAAATGTATAGGAAAAGTCGTCCTAAACCTAGGACAAAATAGGATATTTATAGAAGTTGAATCATAATCCTAAACCAACTAGGAAAGATGAAGTTTCTGGGCTCAAATTGTCCCTGGACGGGCAACACCACGTCTATTGGTGAGCACCACGGCTTGTTTTGGTGATCCATGGTCATTTTCTTAGCCTTTGGAGGCAGGACACCCCACCACGGCACCCACCACGTCCAGTGGTGAGCACCATGGCTCATGGTGAGGTCTGTGGAGTTTGCCATGGCCATTTTGATGGCTTTTGCTTGGTGGCTACCTTCTTCACTACTAGAGGCCTTCTATATATGACCAGTAGTGTGCACCATGGACCTTGAAGGGTCTCGTGGTGTGCACCCTTGTTCCAAACATACATCTTCACTTCCTAATGATCTCATCATGCTATAGAGTTGAACTTTATGGTTTCCTCCTCTAACACTTTCTCTTTGCGATTAAAAATCATGCCTTCACGAAGAGCTCCTATTTGAAGAAATGTTGAAGAGGAGCCACAAGCTGCAAATGCTTCTTTGAATGATCAAGTGACTTATGGTAAGGTCCGATTCGCTTTCCAAATATTAGCCAAAGTTGTTACTACTCAAGTGAATCGAGGGGTGGATTCTCCTCAAGTTGTGACTACTCCAGCTTTGAGGGTTAGAGATTTTATAAGGATGAACCCTCTCGAGTTTAATAGATCCAAGGTTGATGAGGATCCCCAATACTTTGTTGATGAGTTATACAAGATTGTTGAGATTATGGGATTGTGCTTGAAGGAAAAAGCAGAATTGGCAGCCTACCAACTCAAAGGTGTCACTCAAGTATGGTATAATCAATGGAAAGCTGAAAGGGTTGAAGATGGTCCCATAGGTTAGAAAAATTCAAAGTTGCATTTCTTTACCACTTCTTCCCACTTGAGTTAAGGGAGGTGAAGGTGCTGGAATTTATTAACCTCAAATAAGGAAACATGAGTGTGAGGGAAAATGCCCTTAAGTTCAAAAATTTGTCTAAGTATGCTCCATCCTTAGTAGCCGACTCTTGTGCCTAAATGAGCAAGTTTATTTTGAGAGTGTCAGAGTTGGTTATGAAAGAATTCTGAACTACTATGATTATCAATGATATGGACATCTTTAAGCTCATGACTTATATTGAGAAAATTGAAGGAGAAAAGCTTAAGGAGAAGAGTGCAAGGGAATCCAAAAGGGCTCGGTATGAAGGTGGGTTTTATCACAATAAATTCGGCGGTGGAAGTGGTCATTTTGAACAAGGCCAAAATTTTCAAGGCCAAGGTTCTTCAAACACTCCGGCTCTAAAATTTGAGAAGGACAAGGTGTCAAATTCTAAGGCACAAGGTGGAGCTTCAGGGAGATAAGTTATCCTTCCATGTAAGAAGTGTGCGAAAAACCATAGAGGAGAGTGCTAAGAAGGATTGGATATTTGTTACGAGTGTGGAAAGCCCGGTCATCATGAAAGTTATTTTAGGGTTGGGTCTAGGAACTAAGTTCAGACTCAGGCTATCGGTCGTCTGAATCAGCATGCTACTACTTCGAGTGCGGTCAATGCCAAAACATATTTTAAGCCCTTCACACTTGTCAAGACTTAGAGGATTCCCCCGATGTTGTGACTGGTATGTTAAAAGTCTTTGACTTTATGTTTATGCATTATTTGATCCATGTGCTACTCAATTATTTGTTATTCCTTATCTTTCTATGAGATTCATTGTTAGTCCCGAGATGTTACTAGAGCCTTTTTCGGTCTATACTCCAGTTGGTGATTCATTTGTGGCTAAAAGAGTTTATAGAAATTGTCCAATTTCAGTTTTATATAAAGTCACCTCTGTTGATCTAGTAGAGCTTGCAATGACCAATTTTGATGTTATTCATGGTATGGATTGACTTCAAGCATGTATGCCTCTATATGTTGTAGAATTCATGTGGTTAAATTTCAGTTTCCTAATGAGCCAGTCCTAGAATGGAAAGGTAGTAATTTCGTGTTTAAGGGTCAATTCATCTCATGCCTTAAATCTTAGAAAATGATTTCCAAAGATTGTATTTATCATCTAGTTCGGGTTAGGGATACTAATTTTAAAACTCCTACTCTTGAGTCAGTTTCAGTTGTTAATGAGTTTCCAAAAGTTTTTCCCGATGATCTCTCAAATATTTCTCCCAAAAGGGAAATAGACTTCGGTATCAATCTACTTCCCGATACTCAGCCTATCTTTATTCCTCCTTACCGCAAGTCTTTGGCTGAATAAAAAGAGTTAAAGGACCAATTGAAGGATTTGGGGTGCTCCAGATCTCTCTATTGGGTGCTCTGGTTCTCTTTGTTAGGAAGAAGGATAGTTCTCTTCGTATGTGTATTAATTATTGACAATTGAACAAAGTCACAGTTAAAACTAAGTATCCTATTCGAAAGATTGATGACTTGTTCGATCAACTTCAAGGAGCGAGTTACTTTTCAAAGATTAATCTCCAATTGGGTTATGATCAACTCTGAGTGAAGGAGTGTGACATTTTGAAAATGGATTTTAAAACTCGGTATGGTTACTTTGAATTCTTGGTTATGTCTTTTGGACTAATGAATGCCCTTGCAGCTTTTATGAATTTGATGAACAAGATGTTCAAGCATTACTTGGATATGTTTATGATTGTCTTAATTGATGATATTTTAATCTATTATCAAAATGAGGAAGAGTATGTTGAACATTTAAGGATTGTGTTGCAAATTCGCAATGACCATCAGTTGTATGCAAAGTTTAGCAAATGTGAATTTTGGTTAAGGTTAGTTGCTTTCCTTAGTCACATTTATTTCCAGAGAAGGAATTATAGTTGATCCAAAGAAGACTGAGGCAGTTAAGAATTGGCGTAGACCTTTGACTCCTTTCGATATTCAAAGTTTCTTGGGCTTAGCCAGTTATTATAGATGGTTTGTGGAAGGTTTCTCTTCCATTGCATCACCCTTGACTACTTTGACTCAAAAGAAGGCGAAGTTCCAATGGTCCAAGGCATGTGGAAAAGCTTCCACGAGTTAAAGAATAGGCTTACCTCCACTCTGGTGTTGACTTTACTGGAAGGTTCTAATGGGTTCATAGTGTATTGTGATGCTTCACGAGTTGGTCTTGGTTGTGTTCTAATGCAAAAAGGTAAAGTAATAGCATATACTTCAGGGAAACTCAAGGCATATAAGAAGAATTATCCGATTCATGGCTTGGAGTTGGCAGCGGTGGTATTTGCCTTGAAGTTGTGGAGACAATATCTCCATGATGTCCATGTTGATGTTTTCACCGATCACAAGAGTTTGCAATATGTGTTCACTAACAACGACTTGAACCTACAACAAAGGAGATAACTTGAGTTGTTGAAGGATTATGACATAAGTGTTCTATACCATCTGGGGTAAGGCAAATATGGTTGTTGATGCTCTTAGTAGATTGTCCATGAACATTGTTTCTCATATTGAGGATGTGAATAAAGATCTAGTTCAAAAGGTGCATAGATTAGCCTATTTGGGTGTCCGATTGGTTGATTCTGAGGATGGTTGTTACACCCCACACTCCTGAACTCAGAATGTCTCTTAAGTTCTTAGAAGTTTTCATATGATCCGGATGATCTACGACACTATCAAACAACTCTAAGGAAGGGAGAATGTGATACTCCATGGTAGGGAAGGTTGGAAATAGGGTCATGAGAAGTCGAAAGGAGTTGGAGGCGAAGTAATGAGTTGTAGGACTCGACTTACCAACGTAAGCTACTAACTTGGAAGTCTTACATACCTAATCTACTTGGGTATATACCAAGCTGACGTAGAAAGGATTACATAGGTTCTTAAAATAAGACGAGATTACAAACCCACACGGAAGGGGAGATAATGACATATGGCAGTAAGAGGAGGCGCCATGTGGCAGCATGGGAAAGTGCCACATGGAAGCAGGTGACCCACCTACTCGGGCTCAAGTAGGTGACCCACCTGCTTAGGGGGTGGACACCACTACCATGTGGCAGCCCCTAAGTAGCTGCATAGATGTGTTGGCCCAATAAAGGTCGGACACATTTCACCCTTAGAGGGTGACACATGTCACCTCCAAACAAAACATATATATGTATGTTATGTGACTAATAACTTGTTTTTTGTCCAAAAATCAACCAAGAACAAGAAGAAAAATCTTAAAGCCTAAGAGAGAGTACCTACGGGTTTGAGCATAAAAGAGGGTAAGTTTCTAATTTTTCTCTGTGATTTAATTATATAAGGTGCTCCTCGATCATGTGGAGGTATATATATATATATATTATGATGACTAGGAAGTCATTTCTTCAGCCCTACACTTAGAAACTTGAAGAGGAAAAATCTAGAGAGCCAAAGAGGAGGGCTAAGGGTTTGGTCCCAAAAAAGTAAGCCTCTAACTTTTATTCTATACATTAATTATTTAAGGTATACCACGGTTATATAAAAGTGTTTAATAGCATAAAATCACAATTTCGGGTAGTGGAGAAGTGAGACAAACAGTTCGCTCTATTTCAGCACATCAAGAGGTTTCCGAAGTGGGTTTTGGTGTGTTTTGGCCAATTTCGGGTAAGGTAAGGGTTTTCCTTTAAAATTGGAGGTTATGGTGTTATTATTAAGTGTATTACATGTCTTTTGTGTGTCTGGAAATATGAAAATCTTATAAAGATGCTTGACGTTGGAAACAATCTAAATTGGAGTCGTTATAGTTAAATTGAAGTCGAGTTTGGTGTTGTGCTGTGGTGCTGCAGCTGTAGGTGGGGTTGTGGTGTGTTGAAGGGCTAAAAAGTGTTCTAAAGAAGGTATGGGAAATTCTGGTAGCAGCCACATGACCTTCCGCTTCTTACGCTTAAAGGTTTTACAAAATAGAGACTAGAAACCCTATTTTAGTATCGTAATTTTCAATAAGTTGTTTGGAGCTTGTATGGTGTAATGTTGCCATGTTTTGTGTGTATATGAGCTGCAGTTTATTGTTTTTGTTTGGCTGTAGTACTTAGGAATGTAATTGGAAATTCGTATAGGGCATGTTATAGGGGAAGTGCTTCCCAATTTCCGGTAACGCCTTAACTAACTAAAGAACTAGAAGACGAGCAGGAGAATGAGTTCTATGAATACTTGGGTGCAACTTAAGATGCTGAAAAGTCAAGGGTTGTTGATATTCATATTGATTCCTGTTGAATAGTTTCAAAGGACGATGAGGCGAATGTGATAAAGAGTAACTCGTCAGAGGTATGTGGAGCTTTCTCTTGGCATGTTTTTGGCATAGGTATGTAAAGCTAACTCTCTTTCCTTTTGGCATATCTTAGCCTTAAGTGAATGTGAAATGTGGGTATAATTCCATTATTAGAACTCCAAGTACGGCTCATAATCCCTATCCATAGCTTGATATTGGAACCCCTGTAAGAATTGAGTATTGCCTTTCAAGGCTTCTACGGGTGAAAGAGTAGTGTATGGGAAACTATCCTTATTTTTTCCCTAAGATATATTTGGCATGAAAATGAGGTTATGATGCCATGGTTGTTCACTGAGCTCCATGATGGGCCGGGTACGAAATATGTACATAATAACCACCTGAAGGAAAGTACAGATTATATAGAGCTTATTCTCTTTCTTCTTTTGGCATGTCTTAGTTGTAAGTTAAATATGATATGAGCTCTGGAGTAATTCCATTCTTAAGAATCTCCTATTTACTTCTGAATATTGAACTCCTATAGTAGATGAACTATTTCCCTGGAAACTTCTATATGTTAAAGAGGTACCAAGTGTACAGGCTGCAAGTCTTAAAGACCATATGATAACAAGTGTTTCTGGTTCCATAAGCGATTTGGTCTTACATTAATACATGTCTAGGGTCCCCGAGATTACAGTTGATATATCCCATAATGGCATTTAGAGGGCACTCGAGATGACTACACTACTACTCGGGTCCTTAGACGAAAGCTTAATCTTCTTATATGGTCAAGTCTCTGATAATGTTTTAAATTGCATATGGTTACTCACTACTCTACTCGTGCATACTGTAACCCTTATATCACCGAGTCTCAGGATAGGGTATGTAGACGTGCGCAGTTCACTGCATTATCCATGTCCCTAGACATGTATAGTTTTTGTCGTCCTCGTATAGTTTTTTAACTCACCAAGTCCCTCACTAGAGGGCCGGGTACGTATGTATATATATGATGATGTGTTGTAATAAGGTGGTGATGGCGTCGGGCCTATGATGGTCCTACAGATATAATTCACCGGATCCCTGATAGGGCCGGCTATATTGTATAATTTGAGCATGCTTGTTTTTATGATTCACAGGGTACAGGTTTCTGATTTGATATTTTATCCCCTGCTTCTCTATTTTAGATATGCTTCCAGTTGTATTATGTTATGTTTTACATACTTAGTACATATGTCGTACTGACCCATCTTTCTTCGGGAGCGCTGTGTTTCATGCCCGCAGGTACAGATACAGGTTTTGTGAGTTCATCAGCTTAGGATTCCGTTCAGCTCAGCTGGAGGAGGCTTCATTGTATCGGAGCCTAGTTTTTGGCGCTGGCCGCTGATGTATATAGTTGTTTTTTTATCTAGGGGTACTGCAGCGACCCTATCTCTCCATATGTTGTCATTAATATTTTTAGAGGTCTGCAGACATGTATATATGGGTTGTGTATATCAGTTTGGTTCAGCTAGGTCTACATGATATATGATACATATTATTATGTTGTGGCAGCCTTGTCAGCTTGCGTTCCCTTTCATGATGTGATACAAATGAAAAGGCTACAGGTTTATGAAAATGTTATCACCTAATAGGGTTCTGATGCATGGTATTATGTTGTTTATAGTGCGACTAGACCACAGCTGATAGATATATATACGAGGGTCCAAGTAAGACCCCAGTCATGGTCTACAGGGTTGGGTTGTGATAGAAGTGGTATCAGAGTAGTTTGTCCTTAGGTTGTCTACAGATCGTGTCTAGTAGAGTCGTGATTATCGATGTGTTGCGTGCCACATCTATAAGCAGGAGGCTACAGGACATTTAGCATGTTACTTTTATTTCACATCTGAGATCGTGCTATAGATCCGAGTTATAGGAAACCTTCTTATACTAACCTTGGATCTTAGGAGGACGACATCAATAGAAGGAAGTAATTGACAACTTGGAATGTTACGAAGCACACAGGTAAGGAGAGTAAAAGCACCAAAGATATCTATTTGTTAAAGTATTGGAGTAAAATTGAAATGTAAAGTCAAAAACTGAAGGGAAAAGTAGACAGGGAAGTGCAACAGATACAGTTCGGAGTTGGACATACGAGGTAAGCTCATTATTTTCATACTATTATTGATATTGAAAGCACTGTGTGGCTGCAATATGAGATGATATTGAAAACCATGTGTGGCTGTAATATGATCTGAATATGTATATATGTTGTCCCTGTGAGGCATGGTTGGTATTATTTGCTTGCAGGTTGTGGGATAGTAAGGAGTATAGAGGAAAATCTGCCGAAATTTTCCCGGAACAAAGAAAGGGAATAAAACATAGATTCTTAATATGTCTTGGAAGTTGATAACGAGTACCCCTATTATGTTTAACTAAAGCTGTAGGGAGTACTCTTCATGTCGTCGATAAGGGGCACCCTTTTTACTTGGGGAAGTTTATTTTGGAGAAACAAAAGCCTATTTGAATAGTAAAGTTCAAAGCACCGCAACTCCAATCGTATTTGTGCCATAAAAAAAAGAAGCTCAGTTGAAGAGTAAGAGGTCTAGCGATTGAATTTCACTTTCCTTGAAAAGTACCAAGCCCCTAACTCCTAGTTATAAATTGGATAAGTTGTTTATGACTCAAGGATAAACTTAGGGGGAGACCACGTGAGCCAAGTATTAAGAAGTACTGTGAAGTTTAAGGGATTTTAGTTTTCTTCTGACGACGGTTTGAAAGTGCTCTATGATAACAGTTTATTCATTCTCCACCGACTAATTAGAGAAAGAAATTTTACCGGAAGCACCCCAAGGAAATGTCATGAACTGAATATGAGTATGAACTAAAAGGGGGATATGTAAGTATGAATTTAAAGGTATGGTACAACAATACGGGGATAGAGTAAGACCGCTAGTAAGGCGCACTTGGTAAATGTTGACTAGGTTAAAAGCCTATGTTGGGTACACATTAAGGACAAGGGGCATAAGGTATAAAGGAATGATGCGTGTACATAAATGTCGCCCCAAAAATAATGGAACCCTTAAGGGACAAAGACGACCAACTTAAGGAATAAATGGTGCAACTTACGTTAACCCCAAGAAACCAAGGATATTGGTTGGGATAAAGTTACTACTCCGAGAGAACCTTGGACAATCATCGCCGGAATACAAGTGTTGCCTAGTCAAAATTGGAACGACTACAGGTGTGTATTAAGCTTTCATAAAGAGAAGTAGAATATGGCCTTGGATGAGTTGTTTCCTGGGTCACATTATTCAAGTATAGATTAGTAGATGAGATATTACATTATGTATAGGAAGGCTCTCGTCGCTTCGTGATTTAGCCAAAGTTCCGTACATGGATAATTAGGTGGAAAAAAATAATATACAGAAAGACGGGGACATGATATAGTACCAAGTAAATTGGGGAAGGAGATTGGATGAAATTGAGACTGGACATAGAGCAAGGTACAAGCAGATAAAAGTACAAGGACCCTCTAAAAGGGGGGAAGCCAATTATAAAATTGCAAGGGTCAGATAGAGGCAATTGATATGGCAACATAATTAAGATAGGTGTTTAAACTTAAATAAGAACCCTGGCTGAACCAAGTTAGGAAGATCTGGAAGTCACCAATAATTGGATAGAAGTCAGAATGCTATGTAAGGCAGTGTTAAGAAGTTTTTGACAAGACCTTGAATGACATAACGCTAGAAGGTGGGTGCGTATAAAAAGAAAAGGGTATAACAATGAAAGGATACCGAATAACTCAAGAGATACTATGAAGGATAATGACATCATGCTAGACCAAAAGCCAAAAGGATGGCTATAGAGTTGGTCGAAAATGATGTTGTGATATATAAATAACCAAGGAAAAGGAATAACAAACCTCCTATGGTAGGAAATGAGAAGAGCAAAGAGTGAATAAGGGAAAAGGAAAAAGTGCGACAAGGTAGGACGAACGAGTTTCAATGTGAAGAAGGTAAATACAGCAAAATGAACCAGGAGATGAAAAGATTACGTCCACCTCATACAAGTTCTATCAGAATGGTTAGACAACCTATGATTGTATATGATAAGTATAGGGCCAAGAAAGGAAGTACATGATAAAAGGAGTTGGGATATTTTGGATATGTTGTAGAAAGGTGCAAAGATGGATTGAGTCAACTACCGAGAGGGAATTAGTACTATGGGCAAAGTAATACATGGCCATGGTTGGACCAAAGATCTACCCCGACATCGATTGTAGGATAAGGGAGGAAATGGCAAGGTAACACATGAGACCTAGCGAGACAACGCTAAGGTATTTCTCAAGTTAAGTTGAGCACCTTTTCATATTCTCGTAAAGATAAAGGATAACACGAGATAACATATCCAAAGTGTTACAAGCTATAACAAGCTGGGATGAGAAAATTGTGAAATAATTTAACCCAGGGGAGCTTAACTAACTAGTTACTAAAAGATGGCGGATTTATATGCAAAATTCCTTCAGAATTATATCAGGTAATGATAGATAGAGCATAGAACGGCTATGAAAGCCAACTCTAAGGATTGAAAAACAAAACCTAAAAGGTAGAGTGCCAGTTAAAGTTTTGAAAGGAGTCGATAAGGACTATACAAGGCTAAGGATTCCAAATTATCAACGTCATTATGAACCTATTTTATACTCTGCGAGAGTAGGGTACTATACAGGTTATTGTGAGTAGGCTAATGAGTCAGCCCATTTTCTTTCAATCAAGACCACCTATGCATCTGAAATTAGGTGAAGTTATAGGTCAAGGGGGTAGTAAGACTCCATGAGGTTCCCCCAGCTATTATCTCAGATAGAGGGACTTTAATTATAATTAATGTCTGGAGATCAGTCTAAGAAGAGATTGGGAATACAGGTAGGTATTAGTACCGCACTTTTCCCTCAAGTTGCTGGACATATTGAGCGTACTATCAAGATGCTAGAAGATATATTGAGAGCCTGTGTGGTTGGCTTCAAGAGTAACAGGGACGATTGCTACCACTTATTGAGTTTGCCTACAAGAATGGCTACCATTCCAGTGTCCAGGGCCCCATACAAGACATTTTATGGTAGAGTGTGTAAGTCCCCCTATTGGAGAAAAGACTAAAAGGCCCCGACATGATTGAGCAAGATGTTGACTAGTAGCATAGAGTCGGCAGAAGTAATATGTAGATAATCAACATCGACAGTCAGGGTTTAAATTAATGATTAGGTGTTCGTAGCAGGGTCACCCAGGAAGGGAGTAATAAGATTCGGCAAGAAAAGGAAACTTAGCCCAAAATACATTAAACCTTATCAAGTTGCTTGTAAGATGGACAAAGTTGCTTGTAAGTTGAACTTACCACCTGATTACAAAACTATATGCCTAGTACGTCTGATACGGATACTTCACAAATGTACTGGTGATCCATCCAGAGTATGTCCCATAGATGATGTCCACAAATGGAATTCTATGAGAAACAACCTATCACCATCTTGGATCGGCAAATTAGAAGGTTGTGAACTAGGACGTGACTTCCATCAAGGTATTGTGGCAAAACAAAAACCAGAAAGAGGATGACTTGGGAAGTCAAAAAGGAGATAGAGAGAAGATATCCATACTTGTTCCCTATATAAAAAGGTAATTTAAACCCCTAAATGGATTGAGAGATGACGGTTATAAAAAATGCCTGAAATCTTTGTGAAACCCTACGAGGTAAGTTAACATTCGAGGATGAATGTTCTAAAGGAGTGAAGGATGTTAAACCTCACACTCCTGAACTCGGAATGTCTCTTAAGTTCTTAAAAGTTTTCATATGATCCGGATGATCTACGACACTATAAAACAACTCTAAGGAAGGAAGAATATGATACCCCATGGTAGAGAAGGTTGGAAATAGGGTCATGAGAAGTTGGAAGGAGTTGGAGGCCAAGAAATGAGTCATAGGACTCGACTTACCTACGTAAGATACTAACTTGGAAGTCTTACATACCTAAGCTATTTGGGTATATACCAAGATTATGTAGAAAGAATTACATAGATTCTTAAAATAAGATGAGATTATAAACTCACGCAGAAGGGGAGAGAATGACATGTGGCAGCAAGAGAAGACGCCACATGGAAGCATGGTAAAGTGACACATGGCAGCAGGTGACCCACCTACTTGGGGCCAAGTAGGTCACCCACCTACTTGGGGCCAAGTAGGTGACCCACCTACTTGGGGGGGTGGACCTCACTGACACATGGGAGCCCCTAAGTGGCTACATAGATGTGTTGGCGCAATAAGGGTCGGACACGTGTCACCCTTAGGGGCTAACATGTGTCAAATCCAAATACAACATATATATGTATATTATGTGACTAAAAACTTGTTCTTTATCCAAAAATCAGCCAAGAACAAGAAGAAAAATCCTAAAGCCTAAGAGAGAGTACCTATGGGTTTGAGCAAAAAACAGGATAAGTTTCCAATTTTTCTCCATGAATTAATTATCTAAGTTGTTCCTCAATCGCATGGAGGTATATATATATATATATTATGATGACTACAAAGTCATTTCTTCAGCCCTACACTTAGAAACTTGAAGAGGAAAAATCTAGAGAGCCAAAGAGGAGGGCTATGGGTTTGGTCCCAAAAAGGTAAGCCTCTGACTTTCATTCCATAAATTAATTATTTAAGGTATACCACGGTTATATAACAGTGTTTAATAGCATAAAATCACAATTTGGGGTAGTGGAGAAGTGAGACAAACAGTTCGCTCTATTTCAGCACATCAAGAGGTTTCCGAAGTGGGTTTTGGCGTGTTTTGGCCAATTTTGGGAAGGTAAGGATTTTCCTTTCAAATTGGAGGTTATGGTTTTATTATTAAGTGTATTAAATATCTTATATTTGTGTAAATATGAAAATCTCATTAAGATGCTTGGCGTTGGAAACAATCTAAATTGGAGTCGTTATAGTTAAATTGAAGTCGAGTAGGGTGTTGTGCTGTGAAGCTGCGTCTGTAGGTGGGATGGTGGTGTGTTGAAGTGATAAAAAATTTTCTAAAGGAGTTATGGTAGATGCTGTTTTCATCCACACGACCCTCCTCTTTGTACGGTTAAAGGTTTTACAAAATAGAAACTAGAAACCCTATTTTGGTATCGTAATTTTCAGCAAGTTGTTTGGAGCTTGTGTGGTGTAATGTTGCCGTGTTTTGTGTGTATATGAGCTGCATGTTATTGTTTGTTTTTGTATATAGTACTTAGGAATGTAATTGGAAATTCAGATAGGGCATGTTATAGGGGAAGTGTTGCCCGATTTACGGTAACGACTTAACTAACTAAAGAACTAGTCGATAAGACGAGCGGGAGAATGAGTTCTATGAATACATGGGTGAAACTTAAGATGCTGAAAATTCAAGGGTTGTTGATATTCGTATTTCTTCTGTGTTGAATAGGTTCAAAGGACGACGAGGCAAACGTGACAAAGAGTAACTCATAAGTGGTATGTGAAGCTTTCTCTTGGCATGTTTTTGGCATAGGTATGTAAAGCTAACTCTCTTTCCTTCTGGCATATCTTAGCCTTAAGTGAATTATATGTGAAATATGAGGACAATTCGATTCACAGAACTCCAATTATGGCTCATAATCCCTATCCACAGCTTGATGTTGGAACCCTTGTAAGAATTGAGTATTGCCTTTCAAGGCTTCTGCAGGTTAAAGAGTAGTGTATAGGAAACTATCCTTCTTTTTTCCCTGAGATTTATTTGGCATGAAAATGAGGTTATGATGCCATGGTTGTTCACCGAGCCCCATGATGGGCCGGGTACGAAATATGTACATAATGACCACCTGAAGGAAAGTACAGAATATATAAAGCTTATTCTCTTTCTTCTTTTGGCATGTCTTAGTTGTAAGTTAAATATGATATGACCTCCGCGGTAATTCCATTCTTAAGCATCTCCTATTTACTTCTGAATATTGAACTCCTATAGTAATTGCATTATTTCCCTGGAAAAATCTATATGATAAAGAGGTACCAAGTGTACAGGCTCCAAGTCTTAACGACTATATCAAGTGTTTTTGGGGCCATAAGTGATTTGGCCTTACGTTAATACATGTATAGGGTCCCCGAGATTACAATTGATATAGCCCATAATGACATTTAGAGGGCACTCGAGATGACTGCACTACTACTCGAGTCCTCAGATGAAAGCTTAATCTTCTTATACGGTCAAGTCTCTGATAATATTTTAAATTACATATGGTTACTCACTACTCTACTCGTGCATACTATAACTCTTCTATCACCGAGTCTTGGGCTAGGGTATGTAGACATGCACAGTTCACTGCATTATCCACTGAGTCCCTCACTAAAGACTCGGGTACACTATACGAGGACATGATAATGCAATGACATGAAAAACTCACTAAGTCCCTCACTAGAGAGTCGGGTACATATGTATATATATAATGATGTGTTGTAATAAGGTGGTAATGGCGCTGAGCCTATTATGGTCCTACAGATATGATTCATCGGATCCCTAATAGGGCCGGCTATATTATATAATTTGAGCATGCATGTTTTTATGATTCACAGGGTATAGGTAAAAGTTTCTGATTTGATATTTTATCCCCTGCTTCTCTATTTCAGATATGCTTCCAGTTGTATTATTCTATGTTTTACATACTCAATACATATGTCGTATTGACCCTCTTTTCTTTGGGTGGGCTACGTTTCATGCCTGCAGGTACAGATACAGGTTTTGGGAGTCTGTCAGCTTAGGATTCCATTCAGCTCAGCTGGAGGAGGCTTTATTGTATTGGAGCCTAATTTTTGGTGCTGGCCACTGATATATATAGTTGTTTTTATTTATCTAGGGGTATGGCGGAGGCCCTGTCCTGCCATACATTTTCATTAATATATTTAGAGGTCTGCAGACATATATATGTGAGTTGTGTATGTCATTTGGTTTAGTTGGGTCTATATGATATATGATACATGTTATTATATTATGTCATCCTTGTCGGCTTGCGTGTCCTTTCATGATGTAATACACATGAAATATGCTACAGGTTTATGAAAATGTTATCACCCAATAGAGTTTTGATGCATGGTATTATGTTGTTTATAGTGCTACTTGACCACAGCTGATAGATATATATATACAGAGGTTCAGGTCGGACCCAGTCATGGCCTACGGGGTTGGGTCGTAACAATGGTGGTGTTATTGTGCCAAATGGTTCGAAGTTAACAATTATGGCGGATGTTAATGCAAAGCACGATGGTGATTCCGCTTTGGTTGAATTGAAGAAAACAGTTGTCAAAAAGGCCATTGAGGCTCTCTCCTAGGGGGGAGATGGTGTATTTAGATATCAAGGCTGATTGTGTGTTTCGAATCTCATCATTTGCGGTATTCTATATAACTTTGTTCTACATAGATGTATCGAGATTTGAGGGAAGTATATTGTTGGAATGGCATGAAAATGGACATTACAAAATTTGTGGCTAGGTGTCCTAACTGTCAACAGGTGAAAGTTGAGCATAAAAAATCAGGAGGTTTAGCTCAAGACATTGAGATTCCTACTTGGAAGTGGGAAGCCTTAAATATGGACTTCGTTATAAGTTTTCCTCGTACTGATAGGAAACATGATTCTATTTGGGTAATAGTTGAATGAGTAAGTCAGCTTATTGTTTTCCTATTAAGACTTCATATTCATCCGAGAACTATGTTAGATTATATATCCGAGAGTTGGTTAAGGTTCATGGTGTTCTATTTTCTATCATTTCGTATCGAGGTACTCAATTTTGAGATCTTTCCAAAAGGTTCTTGGTACTTAAGTGAATCTTAGTACAGCTTTTCACTCACAGACAGATGGTCAGGCTGAGCGTACTATTTAGACATTAGATGATATGTTGTCAACATGTGTTATTGATTTTAAAGGAAATTGGAATGACCAATTTCCATTGTTAGATTTTGCTTATAATAACAATTATAACTCTAGTATTAAGATCACTCCATTCAAGGCTTTGTATGGTACGGAGTGTAGATCCCCTATCGGTTGGTTTAAGGTAGGTGAAATTACATTGATAGGACCCGAGTTGGTATTTGAGTCTATGGCGAAGGTCAAACTCATTAGAGAAAGATTAAAAATAGCCTAAAGCCGACAAAAGTCCTATTCGGATGTAAGAAGAATGGAACTTGAATTTGAGGTTAACGATTGGGTTTCTTGAAAATTTCACCCATGAATTGTGTGATGCATTTTGGTAAGAAAGGAAAGCTAAGGCCCCGTCATGTTAGCCCATATCAGATTTTGAAGCAAGTTGGTAAGGTGACTTATGAGTTGGAATTGCCTTTAGATTTGGCATTGGTGTATCCGTTGTTCCATGTTTCCTTATTGAGGAAGTTTTTGGTGATCCTAACTACATTATGCCATTAGACATGATTGAGGTAAAAGAAAGTCTTTCATATAAAGAGGTTCCGTTTGAGATCTTAGACCGGTAATTTACAAAGTTGAGAAACAAGTAAATAGCTTCAGTTAAAGTGTTTTGGAGGAACCAAGAGTTTGAGGGTGCTACATGAGAAACCGAAGCCGATATGATATCCAGATATCCTCATTTCTTTCCTTCCATGCCTAGTTGAGATATTTAGTTTTTTTATGATTCAAGCAGCCCAAATCATATATTTCAGTTGTTCTCATTGTTTCTTATGCATTCATGTTCATGAAATGAGCTTTAAAGTCATTTTTTATCTTCAGATTAAAGATTATATTTTATGTATTATCGAGATGTTTTGCATTTTATGTTGGGTTATTATGTTCCTTTCCTATTCCATTCATTCTAGCTTGATTCTCATTCGAAGACAAATGTTCCCAAGAGACATATATTATAAGACCCCGACAGTTGGAAAGACGGAAAATGATTAACAGAAGATGAAATTTCAGAAATTGTAGCTTTTTACCACCAGGTGATGACCACAAAGGCCATCACGGGCAGTATTGAGCACCACGGTTCATGGCGGACCACTATGGTAGTGATTTAGAAAACCAAAACTTGTATGGTAAGGTTCACGACAGGGACCACTGGGCTGTGGTGATCACCATGAGCCGTAGTGACCTTCCCCAAAAACCATCAAAAATTATTTTCAAGGTAGGGACAACGTTGGACTACCATGAGTTGTATTGACTTTCATAGGATGTGGTGGGCTCAGTGGTGGTCACCCCTGCAGAGCCCCCTATCAGGATTCTCACCATGACCCCCACCACGAGCCGTGGTGACCTTCACGGATTGTCATGTTCTCTGTGAAGGAGGTCCTCTAGACTTTTCTTTCCCCAAGTTGAAGGTCATGACTATATACACCACTATGGGCCTTGGTGAAGTTCACGAACTGTGGTGGATCCTCCATATAGTCCTAGTTTTCAGTCTTAATAAGGGTTATTTTAGTCTTTTTCCTATATTTCATTAATGAATATAGACGATTTTTTAGACTAGATTCCTAACTATTAACTACCCTAAAGTGTCCTAACCCTCCTATTCTCTCTATAATCTGAAAATCATAAAACCTTCTCTCTCAAGTTTTCTATCAAGGTCTTCTTCTTCCTCAAGCAATTCAAAAGGATTCTTCAAGGTCAAACTTTCATTCTCTTAAATTTAGGGTTCATCAAGTTCAAGGTATGTGGGACTTTATCCATGGGTACCTTTTACCCATGGAATCCCAAAGATCTCTTCTCAGTTCTCTTATGATTTCTTTAAGTAAAAGCCCTAATTGCATGATTTCCATTGGGTCTTCTCAATTATGATATTCTTCAATGTTATTAGCCTAATTATGCATAATTCACATCATATTGCATGATTTCAAGTTGAATTTCATATGACCCATGATATATGCTAGTTTCAAGTATAATTTATGAGATATGTTAATGATGTTCAAGTTATATTCTATGAAAGCTTTATGCTATGAATCAAAGATGTTTTATGCAAAGAAGTTCATGAATGATGATTCTATGATTTATAAAGAAAAGTTAAAAATAGGTCAATCTAAGTCCCCAAAGATGTTTATGATCAAAGATATAAAATGATGGAAGGCCTACACCCACATTGCATGAGTTATATGATAGATGAGCTAATCCTATGCTTGTACTATGATGATGCTAGATGATCTATTCTTATGATGTTTTATAAAGATGGATTGATATTAGTTATTATCTTTCTCTATGATATTTGTGATCATGTTTTATGAGTTTCGGTGGGATAATGACTAAGCACCGAGAGGATTTTTAGATGGGGTTCGGTTCGGTAACACAGTTAGTTTCCCAAGGGAATCCTAGTAGCTACCTTTAGTTCCAAACTACGTTGCCCGCGTAGGTTTTCATATGCCAATATAGCGAAGCTAATGGATCCACATAGCCTAGTTAAAAGAGTTACTTAATGGAGTAAGCCCTGGCAAGGTAGCCTCCCCTGTCTCGATGAGGAGTCGTCGAATTCTATGTATTAGCTCGCATTGTCTTATATGTCGGTTAAATATCCTATGTCATAGTTTCAGATGAGTTATGAATTTTGATAATGATTATGAGACTATTTTGATGCATTGACCAACGAGATAAATGTTTTAACATTTTTTTGATTTTGCTCATGTTTTAAGGACATTAGTGTTGCATCCCATGATTCATATTAGTTATGTCCTATATGTTAATTGTTCATATATATTCTCACATACTTAGTGCATTCCATGTACTAACACATACTTTTTACGTACATTGTATCATAATGTAGGGACCTACGATGACGTTCATCTTCCTTCCACTCATGGCTAGAGTTAGCACTTTCATATTGTTGGTGAATCCTCACATTTTGAGGATGAGACATTTTTTTCTTATGAGTTTATGACTTCTTTATATTTTACATTTGGTGATCTAGGAGATTGTCTTACGCCCCCATCTAGACTAGTAGAGGCATGTTAGATGTTTATTAGAGTATATGTTGTCGTTTCTCGTTGAGACTTATGTTCTATTTGAGATTCTACTTTCATATCTTGATTTATATTTATTGCTTATTTACCTTATATATGTTCTTGAATGTTATGTTAAGAGTCTTGGTTGGACTCCCTTGGGATTTTAATCACCGTGTTACGACTAAGCACTAGGTAGGATCGTGACACATATTTATGGGTATAAAATGGAAAATGTGATGTCATTATTCTTTATAACTCATGTAACACTATAACATATTCTCCACATTATTTTCTTTTAATTACCCCACTACACCCTAAAATAACTATTCACTTTTTTCACATTTACATGTGAAAGAAATTTTACACCTATATAAAGGATGTTTTCTTTTTTGTGTTGTAATAGGAAAAAAAAGATATGAGAAATGAATGACTTATAAGTTGTAGATGGTAAAGAGATATTGTATTGTGTTTATATTTTAAGGTTGGTATGGTGAACGAGAGAGTTGACACAAAAAAAAATATTATAAGTCTCCAACTTATTTACTTACAAAAGAGAGTATTTTATATTGAAGGAAGGTGTTCATTTAGTGGAGTTTTGGACTCTTCAACAAATTCGAAGTTGTCGGATTGTTGTATCTTTTAGTAGACAAGTCAAGAGTTATACGACTGAATCAATGAAAGATTATACCGGAGTGAACTTGATTCTCTTTAGAGAGTGAGATATTCGCACCTTAGTTGTATTATTTATTTATTTATGTTTGTTTATTTTATTTTCAATTGTAATTTGTGGTATATTCACCAACATATATTAAATTCATTTAGGGTCTATTTGTAAATTCACCTAGTAATTACTAGCCTATTAATTATACAGTCTAGTAATTACGATGACCTATTTATTTGTCACACTGTAATTCCAGTGTAATTACAATTATTTTGTTTGGTTGTAGAAGTGTAATTACAAGACTATATTAAATTTTAAAAATCAAAGTTAATTTTCTAAATTTAAAATTTATATTAGACAAATAAGAATCTTTATAAATGATATTAATGAGTCGAGGGTATTTCAGAAACAACATCTTTATCTTCATGAGGTAATGGTAAGGTCTACGTACATCTTACCCTCCCCAGACCCCACTTGTTGGATTTCAATGGGTATGTTATTGTTGTATAAATGATATTAAATTAGAACATATGTTCTTAACTAATATTATACAAAAAAATGTTTATATTTTTAAAATTAGTCTATTTTAAATAATTTAATAAAAAATAAACTAAAAGTAAAGATTTTTATGAATATCATAAAATATATATTTCACAAAAATGTTAATATTATAAATATAATTTCATAAAATTATTAAAATATTTGACAAAAAAAATCTATCAAGTTTAACTAAAAAATAAATGTTTTGCAATGTGAAATATCAAGTCAATAGTACTAAAACAAATGAAACTAAAAATATGGCATAAATCCTAAATCAAAACAAAAAGAAATTCATATAATACTCTTATATCAAATTTTAACACAACGTACATAAATAAGATTTTAAAACTTAGAATACTAACAAAATTATTTTTAAAAATAAATGGAATAATAAATAAATAAATAATATAAAAAATTGCATGGAATAAAAAAGTAAAGGTTGACAATGAGAATGAAATGAAATATAACTAAAAACATTTTCTTGAAATAGCGTTCCGTTAAATAAACTATTCATATGGAAATATTAAAGAAGATTCAATATATGACAAAATAATTTTAATATTATAAATATAGTATTTCAACTGCTTTGATTTTGAATGCACCTCATTTGTTCGATAAATTATCTAAAAGGAGCTTGTTGGTAAGCCGACGTGAACGGTAACTCCGAAATGAATAGTGTTTTACCACGGCAACCAGGTTCATTTCAACTGGAATTGGTACCTCCGGTTTCCATATCTTCACATATCTATTCGTTGTTCATACACTTGGAGTTACATTTTGCTGACTTTAGACCTTTGACCTTAGACCTTAAACTTTAGACCTTTATATAATTTATTAGTTCATACGCGTTTTCGTGGCTTTGGATAGTGATGGTAGACTAGGGTCATGTTCTTGCTCAGGGACGGGGATGGGGACGAGGGTAAGGAGGGGTAAGTGGATTAAAGGAGAGTCTAGACTGAGAGTAGGTTCTTGGAACATTGGGATGTTAACGGGAAAATCCATAGATCTAGTTAAGATTCTAAAGAAGTGAAAGATTAATATAGCTTGTGTCCAAGATACCAAATAGGTAGATTCTAAAGCTAAGGAGGTAGACGGGTATAAGCTTTGTTTCTCTGGTAGATCAAAGTATAGGAATGGGGTAGGCATTTTAGTAGACAATGACTTAAGGGATCAGTTGGTGGAGGTGAGGAGAGTCATTGATAGAATGATGTCGATTAAGGTGGTTGTTGAATGGATCACATTGAACATTATTAGTGCTTATGAGCCACAAGCGGTCTTAGGCGAGGAAGATAAGAGGCATTTTTGGGAGAATTTGGACGAGTTAGTGAGAGGCATACCGCCTATTGAGAAGCTTTTCATGGGAAGGGATTTAAATGGGAACATCGGGTATATTTCAGGAGGATATAATGATGTGCATGGAAGCTTTCGCTTTGGGGACAAAAAGGGAGGAGGAGTTTCACTTTTGGATTTTGCAAGAGCTTTTGGGTTGGTGATATCCAATTCGAGTTTCCCAAAGAATGAGGACTACTTGGTAACCTTCAGTAGTTCGGTGGCTAAGATTCAGATAGATTTTCTACTCCTTATGAAGGATGATAAAGATTTGTACAAAGACTATAAGGTCATTCCGATCGACAACCTTACAACCCGACATAAGCTCTTGGTGATGGATTTAGGGATCAAGATGATGAGGAAGAAGAGGGTCGGTGATGACCGACCTAGGATCAAATGGGAGAGTTTGACCACGGCTAGTGCCCTGGAGATTGGAGAGAAATTGAAGGATATGGGGGCCTGGGTTAATAGTGGGGATGCGAACAGTATGTGGGATAGGACGGCTAGTTGTATTAGGGTTGTAGCAAGGGAAGTGTTGGGAATCTCGATAGGTAGTCGTAGTCGGTACCGAGGGGACTGGTGGTGGAATGAAGAAGGGCAAGGGAAGGTGGAAGCAAAGAAGATGGCGCATGCGAAGTTGATAGATAGAAAGGATGAGGTGAAGAAGTGGACTAATAGGAAACTTTATAAGATAGCGAGGAAGGAGGCAAAGTCGGCGGTTTTGATGGCAAAAACGACAGCTTTTGAACATCTTTATGCTGAACTAGAAGAGAAAAGCAGGGATAGGAAATTATTTAGACTAGCTAGGGTGCGGGAGAGAAGGGAACGCGATGTGGATCAAGTGAAGTGCATTAAGTATGAGCATGGAAAATTATTGGTAGAGGAGACCCTCATTAAACAAAGATGGCAGTCATACTTCTATAAACTCTTGAATGAAGAAGGGGATAGAGAGATTATATTAGGAGATTTGGAACATATTGGGAGGCATCACAATTTTGGGGGTTGCAAGCATATTACGGTCGAGGAGGTTAAGGGTATTGTTCGTAGGATGCACTGAGGAAAAGCGACCGAACCTGATGAGATTCTTGGAAAATTTTGGAAGAGCGCGAGCTCGGTAGGTTTGGAGTGGCTGATAAGTTATTTAATGTCATCTTTAAGATGGAAACGATTCCCAAAGAATGGAGGTTGAGCGTAATGATCCCCCTATACAAAAATAATGGGGATATTCAGAGTTGCAATAACTATAGAGGTATCAAGCTTCTAAGCCATACTATGAAAGTGTGGGAAAGAGTGGTGGAGATGATGGTGAGGAGAGTCATGTCTATTTCAGAGAAACAGTTTGGATTTATGTCGGGATGCTCAACTATAGAAGCCATCCATCTTATGAGGAGACTGGTGGAGCAATATAGGGAGAGAAAGAGGGACTTGCATATAGTATTCATCGACCTAGAAAAAGATTATGATAAAGTTTTACGAGAGATACTATAGAGATGTACGGAGGCTAAAAGTGTACCTATGACATACATTAGGGTGACCAAGTACATGTATGAGGGTTCCAAAACTAGGGTAAGGACAGTAGGAGGGGACTCAGAGTACTTCCCAGTTGTGATGGGGTTGCATCAAAGATAAGCTCTCAGTCCATTTTTATTTGCCTTGGTGATAGATGGATTGACGCAATAAATTCAATGTGAAGTGCCATGGTGTATGCTTTTCGCGAACGACATAGTCCTGATCGATGAGAATCGTAGTAGAGTTAATGCTAAGCTAGAGGATTAGAGACATACCTTGGAGTCTAAAGGATTTAAGCTGAGTAGGACCAAGACAGAGTACTTAGAGTGCAATTTCAGTGAGACACCTCAGGAGGTTGGCACGGAAGTTAGGCTTGGTGACCAGGCCATCCAAAAGAAAAATAGTTTCAAGTACCTTGGGTCTATCATACAAGGTAGCGGGGAGATTGACGATGATGTCACACATCATATTAGGGCATGGTGGATAAAATAGAGGCTTGATTCCGGTGTGCTACGTGACAAGAAGATGCCACCACAACTTAAGGGAAAATTCTACAAAGTGGTGGTTTGACCGGCTATGTTATTTGGGGTGGAGTGTTGGCCAGTTAAGGTCTCTCACGTTCCAAAGATGAAAGTTGCCAAGATGAGAATGTTGAGATATATGTGTGGGCATACTAAGAGTGACAGGATTAGAAATGAGGCTATTCAGGATAAGGTAGGAGTGGCCTCGGTGGAAGACAAGATACGGGAAATTCAACTAAGATGGTTTGGGCATGTGAAGAGGAGAGACACAAATGCCCCAGTGCGGAGGTATGAGAGGTTGACCATGGATGGTTTTAGAAGAGGTAGGAGTAAGATCTGCATATACTTTACCCTCCTCATACCCAACATCGTAGGATTTCACTGGCTTTTGATGGAGCCAAGAGCAGCCGGGCAGCAATAGTAGAGGACGATGATGAGGATGCTGCCCCTCCCACTCAGTCACAGCGCCCAATTGACCCTCGCTTGGAGGAGGACTTAGCCGCGGTTCGGAGGCGACTAGGAGGACACTTTGTTGTACCCCTGCTCTAGTGCCACCAGCTACTATCATAGAGGTGAAGATTCTTCGTTCTCAGCTGCGGTGGGAGAGGAGAAAGAGCATAGAGAAGGACCGCCTCATGATGAGGATGTGGAACACCATCAAGACCATCTTCTGCTGTATCACTCCATAGAGGGAATTGCCCAGGTTAGAACCCGGTGATTTTCATGAGTTCCCCTTCCTTAACAAGGTCTGGAAAGGAGAGTACCCCCCGGAGGACCTAGATTCAGATATTGACAGTCCCGATCGCCCTCATTAGAATTTGTAATTTGATTGGGTTGCCCCATTTTGGCAAAGACCAAACAATTTATCATTTTCCTTTAATATTCCTCTTATTTTTGTAAGCACCAGATGCTTTTTAATCCCTTCACATCGTCGTACATATTAATACTATCATTTTTAAGGCTATATGGTCTTAGTTGATCACTTTACAACCTTAGAGTTAGCCAATCCTCTTGAAAGATCATTGCCAAAATAGGGGGAAAATAGGGGACCTCTTTCTGAGGATTCTGTCTTGCTAAATCCTGCTCTACCGGGATATTCCTACTTTGGTAGGCCCACTTTTGTGGGATATTCCTGCTGGTGTGGGATTCGCCGAGACAGTAGCCTCAGAAAATTCCCTTGGGCATTTTTCCTGCCCCATACTGCCCTTTAGACTCCTAAGATTAAACTTAACCCATTTGACTCCTTTTTCCACAAGAACCTTGACATGGACTATCCCAGAGTCGAACCCAACACAACACATGGGAGATTATCATCCCCATTAGACATGGATATCAAAATAAACAAAGCATCCTCTAAAACAACTTATGACATCAAGTTCTTATTAATTCAAGGCAATGGTTCAGTCCCTTACATCAAATAGACACAATTCAACAATACTTTGTTTTGTCTCAAGTACGAAATATGCTAAAGATCTTTCATGATCACTATTAGACCAATGTTCAATACTAAATCTTTTTCTCACCTGATTTCCTACCAAGTTCCGACTGCCTTGAAACCAAAGTTTCTCCATAGTCCCCACTTGTTAATTTCCCTTACCAATTATTACCAATGATAAGTCCATGCACCATTTACAGGCCGCATTCCCTCACATGAGTATATCATTTAACACATTAGAATGCATTCTCTAATCAGCTTAGGTCTCACAGAAGACTAGTGCAAATAATCCAGCTATGACTCTTTTCTAACCTTAAGCTTATAGAATTACTATAAAACATATATCACGTAGTTTCAGTTCACAGGCAAAGGTGTTTCACACACTAAGTCAAAAACCACTATGCAAATAAATAAATAAGAGCTACATAACTCAAGTAAGTTTAAAATATGTCAATTAAGTCCGCTTCATGGATGATTATTAGCTGATCATCCTTGCATTCTCACCTCCTCTCAGGCAAGATACCAATTGGAACCTTCTTGGTTCCAACCTCTTTACTTGTGTTCCTTCCATCGTGACAACGGCGTCCGGTTTACCTCTTTGAGATACCAATTGGAATCAAGATACACCAATTAGACTCAACCCATACCACAAGCGACAGACCTCACGAATAAGAGAGAAGGTATTGAACAACTTCCTAAAATGCTTTATAGCTTTCTAAAGATTAGATATGGATATCAACACACCAATCCGAAGGAATCTATTCCACACTTACACTTGTATTGGGAGATAGGTAACCTGTCTTTGATACCAAATTTTCATGACCCAACCCACCGGGTCGTGCGGGCACCCACTATACATCCTAAGTAGGAGAACCCTTAACCTCTTATATAAAAAAAGATGCGGAATTTAAAATAAGCTTGAATAATTAAAACACAATTACTAAGGAAAACTATATTAAGACCAGCTTATACAATTATACAAAATCTCCCACTCATACTAGTATAAACAGGTACAAAAGCTGCTAAGAGTGGAAACAAAATAAAACACAAATGACTTAGCTTCCACCAAGATAAGAGAAAACTAGAAGCTGTTGGAGGATCGCCTTCGTCTTCACCTAAGAGACACAACTGACCCAGCAACCAGACTATGCCAAGTGGTATAGCAAGAGTAGTATCAGTACAAACAACACGTACTGGTAGGCATCATCGTTTAATCTGATACTCACTGCATAATATATGAATAGAGTATTAAGAGATATCATGATACTTCAACTTTCTCAATTTTAGTCACGCTAGCCCAATAAGTGCACTCCTCAGTCTCACCCTTAGGGTATTCACCACCTTAAACAACATGGTTCCACTACCACCCTAGTCACAACTTAAAACCTATGAGTTAGAGACTCACCTTACTATTATTCCATCACCCGAATAGTCCCTGCCTAACAACCTTAACCATTCAATAATTTCGCCCAACCCTCACTAGTTGGTCTAATTGTCTCTCCACACAAAACATAGACATCTCACAACTACACTCTCCAACTCACTTGAGTTCTAGATAGCCACTATCCCTACTTCAGTTGTTCATGGAAATCATAATGGTAATACTTTCTTGCAAGTTGAAACCTCAACTTCTAAGTGTATAAATATAGAATACGATTATACAATATAGATCACATCCAGTCCTAACAGACCCATTATTATACCTACCAATAAGTGTATTGATAATCATAATTCTCTATATCTAGCATACCTCAACTCAAGAGTTCATTTATAGTTCTTAGTCCATGGTTCATCTACCACTAACCTCATTATTATATGAAAATACATATATCATCACATCCTCTCATGGGACCATCCACATGCACATACTTGGCTCTCTAAGGGAACTTAATTCAGTTATATTTGTGTTAGAATGTGACACCCGATCCTAGAATGTGTCAAAATGCGACACCTAATCCAAATACATGTCAGAAGGTAACACCCAATCCTAAAATATGTCGGAACGCGACACACAATCCAAATACGTGTCGAAATATGACATCCGATCCAAATACGTACAGAACGTGACACCCAATCTAAACATACCACATTCACAATTACATTCAGTATTCACACGAATTATATCACCAAGAACAAGTTCGTAGCAAAAATAGGCTAGCAAATGCTCATTTATATAAGGACTAACTGTTACCCTTATATGTACACGTTTAGGCATATCATAAGTAACTCAATTATACTTTTAAGACAATTCTAAGAACAATCAACGTCCACACTACTAAACCTTACAAGTCTAACCTCAAAATCTACTAGTTTTATTTTTCTGTACGAGATTCTATGCCTGATATAAATTAACCAGTTGCACATAAAAACATCACAATCAATAACTTCTGAATTTACTACAGCACCTTTCTACCTAGGTCACATTCGAATTTGACCCTATCACAATCGGATCTCTGCCCGTAACCCATGCCCCATAACTTATTATATGAATTCTCATTCATTTTCCTTTTATATTACACAGTAGGTATAGGTTTACTACTCAGAATAGATAAGCCTAGACTACCTGGGCGCCAAGCATTCACAGAGAGATAACACTGTTGAAATCATTGGTTACAGATGTTCCACAGGCAGGACTAGATTGAATTTCATGGTGTTGAACCCTTTCAAAAGCTGAGACTCTTCCCCTTCTCTTCTTCATTAAGGAGCAGCCTTTTTGGAGGGTTTTCCAGAAACCCTGGCCTCTAACCTCCACTTGGGAGAAGTAGGGAAAATAAGAAATTTGTGACTTAAGTTCTATCCATGACCTCCCATTCTGACGGCTATATTTCCACTCTAACGACTTCATTGGGGCAGGACCATCCCACTTTAGCGGGATAGTGGAACCCAGTCAAGCTAGATTATTGTGATTATTTGTTAATCGAAATTAACGATAGTTCAGATCAGTACAATAGATACCAATTTACTCCTCGTTCATCCCCGAATGACATGCAAGAGAAGGTACGAGCAAGTTTAGGGCTCTCTACAGGAAATGACCACTGTCCATAATCTAAGGAAAAGTTGCATACTCTGAAATACGGTGCAAATGAAATCACCTCTAATACACACTCGATAAGGATTACCCAAAGGAGGTTGACCCACCTTTCAAACCACACTGACCAGCCTCATGTCATTCTAGTGGAAATATTCCTGCTGGAGCATCACCGCTGGAGAGGGATACTGCCACCCTGGCGGGATGGGCAAGATCAGTAAAGGTTGGGAGAAGAATGGTTTCTCCCATTCTTCACATTTCCTCACTTAAATTATCTCAAACCTTCCACTCTGATCGCCTGTGTAATCGTAAGAACTCGTTCTTAACTTTAACTTCATGCTGACACTTACATTCAGTGCTTAATCTTTCTAGGAATTCATAAAATCAAAGGCCAATAGGATAGTTTTCAACTCCCTTAGAAATACTTCGCTTGCATTGCTAGATTAGCATAGCATCGAACCAAATTTCATTTCAAAGTATCAAAACCAATGCAAATAGGAAATGTCCATGTAAAATACAATGATGTAATGATAATATCAACAAATCACAACTCATATCTCAACAGTATGTTCAAGTATCCACAATAATTTAGATATCAGCTCATGTCACCACAGTATATTCAACTATCCACGATAAGTCAAGCATCAACTCATATTGAACACAATATGTATAAATCTTCTCTTTTAACATCTACTGCCCCTTATTTCAATATCAATCTACTTAAACATCAATTGACCTCAACTAACCCCAAAATCACTTTCTATCACTTCCAAACACGTAAAAACACGAATACATGATCCTACAAACTTAGATATAGGTTTAGAAATTCACGTGCCTCATTTCAACCTCAAACTACAACGTAATCTGATCTTTACCCTTACGCAAATGTTTTGAATCAAGATAATCTATTCAAATAAGCAATCCCAATAAGAATACGAGTCTAATGATACCCAATTCGATATTTTAACACAGGGCCGAAAACTGACCCGAACAACCTGACTTACCTAATTAGGAAAATCTGAATTTTTTTACATGAAAACAATACTTGAAGCATTTGGAAACTAATGGTGAAAACGGAATTGAATTTGGACTTCAAACCAACTTAGAATCATCAAAACATTAAGGTTTTAGTCTCTTGAAAAACACCAAACTTTTCTCAATTAAAACCTCAATTCCAAGCTTTTAAATCAGTAGATAATTGATGGGAAAAGATGAAATCATAATAAGAGAAGTTACCAAGCCAATATCCCTCGAAAATCTCTTAAGAATTGTCCCTCCCGAGCTTCTCAAGGTCCAACAATAGAGAAAATGAGTTCAAATTCGCGATTTAGGGTTTAAACACTGTTCATGCATATTTTACCCTTCACGATCGCGATGAACAATATCTCGCGATCTTGGAGGGTCAACGAGTCAAGTCATTTAATCGACCCTCGCAATCGCGACAATGCCCACAAGATCGCGAATGACAACATTACTAGCACTAGATATAAAGCAGAACACAAAAAAATCTCTAAGTATCAATTCTCAAAATCAACCCTTAGGATTCGTTTGGAATCCCGAGCACACAAACCTTCGATGTTACTATACTAATTTTGGCGTTCCAAACTCAATAGAACCATCAGAATTCGAATTCGAGGTCTTCTTGACCCGAAACTCAAAAATTCGCAACTAAATTAACTTAGGCCTCCAAAATACCAAAACAGGCTCAAGACCTCTAAAAATTTCACTAACACTTCTTTTAGACCAAGAATCATCCCCTTAATCGAACAAAGTCGACATAATTTCATTCCGAGCGTCGGAACTCCGAATGTTGACCAAAGTCAAACCTTAGCCTAAAATTCATCAAATTCCCAACTCAAGATCTCAATTGTTCGTTACAATCCCAATTCTGATTCCGCAAACTGCCTTAAACCAATTTCTCCATTCCGGAGCTCCTGGAATCAACGGAACTTTCTGGTTGACCTAAAATGCCACTCTAAAATACTAAAAGCTTATGAAACTCAAAATTTCCAAAATCCAACCTTTTCATAAGGTTTTCCCAAAACCAATAGTTGGTCCAATTCAGAAAAGACTCGGGGCAAAACAGTCATTTCGAGAAAAATTCCAAGAATGGCTTTCAGGGTCATTACAATTTTTCTCCATACAACAAAGTCATTCTAACCACCACTTATAAAATTTACCTTTAAATTTTTGTGGTATGTTTTTATCACACAAGATTCTGGATTCAAGCCTCTACTTCATCCACACCGCACCAATACAATATGTGATATCATCATCGGTATTATAAAATCAAAATAAAATTAATGTTTTTTTTCATTTTACTGTTATAATTAATTATGTTTCAAAGTATAAATATTACCAAAATAGTTTGTTCATTGTTAATCTTTATACACACATAAATAAAGTGTATTAAAAAAAGTTAAAGAGTAGACTAACCAAATACTCTTTTGTTATAATTTTGTAATACGTGTAAAAAAGAAAATGGAAAAATAATTTGAGACGGGGGAGTATTCGAAAAATTGAATTCTTATAATGGGCCTCTTAGAAAAGACACAATGGAATTGGAATTTTATATAATTGGGTGTAATTACACTCTTTGAAGAGATTAATTACACTCCTCAATTTTCTGTGTAATTAAATAAATAAAAATTAAATTCTTTCTTTTTTCTATTTGTATTTTTCATAATTTATTGTTTATTTTTATTATTAAAAAAATATTTTTATTATTCTATTATTTTCTAAAAGTGTATTTTTTATTTACATTATTTATATTTCATTTCCTTCTTATTTTCAACCTTTACTTCATGTAATTCCATCCAATTGTTAGTATTATCTATTTGTTTATTCTATTTTATTTTTTTGCATTAGAATAATTGTGTTAGTATTCTAATTTTTAAATTAAAGTAGAATTTATTATTGAATAAGGCTATAGACTTACATTTTTCTTTTCTTTTAAATCATATTTGTGTACGTTATATTGAAATTTGACATAAGAACAACAACAACAACAACAACATACCCAGTGGGATCCCACACGTGGATTCTGTGGAGGATAGGGTGTACGCATACCTTACCACTACCTCATAGAGATAGATATGCTGTTTCCGAAAGACCCTCGGCTCAAAAGACATATTCCTAGGTATAAATAAAAATAAATAAGTAAATAAATACATAAGTAAAATAAATAAGTAAATAAATACATAAGTAAATTTGACATAAGAGTATTATGTTAATTTTTTTGTTTTGAATTTAGAACTTATGATATATTTTCAGTTTTATTTGTTTTGATAGTATTGACTTGATATTTTACATTACAAGCCATTTATTTTTTAGTTAGACTTAATAAATTATCTTTTTGTCGAATGTTTTAATAATTTCATGACATTATGTTTATAATATTAAATTTTTGTTAAACATGCATTTCATGATGTTCATAGAAATCTTGTACTTGTAATTTTTATGATTAATTTAATTAAAATATACTAATTTGAAAAATATAAATTAATTATTTTTTAGAATATTAGTTAAGAAAATATGTTTATTAATAATACATTTTCAAAAGACAATATACATTTTAAATATTTAATTAATTAATATCATTTATAAAGGCCTTTATTTGTCTAATATAAATTTTTAAGTTCAGAAAAATAACTTTTATTTTTAAAATTTAATATAACCTTATGGTTGCACTAATTTCAACTATCAGTTGGCTTTCCAAATAGACTCTTACACCTAGTTTGGATGGTTGTTACTGATTGTATTGTATTGTTAGTTTAAATACAATCTTTGTTTTGATGGTTACTTAAATTTTATTGTATTATATCTTTTAAATTCATCGTTAGGTAACAACAAAATGTCTCACTTTGCATAACAATCTATTTGATGTGATCACGTTTTTACCTTAATATTTTCTTCTCATTGTGTCTTTTCTTATTATTTAATAATCCTATTTTATCCTTTACTTTATCTTTTTATAGTATCTCTAGCTCGTACTTCTATTTTTTTTATTGATTTATTATTTAAATTATTAATGTGTGATATTATATCACGATAAAAAATAATACAATATTTCTAAATATTATATTTATTAAAATAATACAATATAATAGAATAATAATATAAACAACACCTAACAATCATCCAACCAGAGTGTTAGCAAATAGATATATGAAGGAAACAAATGGACCAATGTCCTGCTGAACCGATATAACTGGAGAAAATAGCCGACGGCAACTAGTGATAGTCTCTCTCGACTTTCCATTTAAAACCTTTTTTTTTTCCTCTCATTGTGTCCCTCTCACACACTCTCTATCTCTCATACACATCACACATAAAAACACAAAACAGAAAACAGAGTTGATAAGATTATAACTTTTGTTTATTCCTATTTGAGATAAAGTATAACTATTCATCTTTTTTGAATTTCATATTTAAATTATTAAAAATATGAATTTTATATCTAAATTATTATTTATTAATTTAAAAAATATATTTTATCTTTTTTAGTTCACTCTCATTATAGTATATGTATTAAACTCTCTCTCTTATTTAAATTTTTTTATCACATTACACTATGAATAAAATATTCTATCTTAATAAAAAATAAAATAAAATAAATTAAAATTAAGTCTCATATTTAAAAATAATTGTAAAATAAAATATAAATATTTTGCACACTTATCTCTTCCTATTTATATATACTTATATTATTAGTTACTAATAATAAGATCTACTCCTCTCTTCCCCAGAAACTGGCTGTTTTTCTGATGGAGAATAGTAAAACCAGTGCTGGGTTTTCTTCTTCAAGAACTGATACTTTCCCAGCTGGTCTAAGGGTTCTTGTTGTTGATGATGATCCTACCTGGTTGAAGATTCTTGAAAAGATGCTTAAGAAGTGTTCTTATCAAGGTTTTTAAGCACACCCTTTTCTTTTCTAGATTTTGTTGAATCATCTTCGATTTTCATGCTTGAATTTTGTTTTCTTCCCTGCAGAAAGACACCCTTTTTACACTTGTTTTCTTGGATTTTCAAGCTTGAATTCTGTTTTTTACCACTTGAAAACGACACCCTTTTTACACTTGTTTTGTTTTCTTGGATTTTCAAGCTTGAATTCCGTTTTCACCATTGCAAATTTATTCATATTTTTTTTCGACTTTGTTGCATAATCTTGGATTTTCCAGCTTGAATTCTGTTTTTACTACTTGAAAAAGACACCCTTTTTGCAATTTTTTTCTTACTTTGTTGGATGATTAAGCTTGAACTCTAGTTTCTATAGTTCATCTCCTTAGCTTGATTTTAAGGCTATATATCTTTTTTTATTTCCAGAATTTTGATGCCTTCTATGTGCTTACTGTTTAGGGAAAGGGATTCCTAGATAAGGAAAGTTATTACAGAACTCTTATGTTGATTGTTAGAATAGCATACTACTTCAAATGATCCTTCTTTTCCCCCCTTGAGGCAAGCTCATGGAGGCATCAAAGAGAAGGGGAAAAAAGAAAATTAATTCTTAGGATTTTCAAAGAGAGACTCAATTATTGACATCCTATTTGGTCTTCAAATGTATTAAAAAGTAATAGAGATAAGTGTTAAAAATATATCAAAATTATTTTCTTTTGTTTTTAGCTAAGCTATTGGAGTTATGAGTTATGAGTTTCATATCTAAATTATTATTTATTAGTTTGAAAAACACACATTGGTGTGTGATACACTTTTTTTATTTTCTTAAAATATATTGCCAATCAAATATTTTACCTTGAAAAAAATTAAATAAACTATTAATATTAGCTAAAAGTTAGAAGACTAAAGTATTTCTATTTTCAAAAAAGAAATTATTTTCTTATAAAAAAAAAATTTCACACACCCCACCGCCTCCCCCAATCCCCATCCTTTTTTTAAAAAAAAATTTAAAATTTTTTCATTTTTCAAATTTCTTTTATAAAATATTTTAAAAAAATTCATACTTCACCCCTTCTTCACTTCTTTCTAAAAAATGTTATTGTTTTTATTGTTTTAAAAAATAAAATTATACCACCCCATCTAACCCTCCTCCCTTAATTTATATTTTTTAAATGTATTTTTCTCGTTTTGTGTTAGATTTGTACATATATTTTTAGGAAAATATTTTTTCCTACTTGCGTACTGAATACAACAGAAATAAAAATTTTATTTCAGAAAAGTCTTGCGGGAAATCAAAAATACTTTTCTAAAATCATATGTATATATCTAACATAAAACGAGCATAGGGTTTAGTGGGGTCGGGTAGAATTGTTTTTTTTAAAAAATTATCTAAATTATTATTTGAGGGAGGATAAAGTAAGGTTTTTTTTAAAAAAATATTTTATAAAAAAAATTTAATAAATAAAAATAAAATTAAAAAATTGAGGGGGGTTATGGTGAGAGAAAGTGTGATGGAGTGAGGTAAGAAAAATATTTAATATTTTATTTTATAAATTTTTTTGGGCGGGAGATAGTAATACTTTAATCTTTAATTTTAACTAATTCTAATAATTTATTTAATTTTTGTTAAGGTGGAATGTTTTGTAACACCTTGATGAGAGTGGAATAAAAGAGAGAGGTGTGTTTCTCAAACTAATAAGTGATAGTTTAGGTATGAAACTCAAAAAAGGGATAGCTCAGATGTGTTTTTGACACTTATCTCAAAAGTAAATCATCTTTGATGTTATTTTTGGGTAGACTATTACTATTATTAGATTTGGTTTCATAGCTCCATTGAATTGTTTCACCTCTTTGTGGCTGTAAATCTATCCCTTTGAGTTCTGCACTTTGTCTATATGGGAAGTCATGCTTGAGTAAAAAATGAGTAAGCTCTTTGTGGTTTGATAATTTAGTTGGTCTGTAGCAACTTGGAGTTGCATATGGTGAAGTTAGTGCTATATATTGTGTGAAGATAACAATGGCTAACTTCACTTTATATTTGCCACTAATATCGATGGATGATTTCTGATTATCTTTGACAAAGTACTTTTACAAATTCTCATACTTGTGTAATGCAATTTTAATTCCTAACTCAGGAATTAGGTCATTTATAATTAGCTGTGCATCCTGTTTCTGGTTAGGATGCTGCCGAGATAAATGCAGTCTTAAACTGATGCTTGTACTGAACTTTTACTGGTTTGAGTCAATGTGGATTCTCTTTAAGATCCCAGCACGCGTCTCGTCTTATCACTTCAATTGTATTATTTTGGTGCTGAGGCAGAGAGCATATTGTTGCTAATGAGTTCATTGCTCATAATTTTCCCATGCCCCACTGAAATTTCTAGATTGCATGTTTGAATTTTCGACGTGTGATGCACAACAAAGCTATCACTGACTACTTGTTAGCTTAAAGAAGATAAATTTATCTCTAATTTTTATAGTTGCAGTCTTTTGGTTTCTGAAGACCTTGTTACTGGTTTCTTTCAGTGTCGACATGTGGTCTTGCACGAGAGGCTTTGTATCTGCTCCGAGAGAGAAAGGATGGATTTGACATTGTGATCAGTGATGTTAACATGCCTGACATGGATGGATTTAAGCTTCTGGAGCATGTTGGACTTGAGATGGATCTTCCTGTCATAAGTCAGTTCCCTTTCATTTAAGACTTGAAAGTTTTTTCTGGACTAATACTTATTGGGTAGTTTTCTTTTCTCCACTACAATTGCACTGATTTTTCAAAATACCTTTCCAGTGATGTCTGTCGATGGTGAAACAAGCAGGGTGATGAAGGGTGTTCAACATGGTGCGTGTGATTATCTTTTAAAGCCTATACGGATGAAAGAACTTAGAAACATATGGCAGCATGTACTTAGAAAAAAGATGCAGGAGGCAAGGGACATTGGAAATTGTGAATTGGACCAATACGATGAAGTGTGGATGCTTAATGGAGCTGGAATCCTTTCGGGAAAGAAGAGAAAAGATTTTGAAAATAAGCATGATGAAAGAGAAATGTCTGATTCAAGATGTGTTGATTCTTCTTCCATGAAGAAAGCCAGAGTAGTTTGGACTGTAGATCTTCATCAGAAATTTGTCAAAGCTGTAAACCAGATTGGATTTGACAGTAAGTTCATTGAAATTTCTTTTTACTCTCAAGTTACACCAAATGATAAAAAACCAAAACTTTAGCTCCTTTCATCTTCAAAGTTCCTATACATATTCCTAGTAATTATTTTCTTGGGATATTGTAATAATATTTTTTTATGATTGGCAGAAGTTGGTCCCAAGAAGATCCTTGATTTGATGGGTGTCCCATGGTTGACCAGAGAAAATGTTGCTAGCCACTTACAGGTAAATATTCTCACAACTTGTGTTTCTTATGAGGGGCATTGGCATGTTTTGCCAACATATACAGCCAGTTCAGCCATGACCTTTGGTTAAGCAGTTTCTTGCAAGTTGCCTCCAACCTAAAATCAAGTATATTCACATTAGTATGAACTAAAAAGAAAAGTTTGAGCTTTGTTGAGATTGAAATTAAGTTAAAAGGTTAGGTATAATGCATGCATGTCACGTCAAGAAAAGGATTTCCTTACTTTTCATTCATAGTAGTCTTAATGACTAGACCTAGTAGTTTGAAGCCTCAAGCAAAAAATATCTCCTTTACTATATTAATGTGAATGGTCTTCTCTGCTTTTGAGATTGAGGTTTCATAAATTTAAGGGGAAAAAAGTTCTCATAACAATATCATTTTCTTGCAGAAGTATCGCCTCTACTTGACTAGGTTGCAGAAAGAGGATGAAGTTAAAGCATCATTTTGTGGGATGAAGCATCCAGATGCATTTTCTAAAGAAACTTTTTCTAGTCTCAGCCTTCCGAATCCAGTGGATGTGTGCACTGATGTTACAAATGACAAGTATGGCTGTGTTTCTGGAGACATAGCTATTGTTCAAAATGGAAAATCCAACATTGAGAGCAAGGAAAAGGGTGTTGTTTCAGTGTCAGTTGTAGAGCCTAGGTCTGTGGTTGGAGATAACTTTGATTCTCAGACTGCTGATTCAAAGACAGGCCTCAACGATTCATTTGGATTGGTCAATACTGATGTAAAAAGTGCTAAGGTACCGACTCCATATTGCTCTACTGGAGAAGCTCCACAACCTCAATACAAACAGCAAGACTTTAAACCACATTTTCAGTCAGCTAATGGGTTAAGTCACCAACCACTGCCTGTGGTTTCTAATCAAATCTCACTTGATCGCACAGAAGTGACTTGTTTTCTGAACCGTATACCTTCTCATGAAGAGAGGGATAGACGTCCAGATGCAAAAACTAAACCTTCTTTCTTCAAGAGCAAAAATGAAGGAGTAGGAAAGGTTTCTCCAGTAGAAAGTACTGTCAACTTGTTTCAACCTGTGAGCCATCAACAAACAAATTTTCACACGCTTGAGCAAATGCCAAGTACTACACAGAGCGCGACGAGCCACAACATAGTCAATGGTCCAGAATCAAGCCCAGGAAATCCAACTTTGAGGAGTGGATCAATTGTTGCATCTCTAGGTGAGGACATGTGTGATGCTTCTATCCAAGGGGAATATTTTCTAGCTAATAATGGTCTTCCGAACATAGAACAATTTGACTACAATGATCCACAACCCATTTCTGGAGTTCCAACATGCTTGTATGATACATTGAGGTTTGATTATGAGTATCCAATTGATTCATTGGAAGGTATTGTGATGGAGCATGGTCTGTTCATAGTCTAACCTTTATCCCATGGGAAGCTTTAGATGGTAGACATATATATGCATAGCATTGCTCACAACAACTGCATGTTTTTTCTCTACTAAATGTACTTGAGAGCATGGCATTGGAATTTTTTTAGCACAATAAGCAAGCTTCTTCAACAACTTATTAGTCAAAGCATGCTTAATTTTATCTGGTATTGTAAGTAGATTTAGTTAGGGCTAACATGCAAATGTGCTCAACCCTTTTTGTTTTTTTTTCTTTTTCTTTTTTTGTAAAAAGAGGGTGAACCCTTGTGAGGCCACGAGTTGCAACTATTGAGCTGCTGCAACTATGAAAATTGTCAATACAAGATCTGAGAGGTAAACTGCTGGAGTTTGGTGCAATCACAAACTCCAGAAAATCAATGCTTGCATAGATGGGATACCATGAGGTTTAGCAAGATTTCAAAGGAAAACTGCTGGAGTTTGTTTCTGTCACAAACTCTCGGGAGAAATATTATTTTTATTCTGTACTAGTTGCATAGATAAGTAAAAGCATCATCCAGGAATATTGTTGAAGTTGACAAATTAAGCCGAGACCAAAGTTCATATTATTTACATTCCGTTGTTCCGTCAATAGGAAATATTGATATACGGAAACATGCATTTCACCACTCGAGTGACAAAATGGATACCCTATTGTATTAGACATTTGGAGCAACGTCTTAACAGCCTGTTAGTATGCACCAATTTGTTGCCCTTGGAACTTTATAATTGAAAAGCAGCAGCATTTTGTTAAATGTTCAGAAAATGCTCTTTATGGATCAGCAGCAGTCTGTCTTAAACTAGGATATTTGGCGAAGCATTTTCCCACATACTCTCACAGATAAATGACTTGGGATTGTCCGATCTATCTTTCACTGGGAAATGATTTGGAAGGTTGTTTTCCCTTTTAACATCTTTTGATCCCTCAGGCTTCCCTGAAAGCCTCCAAGGTTGTCGAGGTTTGTTGTGTTGGACTTCTGAGACTGGCTTACCACTGAATTTAGGTGAGCAAGGTTGTCGCGGCATCTGCAAGCCACAAATAGATAAAGGTGCGAACCATTTCTTTAAGCAGCATACAAGACTTTATCTAGTGTCCTTGAAGTTGGACTTCAGCAAGTGACACATCTAATAATAGGAAGCAAACCTCTATCAGGTAACATCAACTTTTATCAATGGAAAGAGAAAGTACCTTTTTCATGTGATTACTTGATGAATTTCTTTCACAACGAATGCTTGCATTTGATTCAGCTCTTGATTGATAAATAAGTGCATTTGGTTTAGCTCTTGTTGTAAGAACTTTGGAACTACTAGTGGCTTTTTCCTGCAAAATGAGACACCTCTCTTTCCTTAGCATATTACAACAACTTGTGAGGTCTGCGAAGGGTAGGATGTACGCTGACCTTACTTACCCCTACCTTTGTGGGGTAGAGAGTGTTTCTAATAGACCCTCGACTCAAAAGGAATGTTTTGAAAGCAAGATTGCAAGAGGTGTAATCCTTCCTTGGCATATTGTTGTGAAAATAGAAAAACTTCTCATAAATTTGATTAACAATGTAAGAGTCGAGCAAATTATGTATGATTTTCTCTATTCAAGTGGAAATATAGAAATATATTCACTTGACATTCTAACATGCTCTCTTCAAATTCAAAGTGGAAAAATCAACTTGAGTTTGCTTATTTTGAAAACATAAGAAATTGACATTGAAATCTTGCAAATCACCAAAAAGAAAAAAAGTCTTGGAATTCTTTCATTCAAAAGGTGTTGGTAACTACCCAACAAACGAAAGTGTTTCTTCTACTACACACAAAAAGGATTCTTTCTCAATCACTAAAATGAGATATCGTGTTGCAAAGATCCGGAAATATTATCGACGTAACTTGAATTAGTAAAACAATGATAAGAATTCAAGATTTAGAGGAACGGGTTGGGTCGCATAAAAAGTAATAACATCGATCTCTATAAAGAGAAGGGTGGTTAAATGATCATAGAGGAGCGGCGCCTAAACGGTCATCCAGAGATTGGACCACCAGTTGCCGAATAAAGGAGCGTCTTCGGACACCAAAAGGAACAACAAAAAAAGATTACATTAGCTCAACATTCAGTACAACGTTGGCCGGTACCGCCTGCGGACAGCGGTATAAGTCTCTACCAAAATCAATACCAAGTGAAAGTAGAAGCTTCTCATTGACTTGATTAACAATGTACAAGAAGTGCTCCTTACAAATGAGACTTAGGCTACGTATAAATTTGGTATGATTTTCTCTATTCAAGTACAATGAACCTAAACATGTATAAATCTAGACATGTCTGTTTTTCACTTAGATATTATAAACATGCCGAAAGAAATTAAATCTTCTTTCCTGTTTTGGCACATGAGACCAATTCAGCCTCATTGATTCAACAACGTTGCAACTAATGGTAACAGCTAGCTTGTCAATGGAAAAGAGAAGAGTACCTTCTTCATCTGATTACTTGATAATTCTCTTTCCTGATGAATGCTTGAATTTGGTTTAGCTCTTGGTGTAAGCACTTTAGAACTACTAGTGGCTTTCTCCTACAAAACGAGACAATTCTCTTTCTTGAGTATGCTGCCAAATAAAACTCAATCTTCTTCCCTGCTCATGATCATGATACCAATTCTTCCAACAACATTGTTGCTAATGGTAACAACTAGCTCGTCAAGGGAAAAGAGAATGGTACCTTCTTCATTTGATTACTAGATGATTCTCTTTCCTGATGAATGCTTGGATTTAGTTCTGCTCTTGATATAAGCACTTTAGAACTACTGGTGTCTTTCCCCTGCAAGATGAGACAATTCTCCTTCCTTAGTATACAGCCAAGTGAAATTCAATCCTCTTCCCTGCTCATGATCATGATCCCAGTTCCGCCAAAAATGTTGCTGCTAATGGTAACAACTAGCTTGTCAAGGGAAAAGAGAATAGTACCTTCTTCATTTGATTACTAGATGATTCTCTTTCATGATGAATGCTTGGATTTGGTTTAGCTCTTGATATAAGCACTTTAGAACTACTGGTGGCGTTCTCCTGTAAATTCAGAAATCAACTCCCTTTAAAAATAAATTCAATCTTCTTCTCTGCTCAGGCACATGAGACCAATTCCACCCATTGGTTTAAGATGTGTGGTCTTATCGATCTCTACTTTCTAATGTTGAGGAATGGCTAATGATAATATTAATTTGGAAAACGTGTAAATTCCACAGTATAAGTGAGATGGTCTGCAAAATACACAATTTCATATCTTTGGTGATCTTATCTATTTTTGACTTCCTTCTTCATTCCATGGAGATAGGAAGACTGTTAGGCTCATCCCTAATTTTATGATGAGTACATATATAGCCTTTAGAAATTAAGTGGTGGAAATGACCTTTGGTTTGTCTTGTCGCTGCTCTTTTTCATCCTCCTCTGTGTTCAGTTTTTGTTCTAGTTTCTGAAAGAACTGAAGTGCAACAGATTACAAGTGAATAATCAGATTCAACCGATGAAAAAGTAACAGAAAGATAGACGTCGATTAGCTCTTCATGTACCTCTCTTCGCTTTGCTGCTCTTTCTTCACTCCTTAAGCTGAACGGAGAAAATACAGTAGGGGAACATGCTATATTTCCATGCTTGTTTATAGATTTGAGATTTCTGCTCCAAAAGGTAAAAAGCTTGAGCTCAAAATGTCCTTACGTAGTAACTTGTAAGACAAAAGTTGACCTTTTATTTGCCTGTACTTGCTTCACTTAAGAACTGATATCTAAAATATTGCAGAAAGACGTATATTGAGAACTGGAACTATTATTAAAGTCAAACCCTAAATACCATGCATATAAACAACACAAATCTCTTCATCAAAAAAAAAAAAAAAAAAAAAACACACAAACTCAAATCTCACTTCACATTCTTTCCTCAACAGATATCAGAAAGTCCTTATCAAACTAAAAACAATAACCAAATGGTAAACAAGGCCAATTCCCAAACAAAATATGATATTCCATAAGATCTCACCCTGAGCGTGATAGCAATTCACCCTCTTCTTTTCTGCTTCTACACAATGATTGGTCAAGCTTCATTCTATCCCTGCAAGCAAAGAGTGTGTTCCATTCAGTAAAAGGTTAGATAAGTGATGCACATTGAGAGCTTCATCAATAAAGAAAGTCACGGCTTCTGCAAAGACATTTGAATGCTGTGTCTTGTCTTCATTAACCTTCTCTTTTAGTTCTAAAACAGTACGTTTACCTTCTATTTTCTCGGTGAGGGGTTTCAGAAGGACGCTTTGTCCCACTAACCAATGCCTGCATTTGGCAGAAAAGAGCTAAGTAATATGATAACAGAAAAGCAACCTATACAGGAGAAAATTAAGGACAAAGATCAATTAATGTACCAGAGTTGAAGTCTGTTGAACTTTGCTGTCTCTAGAGGTTTTGGTGATGGATCTTACAAGTCTTGAATTAACTATCTTCTCAAGAATCGGAGATAATGTTTTCTTTGTTTCCTCTCTGTGAGAAAAAAACTTGATTGACATGTGAAGAGATTTTGGATTTGACTGCTTTTTGTCAATCAGGACTTTTCCGTTCTTTCTACTAGTTGGAGCAGATTTATCAGTCACTATAGGTTGCAGAGATGTCACCGGTTTGACACGAGATTTGAACTTTGATTGTTCATTCTTATTTGTCAATCTAGTCATTAAGGTTAATGGTTTCTTCGGTTTCTTCTTCATTGACAGCATGGATTCTCCCACCATAGTGGCATTCTGCATGATTAAAGCATGTTCAATTAGATACGAAAAAATCTCACTTTAGCAACAAAGGGAGAATAATAAACCAGGTAATGGTACAAACCTTTGTTTGTGTTTTCTCCTTCAGTTGCGCTATATTCTCACTTACCTCTACAACAACATTTTCCGGCTGATTCAATGACTTGACTTCATTCTCTATTGGATAAGATTGTTGGATAGAGTTTGCAGTCCCAGTAGTTTCCCTGTTAATTTCTTCATGAATAGGATAGCTGCCACAGGTTGTTGCATTATCTCCATCATTTCCCTGCACTTCTTCAATACCCATATGGCTACTATTCTCGGGCAACTCAAAGCGCATTGTGCAATGATCAACACTTGGATTTGACACACTCAAATGATCCTGTTCTCCCTGTGCTTCCTCAGTGCCCCCATAGCTTCCATTCTCAGTGAACTCGGATTCCCTTTGAGACTCATCAGTAATTTGAGTTGTCCCATTCAACTCCCCCTCTTCTCTTTGTGTTTCTTCAATACTCCCCACATAACTGCTAGTTCCTGTCGATTCAGAGTTCACTGTGGAATGATCATTGTTTTGATTCGTCACATTCAGATCAGATGACTCATCAACTGCTGCATTTTGTTGTTCTAGCAACAATGCAGCTTTTTTAGCAGCTGCTTTTTTGTGTTGAGCCTCGAAGTAAGCTTTCTTCTCAGCAACTGAACCAGGCTTTGCATACTTCTCAACTTCCTCAAGATACCGATTATGAGTAAATGAGGACCACTTCACCCAGTCCAGCGATTCAGACATAAATCTTCCAAATGACACTGATGTTGTTAATGCACGTAAAGGGTCTCCCTGTATGAGTATTTTTTTCAGCTCAGCTTCTAAATGATAAACTCACCCACAGATCAATCTCAAACACTCAGTAGCAGAATTGCAAATGATTTTCCAATCCATAAATACTTATTCCCCCACATGTTTATGGAAAACAACAAATGAGAGCAATTTTACATGCCTAAGTCAGTTTAAATAGCTCAAAAACTATGAAACAACAACATAATCCTAAAGTAACAACACAAAGATAAACTCTACTTCTAGGGACTTAAGAGAAGGTTAGACTTGAGGATAACATCAACAACAACAAGAAGAATAGCAACTACACCTCAATGCTAAACAAGTTGGAATTGACAGTATGAATCCCCTAATTCCCAGTAAATTGATAATGTCAGTATTGGAGATGCAGAAGCCACAGAAGGGAAAGTAAACCTACTGCTTGAATTCTCAAAATCCCCACTCAGCAGTTAAAAAAATAAAAAATTCATAAACCCTTATAAGAAAAGGTTGAGAAAATTGCATTTAAACAAACCCATAATCCCACAATTATGAAACAGTAGAGAACCCTCAAATAAGTAAACTTGCAATTTATTCATTAACCCACATATGCAGAGGCCAGAGGGGCATAAAAATGCAATTTGCGGAGACCCATTAGCTGAATTAATAAAAAAAGATGTTGTTACCTCAATGCGCTCTTGAGAAGGTTGAGAGAATGATCGTACTAGACAAGCTGAAGAAGAAGAAGATGATGATGATTCATCCATTTCTTTTACCTAGAAAAACGGGAAGAAAAAAAAACCTCTTTCTTCAACTAATTCTTCTCTAATTTACTCGGTTCTTGAAACCTAAAGAAGGTGTTTTTGTCAATTCTGTAAGGATGGAGAAATGTAAAGCGGCAAGTAAAGGGTTATAGAGGATGATAACTGATAAGATTGGAACGTTATGGTTTTCAGAAAACGACCTATTTTCCAATCCAAGTCACCCCAACGGCTAGTTTTCTTTCTTTGGACATTTTTTCTTCTTAATTAACTATGCTTATAATAAACCTTAGCTCATCCGCATATAGTTTGAATTTTGTATTAATAATAAATTATCTGTCTGATTACCAACATTACAACGGCCCACTTTCCTAATTACTGGGTTACACGGATTGCATCTAATTAGGGGTCCGGTTTGTCCATACAAGTAACTGGATACATCTTCCAGAAAATAAGTCTTATAAAAATGATTTTTCTTTCACTTTAAATATTTTTTAAATAACTCTCGTCAATTGTCTTTCAATTTATTTTTTAATTTTTCTCTTTCTTTATTTTTCTTTCATTTTTTTTTTATAAATTTTTCGTGGCTTGCAAGGCCATTTTATTTATAATATCAAGTAGGATGTACATGAACTGGATTGGTTCGAATTTTTTATAAACCAAATCAAACCAATAAAGTTCGGGTTTTTTTATATCAATTTTTCTCAGATTTTTCATAGTATCTAATAAAAAGCACAGAGCAGTACTTCTTAAAAAGAGTTCTAGTACAAAATATTAACATATAAGATGGAGGCAAAACACTGTTTGAAGTTTTAACTTTATAATATAATTTTATAAGATGAGTTTTTTTTGTATATTATTTAGATGGCTTCTCAAATCCAAATCTAAATGTAAGAAAGAAAACAAAACTTATGAAAAAATTTTAAAAAATATTTATAAATTATATTTTAATAAATATTTTTATGTATAACATAATTTAAAAGTAGTATATCTATAATCGGGTCGGTTTGTGTTTGATTTGACTTTTTTTAGTTAAAACCAAACCAACCCTATAATGGTCGGGTTTTTTTTCAAACACCAAATCAAGTCAAACCAAACCACTAGTCGATTTTTTTTTCCGATTTGATTCGATTTGTTGGTTTGGTGTGGTTTATCGGTTTGCCCTGTACAACCCTAATATCAAGAACCAACATATATCAATTCTATATATACAATAACAGGCCCAAAAAATAGAACAAAACAAAACCGGCCCAATCATGTAATCTCCTATCTATAATTAGGAAAGTAAACCTATCAATGTATCGATTTTTTCTCATTTGCCTTGTTAGCTTCATCTTCCATATGCTTTCCGTCGGCATTTGTTGCAACACCAAAGTGTGGAGATCATGTTTGTAGCCATTCGGAGTTGGCAAATTAACCTCAGGTTCCTTTTTCTCCCTTGTATCTCTCAGCTTTTCCAACTTTCAATCTGATCCTTTTATCTCCCTTTTCAACTGGTTTGGTTCTTGTACCCTGAAATCACATTGGATTCTAGCTGATCTCCATGCTTTAATGCTAAATATGTCGTTGTACCCCTGAATTTTTGGTGAAGGTTTCTGTGTGCTATTGTTGATTAGCCAAAACTCTGCTATAACATTTGTAATTATCCCTATCTGAGGGCATACTCTTCTGTATATAGTTTTGCTGCTCCCCTTTCTTGCACGTTTATTCTTCTGTATCTGAATCTGCATAACTCTTAATATGCTTAGTCTTTATCCCGATGGTAGGAATTTTTGCTTTATCTATGCTTATGATTTACCTCCCTGTTACTGGTAAATTTGTGAAATGTCTGATTCCTTTACTTCTGTGTTATTAATTGCTAAATTAGCCAGATAATCTGCCATTTGATTACTTTCCTTGTATATATGCTTAACAGTAACATGTCGTAGTTGCACCTATTTAATTATATCCTCTAGTATCTCTGTTAACTCTCGTGGCACTCTCCAGATCTTAAGAATCATCTTCTTTAAACTCATGGAGTCAGTTTCTATCACTAGGTTCTGAAATCCCTCCTTAGCACTCACATATAAAGCCTCTTGTATTTCTCTTGCCTCTGCTTCTATGTTTGTTATAACACCTATCCCTTTTGCCTGTGCATAAATTAAATCCCCATCATTGTTCCTAATGCAAAAATCAATTCACTTTCTCCTCGATTTTCTTTACTTGCACCATTAGTATTGCATTTCACTTGACCTCCTTCTGAAAATTTTCATTGGACAATATGGTAAAAAGTTCTAGGTCTATAATTTCCTAGAATTTTCACAATGTCAATTCATGATTTCCCAACAGTTTCAATGCCTAGACTTTTTATTTTGATCAACATCTGAATATTCTTGATTATCTTCTGAATACTACCTTCCATTGTTGTTTGTCCTCCATGCTTTATATGATTCCTTCTCTTCCATAAACTTCAAATTATTAAAGCTGGAATAGCCTTGTATATATTTTAGAGTTTCCTAGGTGCCTTTGCATACCACCATGATGTAATCATCTGCATTAAATTTCTGCTTCCTATGTTTACACCTGCACATGAAGCAAAAACTTTCATAGCTTTTGGGCTATAGAAGATGTTAGAAAAAATGTCATTGTTTTAATTTATTGTGTCTCACAACCCCAACATCTAGAAACAATGTTGATTCTCATTCTCTTCAAGCTGTCATCAGTTGCAATCCTCCCTTTCCAAGCCCTTCATAAGAAGAAATTAATTTTAAAAGAAAGCTTCTTTCTCCAGATGAATTCATATTTCTCCTCTTTCTTTTTTTTCTTTCTCAGTAAATCCCAAGGAGATTTAACTGAGAAAATTCCACTAGTACTATCCATCCACCCAGGTTTATATTGAGACTCAGAGTTTAGAACTGGGGGGAATGATTTTCACAATATGATCAGTCATCTCTTAAAAAATATAAAGTAGCAAAATGTTTCTATCCCACTGATCCCCTACTATAGAACTTTTAACTTCCATCTCCTCTTCTCCCATTTTATCATCTTCCACATAGCAATGGGCCCCCTTCTTGGTCCAATTGTCATACCAGAAGCTCACATCCCCTGATTTAATTTGTCACCAAATATTATGTTCCATATCCTATTTGATTTCAATCATTTTTCTCCAAACATGAAAAACACCATTGCCTTGTGCCATGATAGGATGCCATTTCTTACAGTACTTGTTCCACATAAATTCACTCCATAGTGAATTTATGGAGGTTCTGAAATTCCACCAAAATTTTGGAAATATAGAATTAAATACATCATCTAAAGATTTGAAATCCACAACACCCTCTAATTTAGGCAAACATAAAGCTTTCCACACCACCCAATTCTTCCATTTAAATCTTTCTATATGTCCTCAAAATTGTTTTGCAAGAATCTTATGAATCGGATCAATTACACCCTTAGGAGGATTCATGGCTAACATAAGATACATAGGCATTAACTGTAAAATATGGGCTATTAAAACATACCTCCCTCCATATGTAAGTATTCTTTTCTGACAACTCATCACTCTTTTTGCCACCTTTTTGGTCAGTTCTTCAAAGTATACTTTTCTCTTCCTTCCATAGAATATGGGATATTCAAGATTGGTAAAAAGAAATGTGCCTTGTGAGATTTCAGTAATTCTTCTTATTCTCTGACAATCTCCTATAGAAGCTTTCTCATGTAAATAAAAAAAGCTTTTTGACAGATTAATTAGTTGTCTTGACACAAACTCATACTCCTTCAAAACTTTCATCGTCATTTTCATAGACCTCTGATGTCCTGAACAAAAACGAATTGTGTCATCTGCACATGAAAGATGATTAATGTCCTTACTCCATTTAGGCATCCCAAACTATTTAAACTCAATATCCTCATTTAGATTGTTAAGGTTTCTGGCTAGGACTTCTGCAACAATAATAAACAAGGTGGGAGACAAAGAATTACTCTTTCATCAAAATCAAATTTCCTCATCACCTTTGTCAAAAAAATTCATGATACTCTATCATAGGCTTTAGTCATATCTAGTTTTACCACTATATTAAGGAACTTATTCCTCTTATTGATGTCTCTGATGATCTCCTGGGCCAGTAAAACATTTTCAACAATGTTTCTCTCCTTCATAAATTCTAATTGATTCTTGGAAATAATTCCAGGTAACGCTGGTGCAATCCTCTCATGCAGAACCTTTGATAATATCTTATTAGCAAAAAAAACTAGGACAAAGAGGTATTAGATCTGAAAATTTGCTCAGTTTTTCCTTTTTTGGAATTAGAACTACATTAGTTTGTGAGACATACTTAGGAACTTCACTCCCAAAGAAAAAGGCCATCACCATCTTGCATATATCTCCTTTTATAGTATCCCAACAAGATTGAAAGAATCCACCTGAAAATCCATCTAGACCACATGCACTTTCCTTGTTTAAACTAAAAACAACCTCCTTCACTTCCTCCTCTGTTGGAGCTATTGTTAATTCAACATTTTATTCTGTAGTAAAGAGTTTTGGGATAACATCAATCATGGAGTAATCATCCACTCTTTGCTCTTCTTTAAATTATTCCTGAGAAACTCTCACTACTTCCTCTCCAATATTCTGAGTTGTGTGTATTGTATCTCCATGCTCTGTTTGAATTTCTGATATGAACGTTATTTTCCTCTTACCATTGACATATGCATGAAAGAACTTTGTGTTTCTTTCTCCTTCTTTAAACCACTGTATTTCTGCCGTTTATTTCCAATATTTTTCTTCAATTTGATAGTATTTCCTCAAAACCTCCTCAGATTTGGCTAATTCCTATTTATTTTGCTCTATTGGATTTACTTTCAACTGCTGGTCCTTCATCCTACAAACATCCTCCAATGTAGATATCTTCATAAATATATTCCCATAAACCTCTTTTCTCTAATTTGATAATGTCCTCTTTAAATTCTATATCTTCTGTTGCACCATAAACAAAGGACTCCCCTCCACATTTATTACCCATTGTTGTTGCACCACCTCCTTAAACTTCTTATGATTTATCCCGAAGTTTAAAAATCTGAAAGGTTTTATAATCTCCTCTTGATTACCCTTACATACCATATGTAAAGGAGCATGGTCTGAACCTTGCCTGATAAGATGATGAACTTCACTAGTAGGGAATTCTTGCATGAATTTATTATTCCCAAAAACCCTGTCTAGTCTCTTTAGAATATATTCCTCTTCAATTCTTCCATTCCACCAGGTATTTATTGTAACGACCCATTAGGTCGTTTTGAGTATTAAGAATTTTTATTTCATAAAAGACTCACTCCGTAAATTTTTAATTGGATATTTTGGACTATTCGGTAACTACGGTTAATTAGTTGAGGGGTAAGTTTAAATAATTAATTTAGTTAATGGGCTAAAGTGATAACTTATTTTATACCCTATACCATTTATCTCATATTATTAAATTAGGTTAAGGATATTTGACACTTTTAATACATAAGGGTTTTAGAAAAGAAAAGAAAGGAGGAAGAAATCTTACCTGCGGCGTATTACGAATTAAGAAGACTTGAGAACATATCGTTGGGGAAAATTGCTTCAGGTAGCAATCTTAACCACTCTTAAATCTCTATATTTGTGAATATAGATATGGCCAAATTATCATTATTACTTTGCTTGGATTGTGAAAGAAAAAGAATAATGTGAATTGATTGCAGAGTGGATGTTTGTGTCTTTAAACCAAGTTTTAGTGGGTAATTATATCACAAAGATCAGCTAGTGATTATGTCATGATGAGAAAATAAGTGATAAAGATATATATTAGTAAGATTCTGCAAATTGTGGTCGTAGTGCGACATTAGTTTCATAGCAATTAGTTTCGATCTTAAATTGTTATTTAGTTATCACATTATAATTCAAGTTTTGATATATTGATATAACTAATTAAATAATATGTGTATTATATTATACGAATATCATTAGATTTATGTTATTAGGGAAATTAGGGCTTAACCCTATGCTTGAGATTTTAAGAAATTGATTATAGAATTAGGTGAGTTGTTGGGTCTAGGTTAAATATATAAATAATATTGGTATCTACGGACTAGTTACTTATAAATATTGTATAATTGATAGATTGGAAACGTGAGGCTTTGAAGGAAGGAAAGACATTCGTGAGTTAGCTTGCTTGGATTCGGTTCTTCGGTTGAGGTAGGTTATGATTTTTATTCTATATCATAGATAGACTCTTAATAGTGATTGATATTCATTGAGTAATGTGTGAAATTTACTACGCATTTAATTGTTGTGGTTTGGATGATTGATATGTTATTGTGATTGGTCTAAAATCCTGAGGCCATGAAATCCATAATCTTGAACTTGCCTTATCAAAAATGGTGTCTTGAATAAAGAAGGCTTGATGAAATATTGTTAATGAAGGGGAATATAATCATAAGGAATGATAAATTAATTACATTTGGATCGGGTGTCATATTTCGACACGGTATATTTGGATCGGGTGTCACGTTCTGACACGGTATATTTGGATCGGGTGTCACGTTCCGGCACGGTATATTTGGATCGGGTGTCACGTTCCGGCACGGTAATATTAAAGGGAAATAAATTAAAATTACTTAATGCTACCCAATCTCCAAAAACTCATATTTCAAAGAGTGTGGTGTGGAGGCTTGAGTCCTCATGTGTGATCTTGATATTGTTGACCGGTTATGTAATTGTTCGTTGGTTGCCACCTGTTAAGTGTTGTTGTTGATTTTCCACTATTATTTTATGTATATTGATTTCTATTTTGAGTCGGCCGATGATACCTACTCAGTACATGTTGTCCTGTACTGACCCCTACTTGTATCTTTTCTTGTTTTATTTTGTGGAGTGCAGCGAGTGTTCCACAGACTTCGACTCGACCTCAGCTCTAGTCAGTCTCAAGATCATCGGATTTCAGGGTGAGCTATCCTTCTAGCTCGTGATGGATTCTCTTAGTCATGACATGATGTCCTTAGTGTTCGGACATGAACTATGTCACTTATTTTATTTTAGTGTTTGACATTCTGGACTTAGTATTTTAGAATTATATGTCCTTGATGTGATGACTTTCAGATTTTGGGGAAAAATATATTTATTTGAGCTTTCGCGTTATTGTTATTAGTTGGGGTTTGTATCGTTGGTTCTCCCACACAGGAGGTTAAGTGTGGGTGCCACTCATGGCCCATTTTGGGTCGTGACAAACTTGGTATCAGAGCCTTAGGTTTATTGATCTCATCACACAAGGACAGGTCTAGTAGAGTCTTGCGGAACGGTACGGGGACGCCTTTACTTTTCTTCAAGAGGCTACAGGACTTTAGGAAAACTCCATTCCTTTTTTCTTTTGTGCTATTACTTGAATCCAATTGGTATCTAGGTGATACAAATTGGTATCTGACCTTCTTCACTTTACTTTCGCAGATAGTTAGAACTAGAGCAACAAGAGCACCTGAGCCAGCCGTTGGGGCTGTAGGCAGAGGAAGAGTAGCAACGAGAGGCCGTCGTAGAGGTCGCGGAAGAAAGCCCACCAGGGGCAGGGTCCAAACAGCTGGGCCAGCCAGGGAAAGAGCAGCGACCCCTCCACTGGCTATTGAGGTAGTTAGAGATGATGTTGAGGTGGTGGAGGAGCAGGTTCATGAGAGGGAAGCACCACCCCAGCCTACTCCAGAGATGATCCACCAGGTTCTCACCTATCTTAGTAGGTTATCCGATCAGGGACAAGCTCCCCCAGCACCTTATATTCCAGGAGTTCAACATGTAGCTGTTATGGCTCCCCGCATAACTGCATCTTTGGGGACAAGTATGTTTCCTCAATTGACTACAGGGCCGATAATGACAAGTGACCAGCATGATCTCTTTGTTAAGTTCTTGAAGTTGAAACCCCCAGTCTTTAGGGGTACTGAATCTGAGGATGCCTATGATTTCCTTGTTGATTGTCATGAGCTGCTTCATAAAATGGATATAGTAGAGCGATTTGGTGTTGAGTTTGTGACATACCAGTTTCAAGGGGATGCCAAAATGTGGTGGCGGTCTCACGTAGAGTGCCGACCAACAGAGGCACCACCTATGACCTAGGAAACCTTTTCTGATTGTTTTATGGAGAAGTATATTCCCCGAACCTTAAGGGACAGGAGGAGAGACGAGTTCCTGAATATAGAGCAGGGGAGGATGTCTATTGCCGCTTATGAGGCCAAGTTTTGTGCCTTAGCCAGATATGCTACTCAGCTTTGCTTCAGTCCAGAGAAGCAAATTCGCCGCTTTGTGAAGGGATTGAAGTCAGATTTGCGAATTCCAGCTTTACAGGTTGCTGCTTCAGCAAAATCCTTTCAGGAAGTGGTTGATTTTGTGATAGAGGTAGAGGGGGTGAAGCCAGATAACTTCACTAAAGAGACAACATTCAAGAAGTTTCGTAAAGGAGGTGAGTTTAGTGGTTCTTACTCCAGAGGGCAAAGTTCTGGAGATTATCAATCCGTCCTATTCAGTCTTCATTGCAAGTTTCAGATGGAGGTCCGTTAAAGACTAGTTAGCCTTTTTCTAACTTTGGGGGTTATCTTCAGTCTTCTTCGTCTTCACAAAGACCCACTCTTGACCCTAAGACTTGTTACGGATGTGGTGAGCCTGGATATATCAGAAAATATTGTCCAAGGCAGAGTCAGGTTTGGCATGATCAGGGTTATAGAGTCCCAGCAGTTAGAGGTGGAGGCGACGGCTATGATAGGGGCCATCATTCTGGAGGACGTGGCGGCCAAGGCCGGGTGGTCGCCAGTCTGGCTGGGGTGGCGGGCAGGTTGGAACTACTGGAGTACATCCCGGCAAGGGAAATAGTCAGACAGGTGACAGAGCCCATTGTTATGCTTTTCCTGGGAGGTCAGAGGCAGATGCATCCGATGCTGTTATCACAGGTACTCTTCTGGTCTGCGATAGCTTGGCTTTCGTATTGTTTGATCCTGGATCCACATTTTCTTATGTATCTTCCACATTTGTTGATGGACTTGATTTACATTGTGACTTACTTGACATGCCTATTTGTGTTTCTACACCTATTGGTGAGTCTGTGCTTGTTGAGAAAGTGTATAGGTCTTGTCTTGTGACTTTTGTGGAGAGCAGAACTTATGTAGATTTGATTATTCTAGAGATGGTTGACTTTGATGTAATCTTGGGTATGACTTGGCTCTCTCCAAATTTTGCTATCTTAGACTGCAATGCTAATACTGTGACATTAGCCAAGCCTGGGATGGATCAATTGGTATGGGAGGGTGACTATATTTCCACCCCAGTTCAGATTATCTCTTTACTTCGTGCTAAGAGGTTGGTGAGTAAGGGTTATTTAGCCTTCCTAGCACATCTTAGGGAAGATAATTCTGAAGTGCCGACGATTGAATCTATCTCTATAGTTCGTGAGTTTATGGATGTTTTCCCCGCAGAATTACCTAGTATGCCACCTGATAGAGATATAGATTTTTGTATCGACTTAGAGCCCGACACTCGCCCTATTTCTATTCCACCTTATAGAATGGCCCCAGCTGAGATGAGGGAGTTGAAGGCCCAACTTCAGGAGTTGTTGGGTAAAGGGTTTATTAGACCGAGTTCCTCTCCTTAGGGTGCTCCAGTCTTATTTGTAAAGAAGAAGGATGGTAGCCTTCGTATGTGCATAGACTACAGGCAACTGAACAAGGTGACTATTAAAAATAGGTATCCTCTTCCCCGCATTGATGACTTATTCGATTAGTTGGAGGGTGCTTGTGTTTTCTCAAAAATTGATTTGAGGTCTGGTTACCATCAGCTGAAAATATGGGCGACAGATGTACCAAAGACGGCTTTTCGAACCAGGTATGGTCACTATGAATTCTTAGTAATGTCTTTTGGGCTTACAAATGCGCCTGCTGCTTTCATGAGTCTGATGAATGGAATCTTTAAGCCATATTTGGACCTCTTTGTTATTGTTTTTATTGATGATATATTGATCTACTCAAAGAGCCAAAAAGAACATGAAGAGCATCTGAGAACTGTTCTGGGATTGTTAAGGGAGAAGAAGTTATATGCCAAATTCTCCAAGTGTGAGTTCTGGCTTGATTTAGTGTCTTTCTTAGGGCACGTGGTTTCTAAAGATGGAGTGATGGTGGATCCCCAGAAGATTAAAGCAGTGAAAAGTTGGGCAAGGCCCACTAATGTCTCAGAGGTAAGGAGTTTTATTGGTTTGGCTAGCTACTACCGCCGGTTCGTCAAGGGATTTGCTTTTATTGCTTCCCAGCTGACTAATCTGACCAAGCAGAAAGTTCCATTTGTATGGTCGGATGAGTGTGAAAAGAGCTTTCTGAAACTCAAGACTTTATTGACTACTGCACCAATTCTTGCCCTGCCAGTAGAAGGTAAGAATTTCATTGTTTATTGTGATGCATCATATTCTGGTTTAGGTGCAGTGCTAATGCAGGAGAAGAAGGTAATTGACTATGCTTCAAGGCAATTGAAGGTGCATGAACGTAATTACCCCACTCATGATTTAGAGTTAGCTGCGGTTGTATTTGCATTGAAGCAGTGGAGACATTATCTATATGGGTTAAAATGTGAAGTGTATACAGATCATCACAGTTTACAACATGTATTCACTCAGAAAAACTTGAACTTGAGGCAGAGGAGGTGGATGGAATTGCTAAAGGACTATGATATCACTATTCTTTATCATCGAGGAAAAGCTAATGTAGTGGCTGATGCCTTGAGCAGAAAAGCAGGGAGCATGGGGAGTTTAGCTCATTTGCAGGTTTCCAGACGTCCATTGGCTAGAGAGGTTCAAACTCTTGCTAATGACTTTATGAGGCTGGAAGTAATTGAGAAGGGATGATTTTTGGCCTGTGTGGAGGCAAGATCTTCTTTCCTTGACAAGATTAAAGAAAAGCAATTTGAGGATGAGAAGCTGAGTCGAATTCGTGATATGGTCTTGCGGGGAGAGGCCAAGGAATCCGTGATCGATAAGGAAGGCATCTTGAGGATTAAGGGGCGGGTATCTGTGCCCCGTATTGATAATTTAATTCAGACTATTCTTGTAGAGGCTCATAGTTCGAGGTACTCTATACATCCTGGTGCAACCAAGATGTATCGCGATCTGAGATAGCATTATTGGTGGAACAGAATGAAGCGTGACATTGCTGATTTTGTTGCCCATTGTCCAAATTGTCAGCAGGTAAAATATGAACACCAAAGGCCTGGAGGGACACTTCAAAGAATGCCCATTCTGAATGGAAGTGGGAAAGAATTGCAATGGATTTTGTGGTCGGCCTTCCAAAGACATTAGGTAAGTTTGATTCGATATGGGTGATTGTTGATAGGTTAACTAAGTCTGCTCACTTCGTTCCAGTCAAGGTGACTTATGATGCCGAGAAGTTAGCCAAACTTTATATCCGCGAGATTGTTCGATTACATGGAGTTCCAGTTTCTATCATATCAGATAGAGGTACGCAATTCACTTCTAACTTTTGGAGAACCTTGCATGCCGAGTTAGGTACTAGATTGGATCTTAGTACTGCATTTCACCCTCAGACCGATGGGCAGTCTGAGAGGACAATTCAAGTGCTAGAGGATATGCTTCGTGCATGCGTGATAGATTTTGGTGGTCATTGGGATCAGTTTCTACCCCTGGCAGAGTTTTCGTATAATAATAGCTATCACTCGAGTATTGATATGGCTCCGTTTGAGGCATTGTATGGGAAGAGATGTAGGTCTCCTATTGGTTGGTTTGACGCGTTTGAGGTGAGACCTTGGGGAACTGATCTTTTGAGGGAATCACTAGAGAAGGTGAAATTTATTCAGGAGAAGCTTCTAGCAGCTCAGAGCAGGCAGAAAGAGTATGCAGACCGAAAGGTTAGGGACATGGATTTTATGGAGAGAGAACAAGTGTTGTTGAAGGTTTCACCCATGAAGGGTGTGGTAAGATTCGATAAGCGAGGTAAGCTCAGCCCGAGGTATATTGGGCCGTTTGAAGTCCTTAAGCGTGTTGGAGAGGTGGCCTATGAATTGGCTTTACCTCCAGGTTTGTCTGGGGTGCACCAGTGTTTCATGTGTCTATGTTAACGAAATATCATGGTAATGGTAACTATATTATTCCCAAAAACCCTGTCTAGTCTCTTTAGAATATATTCCTCTTCAATTCTTCCATTCCACCAGGTATCTATTGTAACGACCCATCAGGTCGTTTTGAGTATTAAGAATTTTTATTTCATAAAAGACTCACTCCGTAAATTTTTAATTGGATATTTTGGACTATTCGGTAACTACGGTTAATTAGTTGAGGGGTAAGTTTAAATAATTAATTTAGTTAATGGGCTAAAGTGATAACTTATTTTATACCCTATACCATTTATCTCATATTATTAAATTAGGTTAAGGATATTTGACACTTTTAATACATAAGGGTTTTAGAAAAGAAAAGAAAGGAGGAAGAAATCTTACCTGCGGCGTATTACAAATTAAGAAGACTTGAGAACATATCGTTGGGGAAAATTGCTTCAGGTAGCAATCTTAACCACTCTTAAATCTCTATATTTGTGAATATAGATATGGCCAAATTATCATTATTACTTTGCTTGGATTGTGAAAGAAAAAGAATAATGTGAATTGATTGCAGAGTGGATGTTTGTGTCTTTAAACCAAGTTTTAGTGGGTAATTATATAACAAACATCAGCTAGTGATTATGTCATGATGAGAAAATAAGTGAGAAAGATATATATTAGTAAGATTCTGCAAATTGTGGTTGTAGTGCGACATTAGTTTCATAGCAATTAGTTTCGATCTTAAATTGTTATTTAGTTATCACATTATAATTCAAGTTTTGATATATTGATATAACTAATTAAATAATAGGTGTATTATATTATACGAATATCATTAGATTTATGTTATTAGGGGAATTAGGGCTTAACCTTACGCTTGAGATTTTAAGAAATTGATTATAGAATTAGGTGAGTTGTTGGGTCTAGGTTAAATATATAAATAATATTGGTATCTACGGACTAGTTACTTATAAATATTGTATAATTGATAGATTGGAAACGTGAGGCTTTGAAGGAAGGAAATACATTCGTGAGTTAGCTTGCTTGGATTCGGTTCTTCGGTTGAGGTAGGTTATGATTTTTATTCTATATCATAGATAGACTCTTAATAGTGATTGATATTCATTGAGTAATGTGTGAAATTTACTACGCATTTAATTGTTGTGGTTTGGATGATTGATATGTTATTGTGATTGGTCTAAAATTCTGAGGCCATGAAATCCATAATCTTGAACTTGCCTTATCAAAAATGGTGTCTTGAATAAAGAAGGCTTGATGAAATATTGTTAATGAAGGGGAATATAATCATAAGGAATGATAAATTAATTACATTTGGATCGGGTGTCATATTCCGACACGGTATATTTGGATCGGGTGTCACGTTCTGACACGGTATATTTGGATCGGGTGTCACGTTCCGGCATGGTATATTTGGATCGAGTGTCACGTTCCGGCACAGTAATATTAAAGGGAAATAAATTAAAATTACTTAATGCTACCCAATCTCCAAAAACTCATATTTCAAAGAGTGTGGTGTGGAGGCTTGAGTCCTCATGTGTGATCTTGATATTGTTGACCGGTTATGTAATTGTTCGTTGGTTGCCACCTGTTAAGTGTTGTTGTTGATTTTCCACTATTATTTTATGTATATTGATTTCTATTTTGAGTCGGCCGATGATACCTACTCAGTACATGTTGTCCTGTACTGACCCCTACTTGTATCTTTTCTTGTTTTATTTTGTGGAGTGCAGCGAGTGTTCCACAGACTTCGACTCGACCTCAGCTCTAGTCAGTCTCAAGATCATCGGATTTCAGGGTGAGCTATCCTTCTAGCTCGTGATGGATTCTCTTAGTCATGACATGATGTCCTTAGTGTTCGGACATGAACTATGTCACTTATTTTATTTTAGTGTTTGACATTCTGGACTTAGTATTTTAGAATTATATGTCCTTGATGTGATGACTTTCAGATTTTGGGGAAAAATATATTTATTTGAGCTTTCGCGTTATTGTTATTAGTTGGGGTTTGTATCGTTGGTTCTCCCACACAGGAGGTTAAGTGTGGGTGCCACTCATGGCCCATTTTGGATCGTGACAGTATATAAACTCCCTTTGAAATTGATCTCTAACATACAAGAACAAATGTACTGTGCAAAATCTGCAACTTTATTTATTGTAACTGGTAGGCCTCCCAATTTTTCTGTCTCCTACAAGATCACGTTGATCTCCTCCCACAATCCAAGGGTTATTTATGTTCTCAGCTATACATTCCAAATTGTCCCACAATTCTAACATTTCTAAAGTACTACACCTAGCATACACTGCTATGATGATAACCTCCTTCTGCCATTTTACATGCTTAAATATGATTGATATTTGTTGGAAAGTATCACTTATTATTTTTCTATTTCATACAACATTCCAGAAAATTCATATTTTTAAATATGAATTAGCAACTGCATTCTCCATCCCCAGTCTCTTTTTGTATTTATCTAACTCTTAAGGCCCCTGAAATGGTTCCATAAGGGCTATATATGAATAATGATTTCTCCTCTTAGGATCCATAAGACGCTCAAATGATTATTGAGTGTTTACAAACCTTATGTTCCAAAAACATAATTTTTCAATCATTTGGAATTTAAGGATCGAGCAGAACTGTTCCTTGTATTAATATAACCCATTTTAACCTTTTCTAGCCTTCCTCTTGTGATAGTACTTTTCAACTCCTTAGTATGTCTAGGTGATAAATCACCTTCTGTGCTCACTTCCTGCACTGATATTATCATATTCTCTTCTTCTTCCTCCCCTTTATCATCAAACATCTATTCTGCAAATTGTACCTCACCTTCTTCCTGCTGGAATGATGTAGTGTCTCTATTAAGATACAAACTCTTTGCCTCTGAAATATCGCTTCCTGACTGAAATCTCTATCTCCTCCTTAGAGTTGTTCATTGGTTTTGAAGTGACCTCCTCAACTCCTTTTGCTTCATTAGTGATGTTCTTGTTTAGTTCCACGACACTGTTAGTATCAACATCCCCATTTCTTGATCTTGTGACATTATTGTAATTATTGTTAGTTTCCTTATGGCCCTTTTCACCTTGTGAGATTTCTCCTGCTTCTATATTTTCCTTATTTTCACTGGTTCACTTTGTTACCACTCTCTTTATTGTTTGTTGCCTTTTGCTTTGCAAAAGAATCCTCCACCCATTTTTTTGTGGAATCTTTTGGTATCTCATGGACTTTTTCAACTTCACTGTCATTTTTATTTGCATCCTCAGCTTTCTCATTATTCACCAAAGCACTATATTTATTTGCATTAATAACTTCTTTAACATCTTTCTTATCATTTTTCTGACACCATCGCTGAGTTAGTCCTCTATTATAATTGAATCTACCTCTTCCTACCCCCTTCTCTTTTGCTCTTGAAATGTCTCATTTCCTTCTTTACCCTTGTCAGTACTATCATTCACTATCACCTTTTTCTCCTCTAATGTCTTATTTTTTCCTTTTTGTCAATACCTCAACTAGGAATAGAAGGAAAGAGATGAGGATAGTGTGACATTATATAAGCTTCAGGTTTCCATGTAGCACCTTCAACTTCTTTGTCCCTCCATAATACTTTAACGAAAGTTATTTTCTTGTTCCTCAACGTTATAACCTGTTGGTCTAGGATCTCAACTAGAAATTCCTTATAGGGTAGACTCTCTTTCACATCAATGCTGTTCAAAGGGACAATGAAGCTAGGATCACTAACAAACTTCCTCAATAAGGACGCATGGAACACCATATGCACCGATGCTAAATCGGAAGGCAAATTCAACTCATATTCCACCTTACAAATCCGCATCAACACCTGATATAGGCCTACATTGAAGGGACTAATCTTTTCCTTCTTTTCAAAATGTATCACACCCTTCATGGGTGAGATTTTCAAGTAAGCCCAGTAGTCTACTTCAAACTTAAGTTCTCTTCTACTCACAATCAAATAGGAGTTTTGTCGACTTTGGATAGTCTTCAATCTTTCTCTAATGAGTCCAATCTTATCCATGTACTTATGTACCAACTCAGGCCTTATTAGGGCAACTTCACCAACTTTAAATTAGTCGATAGGAGACATACACCTCTTACCATATAAGGCCTCAAATGGAGCCATCTGAATGCTAAAAGGTTAACTGTTGTTATAGGAAAACTCGATCAATGGTAAATGATCATCCCAATTACCCTTAAAGTCAATAACACAAGTTCTCAACATGTCCTTCAAGGTATGAATGGTGCACTCGATATGACCATCCGTCTGAGGGTGAAAAGTTGTGCTAAGCTTAACTTGAATACCAAGGCCCTTTTGGAAGGACCTCCAACTCTGCAATATCCCTTTTTATGCCATTCCACCAATATACTTCTCTCAAATCTCTATACATCTTCATGGAACTCGGATGAGTAGAATACCACAAACTATGAGCTTCAAACAAGATCATTTTTCTTAAGACATCAACATTGGGAACACATAGTCTGCCATGAAATCTAAGCACACCACTCCCTCTTGGGAGATTTAGCAACTGCCTTCTTTAATTCAACCACAGTAGGATCACTATCTTATTTTGCCTTAACATCCACCATAAGAGATAATTTAAAACCATTTAGGACAAAAACACCACTATCCTCAAAATCAACCAAGTGAACACCCAAATGAGCTAGTCTATGAACATTACAAACTAACTCTTTTTTTCATCCTCAAAATGGGCAACAATATTCATGGACAACCTATTAAGAGCATTAGCTATCATATTTTCTTTACTCGGATGGTACAACACACTCATATCATAATCCTTCAACAATTCAAGCCATATCCTTTGTTGATGTTTCAAATCCTTTTGGTTAAACACATATTGCAAAATCTAATAGCCGGTGAACACATGAATATGGATTCCATAAAGATAGTGTCTCTAAATCTTAAAAGCAGACACAACCACCGATAACTCCAAGTCATAAGTTAAAAGAGATTGAATACCAGGTTAGTTCACTTATTTCGGGCATCATCTTACGTCATTCGTTAAAGCGCTTAGGTTTATTCCTTCAACTTGATTGCCTAGAAGTATATGTTATCATCTTACCATTTGCATAAAAAACAACCAAGACCAATCTTTGAAGCATCACAATATATAACAAATCAATCGAATCCTTTTGGTAAAGTCAACATAGGAGCGGAAGTAAGTCTATCCATCAACTTTTGGAGATTTTTGAGTCAAAGTAGTCAAGGGCGATGCAATGGAAGAGAAACCTTCCACAAATCATATATACTAACCGAATAAACCCAAGAAACTTTGAATGTCGGAAGGAGACAACGGTCTAGGCCAATTCTTAACTGCTTTGGTTTTCTTAGGATCAACCATAATATCTTCACTAGAGACAATATGGTCAAGAAAGGCAACTGACCTCAACCAAAACTCACATTTGCTAAACTTAGCAAATAACTGATGGTCCTTGAGGACCTGCAGTACAATCCTCAAATGATCGGCATACTCCTCCTCACTCTGAGACTAGATCAATATATCATCAATGAACATAATAGCGAAGATATCTAGATATTGCTTGAAAACCTTATTCATTAAATCCATAAAAGTTACAGGAGCATTCGTTAGTCCAAAAGACATAATCAAGAATTCAAAGTGACCATACTGAGTTCTAAAAGTCATCTTCAGAATATCACATTCCCTTGCTTAGAGCTGATGATAACCTGATCGAAGATCAATATTTGAAAAGTAGCTTGCTCCTTGAAGTTGATCAAACAAGTCATCATTCCTTGGAATAGGATAATTATTCTTAACTGTGACCTTGTTCAATTGCCTATAGTCAATACACATCCGAAGAAAACTATCTTTCTTTCTAACAAAGAGAACCGGAGCACCGCATAAAGAGATACTGGGTCTAATAAAAACCTTCTCCAACAAATTCTTCAATTGATCCTTTAACTTCTTAAGTTTTGCTGGGGCCATCCGGTAAGTAGAAATAAAGATAGCTTGGATATTGGGGAGAAGATCAAGACAGAAGTCAATCTCCCTTTTAAGAGGGATACCGGGGATGTCATCAAGGAAAACTTTCAGAAACTCATTAACAATCAAAACTGACTCAAGAGTAGGAGTATCAAAATTTGTATCTCTAAGCCAGACTAGATGATAAATACAACCCTTGGAAATCATTTTCCGAGCTTTGAGATACGAGATGAATTGAACTTCAAACATGGAATTGCTACTTTTCCATTCTAGGAATGGCTCATTAGGAAACTAAGACTTGATCACATAGGCCATACTACATATAGAAGCACAAAATGCATGAAACCAATCCATATCGAGAATAAAATCTAAATCGGTCATATCAATCTCTATAAGATCAACTAAGGTGATTTTATGGAAGACAAAAACTAGGCAATTTTTATAGACTCTTTTTGTCACAACTAAATCACCAACAATAGTATAGACCGAAAAATGCTCTAATAAGATCTCAGGACTAACAATGAATTTCATAGCAAGATAAGGAGTAACATCAAAGTCAAAGACTTTCAATATACCAGTCACAACATTGAGTGAATCCTCTAACACTTGATGAGTCTGAAGGGCTAAAATCTATTTTGGCACTGCTCGCCACCCAAAGGTACCATACTGATTTGATCTGCCCGTAGTAGTCTGAGCCTAAGTTTGGGCATGGGGTCAACCACCACCTCTACAATCCTTCACTGGTTGACCCATCTTACCACACCTATAACATGCATCCAATCTTACCAAGCATTCTGCTTTGTTGTTCCTACCACACTTCTTGCTTGGAGAAACGACTTGACCACTCTAAGCTCCTCCTTGAACCTTAGGATTGGGTACCCTAGCCTTGTCGAACTTTGGAGCTAGAGTGTTTGAAGAATTTTAGCAGAGTACCTTCTGCAAAATTGAGGACGGGCACCATTTCCGGACTTGCCATGAGAATATCCACCATTATCGGTTCGAGCCTTCTAAGACTTCCTTCTAGATCTATCTTTTAGCTTCTCCTCTTTTATTTGTTCGGCATGTGTCATAATACTTGAAATTTCCATCTCCTTGATTATCATGGTGACTCTACACTATTTCACCATCAAATCAAACACACCCAATCAAACTTGGTCATATGAGCCCTTGGATTGGCAACCTAAAAGAGTATATTTTGACAACTTAGTGCACTTAGGGCATACTCCCTCACATTCATATTGTGTTATCGCAAATTGATGAATTCTTGCACCTTAGATTCCCTTAAATTCAAAGGAAAGACCAGTAAAGAAAAGCATGATCTAATTCCTCCTAACCAATGAGACCATCATCTCTACCTCTTTCGCCCTTCCATTGATCATACCAAACTTATGCAATCCCCTTGAGTTTATATGCTTCTAAGTCCACCTTTTTTGTTGAACTAATACCCATGATAACCACAATCTTAGCAATACCATTAATGAATTCTTGTGGATCTTCATCAACCTTAGATCCACGGAACTCGGAAGGGTTCATAGGGTGAAATCAAAAAATTGGCTAGCCACCATGCCCATATTTGGGTTCATGAGAGCTACCACTTCCCTATTTTCTTGAGCGGCTACCACTTGGGCAAGCACTTGGAATACGGCCTGAAACTCTGCATGAGAGACTTGCTCATTAAGAGGATCATTTGGAACTTGGAGAGCTTGTTGCTCCTCGTTAACATTCCTTCTTGCAGAGATTCTTCTTGGAGGCATGATTCTGTAATCGCAAAGAGAAAGCGTTAGAAGGAAAAGCCTTAGAGTTCAACTCCATCATAGGATAAAATCATGAAAGAAGTGAAGTTTTTGCTAAACGCCTCATAACCTCCTATTCATAAATATGGCGTGCTTCACATCGATGAATAATACTATACTTACTCTCTGGGATACTTTAAACCTTGTGCTCTGATTCCAAGTTTTTCACGACCCAAGCTAGATCCTAGGTGTGACACGGTGATTAGAATCCCAAAGAAATCCAACCAAGCCTCTTAGCATATCATACATGAGCATTCATAAGGCAAATAATGATGCAGTAAATCCAAAATATAGATGTGGAAGTAAGTCTCAACATGAATATCTCAATAAAGGAGAAAACAACATCAAGGATGCGACAACATATACTGTAAGAACATCTAACATACCTCTACTAGTCTAGATGGGGACATAAGACAAGATCCTAGCTCATCTAACATATGTAAGAAAATTCATAACAACATAAAGAAGAGATAAACTATCACTTCCTCGAAACATAAAGATCACCAACAATGAGAATTGTAATAAGCTCTAGCCACGAATGGGAGGATAAGAGTGATTGTCGGATTCTACATTATATTTATTTGTACATGGAATGCACTAAGTATGAGAGAAGTATGCATGAACAATGAAAATAGTTCATATACAATATGTACATAAGATGCATGACCAATATCATAAAAGAATGAGTAAAACATGAAAACGTTGGAATATCATATCATAATGATGTGGTCAATGCATCATAAATATCCTAAGGACTAATATCATTCATAAACATTGGTGTGTGATAGGATATTTAACTGACATATAAGACCATGCGAGCTTTAACATGGAATCTCATGTAACTCCCACATCGAGAAGAGAGAGGCAACTTTGCCAAGGTAGAGTCTGTGAGAACATCATAAGCTAGTAGCACGTTATCTCAATATTCATTAAGCGTCGTATGCACCCCACACTTAAGCTCAAACATGCTCCTTTGCTCCAAATTTTTGGATACTTAGACTTCCCCAATTTTGCAAGCACAAAAAGTGACACTAAAAATATATAAAAAATAATTAAAAATAAAAATAAGAAGCTACACTACTAATTGGGTTTCCTCCCAACCGCGCCTGATTTAACGTCACAGCACGACTCAAGTCACCACCCATTTTTCTCTTCCCTTTGAGGATATGAATTTGCACCCCTAATTTTGCATCTATTTTTCTTTTCCGCTCAAGGGATGATGGTATAAAGATGAAGGAACCAAGCAATAGATGTCGCATATCGCACTTCTTGGCCCTTAAATGAGGAATGCAGTTCTCTGGTTTTAGTGCAATAAATTCAAGAATATAGACATATTGTTCCTTCTCCTTACAGTCTTTCATAGGCTCAGATAGCTCAATTAATATCTCACTATCTAAGATTAATGTAGAAAAATGATAGAAATAAGGTTCACTACGTCCTAATTCATGAATTATATCACTATTTACATTCTCATAAGTACTCTTCTCAATAGTGGCAACATTAGTAAAAGTATGTAGTTGGTCATCAAATTTTAGTTTCTCAAGTTGTCTTACACATACTTTTTTTTAGCTTCAGACAACTCCTTTTTTAAGTTATGATTAATGAAACTAAATTTCCCAAACTCTTGAATTAGCTCAACTCTTTCATCAATAAAGTATGACTACACCCTTAAAATTTTCTCAAAATAACCTTCACGCTCCTCTAATAATTTTCTGCAAGGATCCATACTATAAAAAGCACAAACATTATTAGAGTCATCATATTTAGGGTTCGAGTAGGGGGTATGTCATTGAGAATAAACTTTTCATTGAACACAAAACCATTTAGATGTCATCTCAAGAAGAGTAGTAAAATATCACAGAAAAATAATTAATTTTTAAGTCTACGACAATGGTGCCAAAATCTTATTGCATCCAAACACACATGTAAGTGTACACGGTCGTGCAAGTAATAAAGGGGATCTTTTTAGGAGCCGGATGTCAAATCCACATGAACTTGTCAATTAACTATTTACTAAATTATAGTTTATTTAAGTCGAGATTTTATAGATGAATTAAATCAATTAAACTAAAAATAAAAATAAAATAACTAGTGAATAATTAACCAAGAAAAAGCAAATTTTTACACAATCAATGAATGAATTGATTTATGATTATGGTTTAACTAATAATCATGGTATCACTTTTATCAACTTTTTTAATTATATAGTTGTTGATTCACAGGGTTAATAATATGGTCATGATCTAGCGACCTCTAACTGTCTACCACAATTGGAAACCTAACTACATCTATAATACACCTAGCCAGAACTAACTCAAAATGATCTAAAATTTTGCATTAGAGACTGGCCACGAGACCATTCACGGGCTGTATCACTCTTTGCGGCTCGTGAAGAGTGTCCATGAAGAGGCATGGCATCAGGAAAAATAGTAATAAAGGGACCACGAAGGGCTCTACGACCCATGGTGATTACCACGAACTATGAAGTTGTCTTTGATCTTCAATCCCATGACCCTGAAGCATGCAAGGATCACGGGAGAGGACCATGACCAGTGGTGACCACCACAAGCCGTGGTGATCTCCGTGGTGGCCACCTCTCCCAATTGGCCTAATTCCAGGACCATGACACTCACCATGGACCGTGGTGAGCTTCATAGGTCTTGGTGGCCATATGTGAATATGTCCGACTTAGTTTTAATGAAGGGCATTCCTATTTTTTCCCACCTTTTCTCCACTGAACCCTACATGTCTAAGGGCTAAAAATCAGTCCTTTAACATACCCAATAGGGTTTTCCTCTTATTCACACTAGAAAGAAAGTTAGGGTTCAAGGTATGTAAGGCTAACCATATTGGTAAGATCATCCCTTCGATTTCCAAGTATGTAAGGCTAACCATATCATTGGACTAAGTTTGTCCTCGCATCCTACATCTCAATTTTGTCATTTAAGAGTTCAAGTTGAGTGTTAGTCCGAATTGTGTTGAGTTACGAATGAGTTATAATTTCATCCATTGAGTTATAGGTATATATATTATGATTGTGAATACCTATATGATTCGAATTCTTAAATTGATATTCATGCTTATTTCCACATGAACCCTAATTGAGTATTTTCTATTACCGTCGTTATGCATTAATTTTCATATTTAAAAGAAAGAGTATTTTCAAATCTAAGAGTAAAAGAAGAGTTTTGAGGGATTACGAGTGTTCCAAGTGTATTGTTTAGGTTGTGGAGTTTCATTATTGATTTTGTGAATGATTTTTCAAAATTGATTGAACTAAAGCATTTCATATCACTTTTATTTTGCGCATGAGTTGAGTTTGAGAAGTCTCTTAATTATTAGTTTGATTATGAATATTTTGAATATAAATGAGTTGAGAATTAATACCTTTAAAACATCTGTTTTGAGATTGAGTGAAGAAGTTAAATTATATTTTTATTTTAAATGCATTCACTGAGTTGAGATCATACCTATTTTAAAGAGAAGAGATAAGTTAAGATGAGATGCATTTTGAGCTAAGTCCAAAAGAGGCTAGATGAGTTCATTGAGTAAATATACTTGTTTGAATTATGAGCATAATAAACCATATTTTGAGAGTAGTATTGAGCATCGATTTGGGTAAAAGTATAAAACAACTTGAACCTCATAAACTACGTAGCTAGCGTAGGATAGTATCATACCATTCATTTAGGCGACTCCTCATTGTCATAAAAAAGGACTTTTATTGGGTCCAGAGATGAGTTTGTGTCCCATACCCTAGCAAAGTATTAGATGGCTGTGACAATGAAAATAGTTCGTTGTATCATGACTAGCTCATAAGTGGTGGTTGTTGGTTAGAGAAACTCCCCAAGAAATAAATTGTTATATTTTATACACCGAGTTGCATTGCTATCCATTAACAAATTCTTTCTTATTATATTTCATTAATATTTGAGTTAAGCTGTTTCTAGACTTGAGAATTCTGAGTAAGTTTCTTTTTTCCATTTTACATACTTGTGTATCATTTTATGATGTAGATATAGGTGATATAGATCTTCAACCAGCACATCGTTGAAGATAAGTTTTACCTAGCTTTTGGTGAGACCTCTTTGCTTTCAGAGGCACAATCATATCTTTGTCCTTTCAGTTATTTACTATTAGTTTGAGGTAGTCATGGGCTTATCTCGGTAACTATTTCAGAGACAGTTCTTGAGGCTTCATAGACTAGTAGACAGAGTTTAGTTTATCTCCTTGAGTATGTTTTTAAATATTGAGTTAAGTCTCATATATTTTACGCAATTGAGTTTCATCATTATGTTAAAGAGTATTAAGTTGCATACCTTATTTTGCCTATCCAAATTATTTTATGAGTTAAATTTTTCAGCTGAGTGAGTTAGTTAGGCTAAGTGGTTCTCTTGGGACTAGTAATGGTTTTTGAGTGTCGGCCACATCCAGGGTGTAGCCTCGGGCATGAAAAACTTGATATCAGATCACAGAGTTTAAGAGTCCTAGGGTGTCTATGAAGCCATGGCTAGTAGAGTCTTTTTTATGGATGAGTCGTGCGCCACACCTATACTCAAGAAGCTATAAGACATTAGGAATTATTTCACTTCTTCATATTTTGAGTTCGTGCGAAAGAGTCTAACTCTGAAAAGTTTCTTCCAAATTCATGCATTACGCATTTGCAGATAATGCCTCCTAATTGTATCGCCAATCAGAGGAATGCCTCTGGCACAGAGGTTCCACAGACTGAGATGCCCTAACTTTCTAGAGTGAGAACTAGGGGTCCACTTGCCGAATCTACAGAGGAACCCCAAGTGCCTACTACTCAGTTGATTCCTACTTCAGAGGAGCAATTGCCATGCTTACTCAGTTGGTAGCATCCTGTAATAGTAGCTAGAGTTCGCCAGTTCCTAGCTCTAATCATCAAGAGTCATTTGCCACTACAAGGATTTATTACGACCCATGCCTAGGGCCTAGACGTGATACGATGAATGAAGCACCCAAAAGTACCTCACCAAGACTCTTAGAATTCATTGAGCATTTCATCAGTAATGATAAATAAAACATGCGAAAACATAAAAGGGATATAGGGACTAAGGGATTTCACATTCAATAAGAGTCAAAGTCAACATAACATGATTTACTAAGTCCAACAATACCTTCTAAATTATAGACTTGGCGGGGGCTAACATATGTCCCTAGCTCACCCTCAAGATTAAGTCAAAATACCCATAATGTAACTCAAGTGACTAAACATAATATAAGTTAGAAAGGAAATAGGGGTATTGTTCCCGAAACATGGGAACTCACCAATAGTGGTAGGCTTCAACGACCAATCTAGCGACAGGAAGGAGAGTGTGAAGTGAAACCAGTTCCTACATAGTGATATCATGTTAAAAATAATATGAGTTAGTACTTTGAATGTACTAAGTATGTGAGCATGTTATAATGGAGATCATCAAGTCATATATAAGAAATATGCACAAGAGAATTCATGCATGATAAAAATCATATGAAACCTTAAAACTATCATTTTGTGGAAAAGTTACTGTAACTGACAATTAAGACCATGCGAACTGTTACATGGAATCCATCATAACCCCTACATTGGCCGATGAGACTACTTTTTGGGTAGAACTCCGTTAACTTTAAACATTTCTTTAAATTTATTTTTAATGGCTAATCATGGATCCACTAGCCTAAATAGCTGACAAAGGCCCCTATGTTGGCGCATAGTTAATGCAACATGAGACTTTACTTAAGGACCCCTTAGGCCAAGTCCCCATCTTCATGCTAAATTCGATGCTAGGTCAATCCCACGGAATACATTTACATATCATAATAACATAAGCATTATATAACTTAATATCGAATCATCATTCGGTGGAATAACTTATTAAAATATTTCATTTGATGAATGCAAAAATTGTCCTTTCATATTTAAACTTGCTTTGGCTTCTTATCCCTTTCATCATTCAATCATTTCATAAGAGTCCCTTCACATAAACATTTACTTCATAACTTTTATTTGGAGTCAAAAGCTTTCATTTCAACTTCACTTTAACATAAGAAAACTAGGTGGGTTCATTTCATAAGACCTCCAAATGCATTCTAAAGAGTTCTTGCTTGCATGAGAGTGATGGAAATACTTCAAAGTAAACATCTCAAAACAACCTACCATATACACTTAAAATTACTTTCAAGCCTTCATATATGCACTTTAGCAAATCATTCATTTCATGAAATTAAGAGTCAATATACATCAATGTATGTAAATAAACTTAAAATACATCATAATCTATTCATTTAGAGTAATCATATAAAAGTCTGAGAACTCATCATTTGGAAATTAAAATATCAAGTTGTAAATCATTAGATCTGTGGGTGGCTAGCGTTGAAGATCTTGGGAGAGTTTGAGAAGAGAGGATTTGAGAGTATTAAGTCTAAATGTGAAGAATGAGGGTTTTAGAGGTTTTAGGGTCTTTAGATGGAAGAAATCAACCCTCAAAATGACCTCATTTCGGTTTAAAACATAGGAAAAGACAAAAATGTCCCTTTTAAAATCTGGCCAGAACAAGCTTTATGGGGACCCTTCACGATCTGTGGTGCTTATCATGGCCCGTGGTGGGGTTCCATGGAAAGGGACTTGGAAATATTTTGGAAAAGGGCCTGCAGGGTAGTCACTGAACTTTTACTACAGAGCCCCTTCACGGTCCATGAAGTGAATTACGGGCCATGAAAGGTGGCCGTGGTGCAGGTACTACAGGTGGACTTGCAGAGTGTCCACCACGAGGACACACCATGGTCCGTGGAGGGTTCTAAGATCTGTGGTGTTCTTCCGTGGATCTAGCCTTAGGGAAATTTCTGGAGGGTCTTAGGAAGGGGTCACCACGGAGGGCTTCACGGCCCGTGGTGCTCACCACGGTCTGTGGTCCACTTTCATGGTTCATCCCCTATAGTCTGAGTCTCTAAATAACTACTGTGGTTTTTCACCAAAGTTTATTATGCATACCACGGCCCATGACGGCTTCCGTGGTCAGCTGCTGGTGCCAGTTTCGTCATTTTTTGTGAATTAATCCTTTGTTCCTTGGTTTGGACCTTTCACATTTCTAGGGTATTACAATATCTCCCTTTTGGGAATATTTATACTCGAAAGAGAATCGTTGACATAGAAGAGGACATGGCATGAGGACTAGCAACCCAATATGTATACAATGACTCTTGAAATAGATCAAACATAACTTTAAAAATCAACTTCATGAATATACATGTATATGAAGACTTGGAAAACTGAAACATAAGAGTCTTAAATACTTGAGCACGAATGACTTAGTCCTTAGGCTTGTGTAGATTGAAAAATATAAGGGTAACATTTCATCATATCTGCTTCCGGCTTCCCATATAGCACTTTCAACTCGTTGATTCCTCCAAAGGACTTTAATGGATGAAACTTCTTTGTTCCTCAATCTATTGACTTGCTGGTCTAAATTTTCAACCGGAACCTCTTCATATGTCAAATTCTCTTCAACATTCACTATCTCTAAAGGCACAACGTAACTAGGATCTCCCACATATTTCCTCAACATAGACACGTGGAACACCGGATGAACCATGGCCATTTCTAAAGGTAATACCAACTCGTAAGCAACCTTGCTAACCTACTTTAAGATTCTATAAGGCCCTACATACCTAGGGCTCAATTTCCCTTTCTTACCAAACCGAACCACACCGTTCATGGGTGAAACCTTTAAATACATCCAATCATCCATATTAAACTCAAGATCCCTTCTCCTAGTATCGGAATAGGACTTTTGAAGACTTTGAGCCATCTTCAACCTCTGTCTAATAACCTTCACCTTTTATAAAGCATAAAGTACCAAATCGGGGCCCAACAAGGTCATCTCACCTACCTCAAACCAACCAACTAAAGATCTACATCGTCTCTTATACAAAGCATCAAATGGTGCCATCTCAATACTTGGATGGTAACTATTAATATAGGAAAACTTGATGAGAGGTATATAATCATCCCAACCCCTTTAAACTCCAACATACAAGCCCTTAACATATCCTATAGTATTTGAATTGTTCTTTCAGCTTGCCCATTGGATTGAGGATAGAATGCGGTGCTCAACTTTACCTTAGTACTGAGGCCCTATTGAAATGATCTCCAAAAGTGAGAGGTGAATTTAATACCACAATCCAAAATAATGGAAAATGGCACATACAACCTCAGCAACTCTCGAATATATAATTTGACATAGTCTTTGGGACTATAAGAAGTTTTTACCAATAGGAAATGAGTTGACTTAGTCATTTTATCAACAATTAACCTAATTGAATCATAACGTTTCCGTGTGTGAGGCAAGCCCACTACAAAATCCATATTCACATCTTTCTACTTCCAAGTAGGGATTTCAATGTCTTGGGCTAGGCCACCCATCCTTTGATGTTTGGCCTTCACTTTTTGCCAATTTGGACATTCGGATACAAACCTTGCTATGTACCTTTTCATGCCACCCCACCAAAAGAACTCTTTTAAGTCTCGGTATATTTTTGTAGAATCGGGATGAATAGAGTATGTAGAATTATAAGCCTCCATCAAGATCAAACTTCTTGGGCCATCCACATCTGTAACACATAATCGACCTTGGTAGTATAGCACCCCATCTCTCCCTTGTGAAAAGACCTCTATCTTCTTTTCCTTTTCCAACTACTTTAACTCAACAAATGTCAGGTTGAGGTCTTGTTTTGACTTGATATCCACCACCAAGGAGGATTTAGACCTATTTTGAACAACCATACCACCATAATTGGTACCACACAACTTCACCCCTAATCTAGACAACTGGTGAACATCTTTTGCCTACTCCCTCTTCCCTTCATCAACATGGGCCACACTCCCTATAGACACTTTACTAAGTGCAACGGCAACCACATTGGTTGATAATACACACTCATGTCATAGTCCTTGAGGAGCTCTAGCCACTTTCTTTGCCTTAGATTTAGGTCATTTTGAGTGAATATATATTAGAGACTTTTATAATATGTAAACACATCCACATGTACCCCATAGAGGTAGTGCCGCCAAATCTTTAAAGCAAAGATGACGACAACTAATTCAAGATCATGGGTAGGGTAGTTACGCCTATTCACTTTCAATTGCCTAGAAGCGTAGGCTATGACCTTACCATTTTGTATCAAGACACAATCCAACCCAATCTTTGAAGCATCAGAATAAACCATAAATCCTTCTAATCTATCTGGTATAGTCAAACTAGGAGTGGAGGTAAGTTGATCTTTAAAGGTTTGGAAACTTCTTTCTTACTCATCAGTCCATATGAATTTTACCTTTTGTTGGTTCAAATTTTTCATAGGAGATGAGATGGAAGAGAACCCTTCAATGAACCTTCTATTATATCCGGCTAGACCCAAGAAGCTCCTAAGGTTTGAAGGAGACAATGTCCTAGGCCAATTCTTGACTGCCTCCATTTTCTTAAGGTCAACTTTGATGCCATCACTGAACACTACGTGACCAAGAAATGCCACCTCTTTCAACCAAAATTTGCACTCACTAAATTTTGCAAACAATTGCCTTTCTCTCAACATTTGAAGCACAAACCTCAAGTGATTCTTATGTTTTTACTTACCCCTAGAGTAGATCAAAATGTCATCAATGAAGTCCACAACAAAAGTATTAAGGTAGGTTTGAACACCCTATTCATTAGGTCCATGAATATTGTTAGCGCATTTGTCAACCCAAAACTCATCACTACAAACTCGAAGTGACCATACCTTGTTTGGAAAGCCATTTTGGGAATGTCATGGTCTCTCAAACTTAGTTGGTGATAGACGGACCGAAGGTCGATCTTGGAGAAGTGAGTTTCTCATTGCAATTGATCAAATAAGTCATCTATTCTAGGGATTGGCTACTTGTTCTTAATGGTTACCTTATTCAATTGCCGATAGTCTATTCACATTCAAAGAGACCCATCCATCTTCCTTACAAATAGTAACGGAGCACCCTATGATGAAATACTTGGCCTTATGAACCCCTTTTTTAACAAGTCCATTAATTATTCCTTTAACTCTTTCAATTTTGTTGGGGCCATTCGGTAAGGAGGAATAGAGATAGGTTGTGTAATGGAGAGGTGATCGATACAAAAATCCACTTCCATTTAAGGAGGGATACCGAGAAGATCGTTAGAGAAAATATTAGGGAACTCATTAACTACGGAGACCAACTCAAGAGGAGGACTTTCGTAGTTGACACCCTAACTCTCATAATGTTATAAATACAATCCTTGGCAATCAACTTTTGGGCCTTAAGACAAGAGATGAACTTAACCTTCACTACCGAATCATGATCCTCCCATTCAAGAATGGACTCATATGGAAATTGGAACTTGACTCGACAAGTCCTACAATATATGAAAGCATAAGATGCATATAACCAATCCATCCCAAGTATGATATAGAAATCTACCATGTCAAGATCTATGAGATCATAAGGGATGACTTTACGCAAGATGGACACGGTACAAGCCTTATGGACTTTTCTAGCCACAACTGACTCACCAACAGGGATAGACAACAAATAAGGCTCTAGTAATATTTTAGGTAGAATATCAAACCTATTAGTTAAGAATGGAGTAACAAATGACATATTTGCACCCGAATCCAACAATTCATATATATTAAAAGTAAAGACCTTTAACAAACTGGTAACAACATTTGGTGCTTCCTCAACTTCTTGCCTCCCATGTAAGGCATATAAGTGGTTGGTGTATTGGACACCTCCTTTAGCTTGTTTTCTATGAGTAATTTGGCCTTGAGGCCTACCACCACCACCACCAGTACAATCCCAAGCATGATGACCTAATTTTCCACATTTGAAGTACGCATCAGAGCCTTCTAAGCACTCGCTTTTGTGAGTCCTCCCACACTTCTTACATGGGGAAAATATTGGGCACCAACAATTTCTCTTGGGACTATTAGATTAGGACCCTTTTCCTTATTGTACTTAAGAGGGGGAGTATTGGTGGAACCTTGTCCCATAAATTGTTGCCCACCTTGGCCTTTTTTATTGTTACCATAATCGAACCTTTAAGGGTTGAAACTTCTCCATCCACTTTAGTTTTCTTGGACCCCCTTGATCTCTCCCTCAACTTCTCTTCTTTAATTTGTTCTATGTAAGTTATTAACCGAGAGATGTCCATCTCTTTGACCAACATGGCTGTTTTGCACTCTTTGGATACCAAGCTTGAGACACTAAAAATATACTTGCTCATCCTATCCCTTTGATCGGAGACCATGACGGGAGCACACTTCAATAACTTAGTGAATTTGAGGGCATACTCCCTCACACTCATACTCTCTTGATGGAGGTTGATGAACTCTTAGATTTTGTCCTCCCTTAGCTCCAATGGAAAGAAGCGGTCCAAGAAGGCACCTTTGAACTCTTTCCATCCTATCAGACCTATTTTTTCATCCCTCTTAATAACCTATTGTTCATACCACACTCGATCTAGGCCTTTGAGTATGTAGGCCACTAGCTTGGCCTTCTTATTCAGTGTCACACCTATGTTAGCCACAATCCAGAACACCATATCAATAAACTCCATAGGGTCCTCATCTAGTTAGGAACAATTGAACTCAAATGGATTCATCCTTTAGAAATGCCAAATCCTAGAGGCTAGAATTTTCATTTGGGGTGGAGGAATACCTTGATGCCCTTGATTGGCTATGGCTTGATCCAACAACATAATGATATTTAGAAACTCGGCATGGGTTATCCTTTCTTCATGATATGGGGAATCGAGAATCAATGGAGCTTAGTCCTCATCGTCAACTCTTGCTCTTAAAGGTGCTCTTCCTTGAGGAATTATCTAGAGAATGCCAAAATGGGTCATTAGTTAGAGGAAAACTTAAGACACTCTAGGGCATGACATGGATTTGAAAAAATTCAAAACTTTACTAAACATCCTATAGTCTCTTATTCATAGTTTTGACGCGCTTCACAACTATGAATAAGACAATATTAGACGCGGTATGTTGGACTCCGAAGACCATTTCAATACCTCGAGCTCTAATACCAAGTATATCATGATCCAAGCCTAGGTCCTAGACATTTCTCAACAAATAAAGCACCCATAGGTACATCACACAAACCTCTTAGCATTCATTGAGCATTTCATTGGTAATGATAAACTAAAAAATATGAAACATAAAGGGATATAGGGATAAAGGGATTTCACATTCAATAAGAGTCAAAGTAAACATAACATGGTTTACTAAGTCCAACAATACCTTCTACATTATAGACTTGGCGAGGGCTAAGACATGTCCCTAGCTCACCCTCAAGATTAAGTCAAAATACCTATAAGGTAACTCAAGTGACTAAACATAATATAAGATAGAAGGGAAATAGGGGTATTATTCCTGAAATATGGGAACTCACCTATAGTGGTAGGATTCAACGACCAATCTAGCCATGGGGAGGAGAGTATGGAGTGAAGCCGATTCCTACATAGTGTTATCATGTATTAAAAAGTATGTGCTAGCACTGTAAATATACTAAGTATGTGAGCATGTTACAATGGAGATCATCAAGTCATATATAAGCAATATGCATAAGTGAATTCATGCATAAGAAAGATCATATGAAACCTTAAAACTATCATTTTGTGGGAAAGTGACCATAACTGACATTTAAGACCATGGGAGCTATTACATTGAATCCAACATAATCCTTAGCACGAGGAGACTACTTTCTGGGTAGAACTCTGTTAACTTTAAACATTTCTTTAAATTTAACTTTAATGGTTAATTGTGGATCCACTAGCCTAAATAGCTGACAAGGGCCCCTATGTTGGCGCATAGTTAATACAACATGAGACTTTATTTAATGAACCTTTAGGTCGAGTCCCATTTACATGCTATATTCGGTGATAGGTCAATCTCACATAATATATTTAGATATCATAATACCATAAGCGTTGTATAACTTAACATCAAATCATCATTCAGTGGAATAGCTCATTAAACATTCAATTTGATTTGATGCAAGAATTGTCCTTTGACATTGAAACCTTTCTTTGGCTAAGAAGCCCTTTCATTATTCAATTATTTCATAAGGCTCACTTCACATAAACATTTACTTCATAACTTTTATTTGGAGACAAAAGCTTTCATTTCAACTTCACATTAACATAAGGAAACTAGGTGGGTTCATTTCATAAGATCTTCATATGAAATTTAAAGAGTTCTTGCATGCATGAGAGTGATGGAAATATTTCAAAGTAAACATCTCAAAAAAACCCACCATATACACTTAAAATCACTTTCAGTCTTTCATATATGCACTTTAGCAAATCATAATTTCATGAAATTTAGAGTCAATGTACATTAATGTATGTAAATAAACTTAAAATACATCATATTCTATGCAGTTAGAGTAATCATGTAAGAGTCCATGAGAATTTATCATTTGGAAATTGAAATTTCAAGTTGGAAATCATTTGGTCTCCATGGGTGGAAGTACCCTTGGATGAAAACCCATATATCTTGGGGGACTCAATCCCTAAAGAAGACTTCAGGAGGAAAGGAGACTTTGAATGCCTTGAGTAGAAACCCTAGCTTGCCTTAAAGCTCTTGGGAGAGTTTGAGAAGAGAGGATTTGAGATTATTAAGTCTAAATGTGAAGAACGAGGGTTCTAGAGGTTTTAGGGACTTTAGATGGAAGAATTCAGCCCTAAAAGTGACCTTATTTTGGTTTAAAATGTAGGAAAAGACTAAAATGTCCCTTTTAAAATCTGACCAGAAAAAGTTGCATGGGACCCTTCATGGTCTGTGTTGCTCATCACGGGCCGTGGTGGGGTCCCATGGTAAGGGACTTGGAAATATTTTGGAAAAGGGCATAAGGTTGATCTAAATTTTCACCACGGAGCCCCTTCATAGTCCGTGAATAGTAGCCGTGGTGCATTTACTGTAGGTGGACTTATAGGGTGTCCACCACAAGGACACACCCAGTCTGTGGAGGGTTCCAAGATCTATGGTGGTCTTCCGTGGACCTAGGCTTGTGGAAATTTCCTAAGGGCCGTGGGGAAGGGTCAACACAGAGACTTCACGGCCCTTGGTGGTCACCATAGTCTATGGTCCTACATCGTGCATTGTCCCCTGAGTCTGTGTCTTTGAATCTTTATCACGGTTTCTCACCACGGTCCCTGATGCATACCAGGGCCCGTGATAGCTTTTTGTGGTCAGCAACTAGTTCTAGTTTTCTGCATTTTCTAAGAATTATCCTTTGTTCTTTAGTTTTGGACCTTTCACATTTCTGGGATCTTACAATATCTCTTCCTTCGGAACATTCTTCCTCGAATAAGAATCGTTGACATAGAAGAGCACATGGCACGAGGACTAGCAACCCAACATGTATACAATGACTCTTGAAATGCATCAAACATAAAATCTTTAAACTTTTAGCATAAAAACATAACTTTAAAATTCATCTTCATGAATATGCATGCATATGAAGACTTGGAAAACTGAAACATAAGAGTCTTAAATACTTGAGCATGAATGAATTAGTACCTTAGGCTTGAGTAGAATGGAAAATATGAGGGTAACATTTCATCATATCCGCTTCCACTTTTCATGTAGCACTTTCAACTCGTTGATTTCTCCAAAGGACTTTAACATATGCAACTTCTTTGTTCCTCAATCTCTTGACTCGTCGGTCTAAAATTTCAATTGGAACCTCTTCATAGGTCAAATTCTCTTCAACATTCACTATCTCTAAAGGCACAATGGAACTAGGATCTCCCACACATGATGTTCATAAGCAAAAAGTAATGGAATTTTCCAAAAGGGCAGATGGAGTGTTGAGATACCAAGGCAGATTGTGTGGTCCAAGTGTGGATGGTCTTCGAGACAGAATTATGGCATAGGCCCATAGCTCCAGGTATTTCATCCATCCAGGTTCTATAAAGATGTACCAAAACTTGAGAGAAGTCTATTGGTGGAATGGGATGAAGAGAGAGATAGTAGAGTTTGTGTCCAAGTGTTCGAATTTCCAACAAGTTCAAGTTGAGCTTTAAAGGACTTGGGTGTAGCTTAGAACATTGAGATTATAGAGTAGAAATGGGAGATAATAAATATGGACTTCATCACCAATTTACCATAATCTCATTGGCAGCATAATTCAAGTTGGGTCATTGTGGACAGGATAACCAAATCAGCCCATTTCTTAACCGTTAAGACTACGAACTCAGCAGAGGTGTTAAAACTGTAACTAGGTCTAAGACATGACACGATGATAGGGATTATGATGGATCCCAAGTAAGCCATCTTAGTATACATCACATACTTAAGGGAAAGAAATCAGATAAAAATAAGCGAAAGTAATAACTCAAGGGGATGGGTCTAAAGGATAGAAATACTTAATCAATGTGCGAATGGACTACACAAAATATCATCTAAATATGCTTCTATTCTAGTCTTTGATGGGGGCTTAGGACAAGCTCCTAGCTCACCCGAGTCATGAAAGAAAGTCAAAATAGTGTTGGACAGAGTGCATATTCATTCTTTGCATCTTAATTCTTTCATTAAAGAGTTCAAGTTGAGTTTTAGTCCGAACTGTGTTGAGTTTCGAATGAGTTATACTTTCCTTCATTGAGTTCTATGTATATTTATTGATATTGTGAATGCCCATGTAATTCAAATTCTTGAATTGATGTTCATGCTTATTTCCACATGAACCCTAATTTAATTGTTTCTATTGATGTTGTTATGTATGGATTTGCATATTTAAAAGAAAGAGTATATTCAAAGCTAAGAGTAAAATAAGAGTTTTGAGGGATTACGAGTGTTCCATATGCATTGTTTAGGTTGTGGAGTTGCATTACTAATTTTGTGAATGATTTTTCAGAATTGATTGAACTTAAACATTTCATATCTCTTTTATTTTGAGCATGATTGAGTTTGAGAAGTTTCTTAATTATTATTTTGAGCATAAGTATTTTAAATATAAATGAGTTGAACATTAATACCTTTAAAACATCTATTTTGATATTGAGTGAAGAAGTTAAACTATATTTTTATTTTAAATGCATTCACTGAGTTGAGATCATACCTATTTTAAAAAGAAGAGATGAGTTGAGATGATATGAGTTTTGAGCTAAGTCCAAAAGAGAATAGATGAGTTAATTGAGTAAATGTACTCATCCGGGTTATGAGCATAATGAACCATATTTTGGGAGTAGTATTGAGCACTGATTTGGGTAAGAGTATAGAACAATTCAAACCCTATAAACTATGTAGGCAGCATAGGATAGGATTGTACCATTCATTCGGGTGATTCCTTATTGTCCCCAAAGAGGACTTTTATTGGACCAAGAGATGAGTTTGCGTCCCTTACCCCAGCAAAGTATTGGATGGTTGTGGTAATGATAATAGTTCATTATATCATCATTATCTCATAAGTGGTGGTTGTCGGTTAAAGAAACTCCCCAAGAAGAAAATTATTATATTTTATATGCCAAGTTGCATTGCTATCCTTTAACGAATTGCTTTCTATTATATTTCATTATTATTTGAGTTGAGCTGTTTCTAGAGTTGAGTTCTTGAGTTGAGTATTCTGAGTAATTTTCTTTTTTTCATTTTACATACTTGTACATTTTATGTACTGACGTTATTCGATATGCATTATTTTAATGATGTAGATACAGGTGGTAGAGATCCTCAATCCGCGCATCATTGAAGATCAGTTTTACGCAGGTTTTAGTGAGACCTCTTTATATTTAGATGCACTCTCGAGTCTTTATTCTTTCAATTATTTACTATTAATTTTAGTTAGCCGTGGGCTTTTCCCAATAACTATTTCAAAGTAAGATCTAGAGGCTTCATAGGCTAGTAGACAGAGTTAAGTTTATCTCTCTGAGTATGTTTTAAAACATTGAGTTAAGTCTCATATATTTTACGCAATTGAGTTTCATCATTATGTTAAAGAGTATTAAATTGAATACCTTATTTTTCTCATCCAAAATATTTTATGAGTTAAAGTCTTCCATTGAGTGAGTTAGCTAGGAGAAGTCATTTTCTTGGGATCAGTAATAGTTTTTGAGTATCGGTCACGTCCAGGGTGTAGGCTCAGGGTGTGACAACATCTTTGAGAAGGGATATATTTGACCAATTATGGAGCATATGATTTCATTTTGTACTTAAACCAAGCACGGTTCAAGGTATATCTCTATACTAGATACAAATCCATCTACGTTTTCAATAAAGAAAGATCACACTGCTTAAATTCCACATTTTTATCCCTTTATTTCTCTCTCGAGTTTAAAAGTAGACAATATATTTATTTCAACGTCGGCCAAGTATTAAAATGGTAAGCATAAGAATTTAAGAACAACTAATACAATAAGCAATTATGTCGAATCAAGAATTACTAAATAATCATCTTATTAATTACCATAATCGTACTACAAGAAGTTTAACTCTACATAGACATGAAGCAATTATAATAAATAATTTGAAGAAAAGATATAGAAATAAATAATAAAAGATAAGAAAAGATGAAACCAAAATTCTCCGGCCTTCACGGTGGCTTCTAGAAGTTCCTAGGTCAAATTTATGTAAAATTTGATTTTATAGAATACTTATAGGCATAGGAAAAAACCCCAAATAAAATAACTGACTCCAAAACTAATTGAAAAACCCAAAACCAAAAAGAATTTGAACTATGTGCATGTCACAGTGCATGCTACAATTCAATGATGGTGTGGCATCTTACACTGCCACTTGGCAGCCTTATGCAAATATTTGAATTCCAGCTGCCTGCTTGATTTTCTTCTTTAATCTTTCATTTTTTTAATTTGTTTTGGCTTAAAATTTCTTCATCTTCGCGTTAGATTAATTCTATAAATAAAATATACAATTAGCACAATCCATAAAATTTATTCTAAAAAAAACAAATAAAAACACTAAATGTGAGGAAATAATGACTAAAAATATGTATTTTTGGACTTACATCAGGCCCCTTCTTACGGACCATAGGAAATCCTACAAACCGTAGGGTCCTCCTCATAGGAACTGAGGTCCAATTTTGGAGGTCACTTGTTAAGGCTTGGAGGGTCTACGACAAAGTTTCTACAGGTTGTAGGAATAATTTGTAGAACTTGATTGGGATTTAGGCTTGGGAACTATGGACCCCTTTATACGACTCTTACAGCCTCCTACAAGTCGTAGGACCATTCATATGAACCTTGTACATATTCCAGTAGCTACTGAAATGTGATAGTAGAGTCTACGATTAATTCCTATGGGTCGTTGGACATATTACGACTTATAACTATGGCTCGTATAAAGGGTCTCAAATCATGAAGATTTCACAAAGTCTTGAGGGACCCTACGAGCCCCACCTACGACTCATAGGATCTCCTACCGGTCGTAGGTTCCCACTCGTAGGAATGGATCTGAGTTTCTTAATTTTAACTAAGTTTTTAGGGTTCTACAAACCCTTCCTACGGCTCATAGAACATTCTATGGGCCGGAGAGTTGGTTGTAGACCATAGTCATTTTACTTTTCTCAGCTTTTTCTCTTGGTTTTCGAACTTAATCTAGGCTAGAATAGTATGCGGTATTACAATAAATATCAACTCATTGGCTCAAATATGCATATGTTTTTCGTCTTATGTATATTGACTAGCATTGTCTTTATTTTGATATTATTATTTACTTCTATCATCTCTGTTCTCTTCCTATCACTTGTGCTTCATAGAATTTTATTTTTATAATTGCAAACTACTATTATTATCATTAATCACTTGACTAAATTAGTATTTTAGTCGATTCCATGAGGTGTCTTACAGAGAACAACTTGCCTACTTATGTAGTCAAATTGTTGGTTTTACTGGCTCTCCTGGTTCTTGAATTTGAAGTAGCTAAGAGGGTCAAAAGGTTTGGCCCCAAAAGTCTTGTTCCTTTGATTCTCAAGTTGAGCCTCTAGAAGTTGCTATTATTCTTTAAAATTCCAATGGATGGATTTCACCATTATCATCATCCTCTTGATGCAATGGAGATAGGGTTTTTTAAGGGTTTCTTATTATTCATGTTTCTTCATTTTACTGCAATTTCTAAGACCAGAGAAAATGAAAAAAGAGCAAACATAGATATCCAAACAAGTAGTAACTATTTCATAACTACAAATGGAACTTCCAAAAATGAAGGACTATAAAGTAAAAAAATCGGATAAACTTGAAAGCCTGAGAAATCTCTGAAGTTGATAAGAGAATAATTTATTTTTAAGTTTGTATTTGATACAATGAATCAATATGATCTTTATGAGCTAGTTTCATATAATTAGATAAGCTTTTGTGTTATGTATATTAAGGTAAGTTGGAGCCTTGACTACATGCATGTGGACTAAAGTGTCAACGATCTATAGGAAATAAAAAAAGTTTATAATAAATATACTTGATTTCTTGTATTTATAAACAATTATCCAAAATTAGCCCACCCAGTTTTCACCACTCATTGCAATAATAATGAAATAAGAACATTATCAAGGTTATATTTGTTATAATTTAAAACTTGAACACAAAGTGTAAGATCCCACAAGTTAAAAAGTCATAAAACTGAGATCAAAACATGATTTCTTAGAAATCTCAGCTTTTAGACATCGGGTGGTCTTCACGGGGCCTTCTATGGGCTGTGAAGAGGACTATGGGCCGTGAAGGGCCACCGTGGTCCGTGAATGGCCACCGTTGTCCATGCTATGTCAATTGGGTTTCAGAGGTGATGACCATGAGGGGCCAATACGAGCTATGGTGAAGACCACAAGCTATTATGGCTTCTGTAGTGGACATCCACTTGCAGGCCTCTGTCAGGCCCTGCACCACAACCCATGTTCACGGAATGTATTTCCCCCTACAGACCGTGAAGGTCTTCATAGAGGAAATCCTCAAACCCTTACTGTAAACCACTAAGTTTTGAGTTTAAGTCCAACACCACGTCAGACTACTACAGCCCATGGTTCTCTTAATGGACCATGGTGTGTCTCGCGGTGGACACCCCTCCTTTCAAGACCCTTTTCCAAAAGTTTAAGTCCAACTCCAAGATAGCACTCACATACTTTGGTTGTCATGACCCAAGTCTATGTCCTAGATGCGACACGACGAATGAGACACCTGGAGGTACCTTACCCAAGCCTCTTAGCATTCATTTAGCTTTTCATAGGTAATGATATTCAATAATAAGTGGAAGAAAAATGGATAATGGGACTAAGGAAAAAAACATAGAATAAAAGCCAATGCCAAACTTAAAATGTCATACATTTATGTCCAAGCATACCTCTACTAAAAGACTTAGTGGGGGCTAAGACATGTCCCTAGCTCACCCTCATAATAGATGGAAACAAGTACTATTAAAGGTACCAAAAGTCTTTACATAACGTAAGCTACAAAATAAAAGGATGTTGTTCCCGAAACATGGGAACTCACCAATCAAGTAGCCTTAAACATAATCAACTAGCCACGCGAAGTTGAATGTGGAGCAACACCGGTCCCTACATGGTGATATCATATAGGCAAAATAGTATGCATTAGTACTTTGAATGTACAAAGTATGTAGGCATGCAATTCAATGAAAATGTTAAGGCATTGTAAGATAAGATACATAAGTAGATTCATCCATAAGAAATCAACATAAATAATATTAACACATTTATTTTGTGGGAAGATGACCATAACCAACATTTAAGACCATGTAATCTATTACATGGAATCCAACATAACCCCATGCGTTGTCACGGGGAGACAAATTCCTGGGTAGAACTCCGTCATCTTCTTTCATTTGTTTAACATTTAGGGCTATTTGTGGATCCACTAGCCTAAGCCTACAAGGTGTCCTATGTTAGTACATAGTTAATGAGACAAGGGGTTTCTACTAGGATATCCTTACCGAATCACACCTCAATGCCTCATTCAGTGCTAAGTTAATCCCAGAGAATAGTTTAGTATAACATAAGAACATAATCATTTACATAACTTTAGATAATCAAAGTATCATTACATAGAATAGCTCATTAAAACTCTTTTTTGATTCACACAAGTGAGAATTGGCCTTTCACAAGTGGAACACATCATTTCATAATCATTTCGTCATTCTTTCATTTCATAAGACTCCTTTTGATCAAGGGAATTTGCTTTCATAATATTCATTTTGGAGTCAAAGCCTTCAATTCCAACTTCATTGAAACATAGGGAAAGTAGGTGTGTTCTATTCAATCAACTTTCAAATCATTTAAATCAATTCTAGCATGAGAGTAATAGAATGCATCAATTAAGAAATCTTTAAAATATCCTACCAATACACTTTAAAACTTCCTTTCATGCTTTCAAATAGGAACCTATGATAAATCAACCATCTCATGAAATTTAGAGTCAATATAAACTACGATAGATAAATAAATTTCAAGTATTCAATAATCTATACATGTGGAAATCATAATAGGAAAACGCATAAAATTCATCATTTGAAATTGAGTTGTGCTAGGTTTTGAAAATACTTGCCCTCCATGGGTGGAAGAACCCATGAATGAGATGCACATACCTTGGGGAAATAAATCCATAATGCAAGCTTTGAAAATGGAAAGTATAAGATCTTTGAATGAAACCCTAACTTTCCTTGATGAAGAAGAAGACCTTGAGAGGAGGAAGGGTTTTGTGTTTTAAGTCTTGAGTGGGAATAATGAGTTGGGAAAGGCTTAGGGTCATTTAAATAGGTTAGATGCAGTCCCAAAAGTACCTCATTTTACTGATAAAATATAAGAAAAGACCAAAATACCCTTATTAAAATTATTCAGACTGGAGCTTCATAGAGGACCTATCACAGTCTGTGATCATCACCACGGCCCATGGTGGTGTTTTGTGATAACTGACTTAGAGGAGGAATCTTTGGGTTTGCAATTAAAGTCTCAGTACTTCCTCCACAAAAATCCTCACGGTTCGTAGAGGGCATCACAACCCGTGAACCATGGTCGTGGTGCAGGACTAGCAAGAGGGCCTAAATAAGGGACCAACATGGAACACACCAAAGTTCATGAAGAGCTACACAGCCTGTGGTGGTCAATCATGGTCCCTACCTTGAGAGGTTTTTGAGGGCCTTAGGGGAGAGGTCACTATAGAGGGCACTACGGTCAGTGGTAGTAACCATGGTCCATAGTCCCTCATCTTCATCCCTTTCTTACAGGATTGGGTTTCAGCATCACTACCACGATGGCTCACCCGTAGGCATGATGTAGACCACGAACCATGATGGACTTTGTGGTCATCACCTAGTTGTTGTTTGTGAACTTTTCTGGGATTTCATCTTTTGTTCCTCATTTTGGGACTTTTCAACATCCGAGGTCTTATGATATCTCCTCTTTGGAAATATTCATCCTCGAATAAGATTTAACTAGCATAGAAAGGGTCCGGAAAGAGGACTAGCAACCCAACATGAAATATATTGACACTTTGAAATGCATAAAACTAGAGATCTTTAAACTTAGCATAAAACATGACATTTTTGGACTAAAGATATGGATTGAAGAATTTTGGAAATGAGAAGCAATTAATCACTTGTGAAATTAATCATGTAATGGTTCCAAATCAATTCATTTCTACTTTTGTCTATGCAAAATGCAAGGATCAGCTCAGAAGACCTCTATAGGACAACATACTTCATCAGTCAACAAACTCTCTCCCATGGTGCATTTTAGGTGCTTTCAATGTTATAACTAATCCTAAGGAAAAGCTTGGGGGTGTCACCTACAATATGAGAAAGAGTCTAGAGTTTATCAGTATTATTGAAGCCTATGGTTTACAAGATCTTGGGTTTTGTGGTCAAAAATACACTTGGTCTAATCAGAGGGGTATACTTTTTAGAATATGGAAGAGACTATATAGAGGGATGGTCAATAATAAGTGGTTAGAAATAATGCCTCAGACTTCCATTACTCATTTATCCTCTGTGGGTTATGACCATTGTCCACTACTCTTAGAAATGGTTGATCACAATCAGCATCCCACCAAATACTTTAAATTCCTAAACTGTTGGACTGATCAACCTTCTTTTATGGATAATGTTAGAAACTACCGGAACATGTGTATAAATGGTAATCCAATGTGGAGTTTTCATCAGAAAATGAAGAGTTTAGCAGCTACACTTAGTAAGTGGTACAGAATGCAATTTGGGGATATTTATACCAAGGTTAAAGAATATAAAGACGATACTAGACAAGCAGAAGAGGAGATGATTTCTGTAAACTCTGAAGAGAATAGAATCAAATAACATGCTAGCAATGCAGAATATATTTACTTGAAAATGGAGCAATCCATGCTCAAGCAAAAAACTTAATTGTATTAGTTCAAGGAAGGTGATATGAACTCCAGGTATTTTTATTCCTTGATCAGTGAAAGAAGAAGGAAACTTTACATCCATAAGATTCAGGATGAAGAAGGTACATGGCTGTAGGGTGATAAAGCTATATCCAAGACTGAATGTGAGCACTTCCAATACATCTTCACTAGTAAGAAAAAACATATTCAAGAGCAGGTTATTCATTATATCCCTAGGATGGTCAATGATGATCACAATAGAGATCTTCAAGCCACCTCTACTATGGAGGAATTGAGGAATGTGGTTTTTTTATGAACCCCAATTCAGTGGCTGGCCTTGATGGTATGAATGACAAGTGTTTCCAAGTGTGCTGGGATATCATAAAAGAAGATCTCCTCAATATGGTCCTATCTTCTTTTGTGGACAAAATATGCCTAAATACGACACCCATACTTGTTTGGTTCTACTCCCAAAAATAAACCATCCTAATAAAATATTTCAGTTCAGACCTATTAGCCTTAGCAACTTCACCAACAATATCATTACCAAACTCCTATGCCTTAGACTAGCACCTATTCTATCCAATCTTATATCTCTCAACCAATCTAGTTTTGTCAAGAATAGGAGCATATCAGAAAGCATCATGCTAGCATAAGAAATCATACACCAAATAAAGAATGGGCTTTAAGGAAGGGTTCATTGACATGGTATGGAGGATTATGTCAGACAATTGGTACTCTATCATTATTAATGGTTCAAGACATGGCTTCTTCCATTCCACAAGAGGTCTTAAACAAGGGGATCCTATTCTCCCCATCCTTGTTCATTCTTGGTGCTGAAGTTCTATCTAGACTTATGAATAATCTCCACTAGCACCCTCAGTATCATGGTTTCTTTAGGGCAAACAGGGGTCTCGAGATTAATCATCTCAGTTTTACAGATGACATAATCGTATTTGCTTCTGGGAGAACCCATACTTTGAAGCTCATCATGGAAATTTGAAGATTTATGAGAGTGTTTCAGGACAGTTGATCAGCAGAGACAAGAGTCACTTCATGATCCCTTCTCATGCTTTCAATTCTGCAGTGACAAGAATTAGAAAGGTTATAGGTTTCAAGCAAAAGAGTAGTCCTATCACTTACCTAGGGTGTCCTCTCTACATTGGTAGGAAAAAAGTCATCTACTACTCAGATCTTACTGCTAAAGTTATATCTAGGATTACAGGTTAGCAAGCCAAAATTCTTAGTTATGGAGGAAGGGTTACACTGGTTAAACAAGTAATTCAATCCCTTCCTATCCATTTGCTTTTAGCTAGTTCTCCACCATCAACTACCATCAAGCAAATTTAAAGTATCACAACAAACGTCTTCTAGGGATGGAAAAATGACAAGAGGAAATACCATTGGTCCTCTTTGAAGAATCTGAGTTATCCTTATGATGAAGGAGGTATTGGTGTGATATAAATTTCTGATATGGCTAAGTCTTTCAATACAAACAGTGGTGGATCTTCAGAACTAAGAACACTTTATGGGGTGAGTTCCTTAAAGCCAAGTATTGTTAAAGGTCTAATACTATCACTAAAAATAGCATACAGGACAATTACTGGTCTGGAAACATTTGATTAAGAATAAGCACAATGTTGAACCTCATATCCAATGGCAAATCTAGTCTGGTTCATATCTCTTTTGGTGGGATAATTCGCTGGGAGTTGGGCCATTAGTAAACTTTAGATCTGCAAGTACTAGAATGAACAACACTAAGTTCTCTTCATTCTTGATCAATAGACAATAGAATGTAGACTTGGTTATTAAAGAAGCTCTTCCTCAGTTTGTCTCTAACATTCTGGGAACTCATAAAAATTCTCACCCTCACAAGCTTGATCAAGCATCCTGGACATACAACAGCAGTAGGGAGTTTAGATTCTCCTCTGCATGGGATCTTATTAGGGACAAAAGGAACAAGACAAGGATCAATTCTCAAACTTGGCACAACCACATATCTTTTAAATGCTCTTTTCTGCTATGGAGAACACTTAGAGGGAAGTTACCAACCAATGAAAAGCTCATCAATTTTGGACAATCCCCATATCAATGCTACTGCTGCTACAGACCAGGCCAGGACATAATTAACTATGTATTTGTTACTGGACACTTTGCCATGAAGATTTGGAATGTATTTGCTGATTTCCTAGGAATTAACAAGGACTACACACCGCTTAGAAACTTGATAATGAGGTAGTGGTCACAAACACAAGAATGATGTGCATAAACTATCCTCCAATCTATCCCCATTTTCATATGTTGGAATCTATGGAAGAATAGATGTACTATCAAATATGGTGGAAAATAATATAATCTTGCAAGAGTAATGTACTTAGTGTCCAAAGATACATCCAACTTGTTGAGTACTACATACCCATACATCAGTTGGCCAAACAACTGTAAGGAACTACTCCTTTTTGTGGACAAATGCACTCATGAAATCAAGGTTAGCCCTATTTATTGGAGGAAACCATCAATACACAGGTGAAATTGAACATTGATGATAGTGCACTCCATAATCCCAAAAATATTGGTGGGGAGGACTTCTCAGAAACTCCCAAGGTGACCTTATCTTTGCATATTCAGTCTATTTTGGAGAAGGTACAAACAACCAATTAGAGATAATGGCTTCCGTCTTTGGCTTATCTTGATGTCTTTAATCGGAATACACCAATGTCATCTTAGAGGTTGACTCTGAGATGCTCATCAGATGGATCAAACAGCAAGTCAAGCCCCCTTGGTCTATCAAGAAGCACCTACGCAGGTTGCAGACCATCACTTAATATTTCCAAAACTTCAACTGCAATCACACCTATAGAGAAGATAAATGTGCAGCTGATACCTTGTCCAAACACAGTCACAAATGCTTTAATCTTGAAATTTACTTCACTAAGCAAGATCTTCCTAAAGAAGCAAGATCCTATCTTGAACTAGAGAAAGTTGGAATGGCTAATTTCAGAATAAGAAGATTCAAGAGGATCAAGATACCACCATGAGTTCTCCTTTACTATTTTTCTATTTTGGTGCTAGGTAGTCTTTACACTGGCTGTCTCTAATTGTAGTTATAGCTTTTTTGAAGAATACTTAGGATTATAGTATAAAGGGGAGAGTCTCCCTTGTTTATTACTTTTCTAGATACTTTGTAGTGAGAGGATTCCTCTCATAAGTGCATAGTTACCTAGGGGGCATTGTATTCTATTTTCTACTCTTGTGCAGGAACACTATAGAGCTGTAGATTCGATTTTTTCAGAAATTAAAGCTGCAGTTTGGTTAAGCATGGTGCTCTCAATCAGATTTCAAGAAGGCTTCTGGAAGGTAGATGGTGGTCACACACTAAGCCACGTAGGAGCAGCTTTTAGCAACAACTTATAACAACTTGCTGGAGAGTAGATCATATTTTTGAGCTATGCATGGTATGCTCGTCAACAAGATCCTCAACTACATCAACCAACTACAGAACTGTGATCTTCTTATAGGGTTGTTCCTTTGTCTATTATAGTTTTCCTTATATATAATTGTATAGACTTTTCCTTATATTTATGTAAGGGGAGAGTCTCCCTCATTTACGTTTTATTATATTGAGAGGAGTCCTCTCTTAGCTTCATAGTCTAAGTTGGATCCATCTTGTAATTGGGGATAAGTTAGATAGCCTTAGTAGTCTACTCGACTTATGAACCACCATAGTTTTGGAGGTAAGGTTTATGTCCCCCTCCTTATACTTTTGTGTTATTGTATTATGTTAAAAATAAATAAATATCATAGTCATTAAATCAGTACGAGTCACTTTCAATAAGTAAAATATGCATGTTTGAGTTTAAAAATTAGAAGTTGTGTCAATATAAATAATTCAAAACACATCTCTGAGTCTATATAAAATAACATGCATTGAATCATTTAAAATAGATTTCGTATCTACTTATTTCGGGATGAAGACATGTTGGCCTTATGATGGCTAATTGAGGCCTAAATAAGTAGAACTGTTTATCTTAATTTAGTGATTACGATGTTTATGGATATAAACATCAACACACTGACTCAAACATGCATATTGTTTTATTGACTATCATTTTCTTTATTTTGATATTATTATTTACTTCTATCATCTCTGATCTCTTCCCATTGCATGTGATTCATAGATTTTTATTTTAATAACTAAAAACTATTGTTATTATCAACAATCACTTAACTAAATTGATATGTTAGTCGAATATGCATGATATGTCTTAAGGAGAAGAATTTGCCTACTTATGCAGGCATGTTGTTGGTCTTGCTGGCTCTCTTGGTACTAGAAAGAGCACTCTTGAATTTGATGTAGCTAAGAGTCAATATGTTATGCCCCCAAAAGTCTTGTTCCTTTGATTCTAAGGTTGAGCCTCTAGAAGTTGATATTACTCTTCCAAATTCCAATGGATGGATTCCACCTTTAGCGTCGTTGGCTTGATGCAATGGAGGTAGGAATTTTTAATGGTTTTTTATTATTCACGTTGCCCCATTTGACTGCAATTTCTAAGAACAGAGAGAACGAAAAAATAGCAAACATACATATCCAAACAAGTAGTACCTTTTTCATAACTACAAAATGAAACTTCCAAAAATGAAGGACTATAAATCAAAAAAATTGGCAAAAGTAAATGGTAAGATACAGAGCACCTAAGAGTCCAAAATAAAAATTTTAAAAAGAACTCAAGAATGAAAATCAAAGAGAGAATAAGGAAATTCTTACAAACTCACATACCAAAATGTCACAACCTTACCTATCGAGTCATGATGGCACCTACTATAACCCAGTAGGTAAGCCAATTTGTATCCCAAAACTGCGAGTAATGGGATTGAGGGTAGAAACTAAACAGTAACAAAATAATACAGAGACAACAGGAATAACAGAAGTGCAACAAGTAAATATATACATCAAAATATAAGATCCCTTCCAGAACCTGGAAGTCACAAATACAAAGTTAGTACAAAATACTGATACAAGTCCTAAAAGTAGATCACAAAAACAAAGGTTACTAAAAGAATATATTCAAATATGAACAGATGGAGACAGGAATATCCCAAAAATCCAAGTTCTCACCCTCGTCTCCAGAGTAGACTCTAACTGTCCTGAATCAGCGCTGGTAACTGGTGCTCAGACCTATATTACAAAAATAGATGCAGAGTGTAGTAAGAGTACTAAAACAACAGGTACCAATAGGCATCTTTCACGACTCAACCTAGGGACTAGTCGTAATACGGAGATCAAAACTCCAAAGTATCCCAATCAAGCCTCTTAGCATACATTGCATTCATAATCTAAGAAAAAACATTATAAAAATAAATGGAAGAATAATCTCAAATATAGAAGTCTAGAAATAAAAATGAAATCTCAAGTCATATGTCCAAATAGACTACATCAACTTTATGTCTAAACATACCTCTATCATACTAACATAGGTGGGGCATAGAACAAGCCACTATCTCCTCAAGCAAGAAAGAAACGTCTCAAAATAGCAACATAGTCTAAGGGTAGCAATAAAAGAAACAAGCTTGATAGGTAGTCCCCAAAGCATGAGGACTTACCAAGTCAAGTGAAAAAGTCTTCTACCTAGTCACAAGAGTGTGTAGGGTGATTGTCGAGCCCTATATTATAAGATAATATAGGAAAAAGTATGCGTTACTATATTTGAATGTACTAAGTATGTGAGCAATGTAATGTACGACATAAAAGCAATGATGTAATGATCAAGGTTAGAATACATGATAAGTAAACCATTTATACGTAATAGTGAATCATGAGTAAGGCTAATGTCATTTGAAACCATAATGCAATCTTATAAAGAGAACTTGTACAATGCATGGATAGCCATACGTCATAAATGAGAAATTTTCATAAGTAGTAGTAAAGATCTTAAATCATGTTGAAAGTCATAAAACCATGGGTGAGATAACATACTTTACTTTGTAAAAGACATATTACCATAGTAAGAAATACCTTAAACCTTGAAAGAGGGACCTTGTACCTTTGTGAGAGTGACCATTAACGACATAAACCATGCGAGCTATAAGGTGGAGTCCCGATGTTACCCCTATATCGGAGGAAATGGGGGAGACTACATGCCAAGGTAGACTCTTATATGCCTAAGTGGATCCACTAAGCTACATGAAGGATCGAGCCTCTACTACGGGTGACTCTTAAAGAAATCAAGCCTCTACTACGGGTAATCCTTTATCCTAAAGTGGCACGTAGTTATGGGATAATGGGATCTTATTAAGGGTCTCTTGCCTCAGCTATGGGAGAGAATGCTTATCCCAAGGTCGACTCAGTGCTAGGTAAGCTCTCAATGGAATGTCATACATAGTAACATACTTAGCATATATCATAACCTGTTCATAAACTTCATGTTTCATAGAATAGCTCATTTCATAATATACTTGTAATGTGAGAATTGTCCTTTCATAATTTATATAGTTAGGTCATAGGTCACCACATAGGTCCTTAAGTCACTTACTTCATAACTTACATGAAATTCATACCTTGAACGTACTTGTGATTCATGATCACAATTGATAAATGAATTTAGAGTAAAACTCAAATGCATAATCAATTTGAATGAGAATCGTGATAATACCTTTGAAATCATTGAATTCATAATCATACTTCATAATATCATCATAGAAAATAGGCTTCATGCATGGGCAATAATAATTCAACTTAAAATCATGTAATTCATATAGAAACATACTTATAATGATCTTTCATAAACTTCTTTGCATAAAGCACCTGTGAATTCATTCATAAAACTCTCATAGACTATAACTTGAAAATTCATGATCATAGCTTATACTTGAAATTAGGATAAGACATGCATACATGATCAATTGACTTGGAAATCCAGAAATTTGATTGAAAATATGCATAATCATATACTTTATATCAACTCATACATAATTTATGAAGATAACATCAATAGGAGTATAATGAAAAACACCCATAATTCATACTATGAACCCTAGAGAAAGTAATTAGGGAAATTCAAAGGAAGTACTTCAAATCCATACAATAATCATTAATTCATATAGAAATAATATCGTAATCATAGTTTAAATCATAATTGAAAGACCCATCAAAACATTCATAAGTTCATACTTGAAAATTATCTAAATCTATGGGTCTAGGTAATACTTTGTGGAAATAATGCAATAATTGACATAAGAAACAAGCTTGATAGGTAGTCCACAAAGCATGAGGACTTGCCAAGTCAAGTAAACAAGCCTTCTATCTAGACATGAGAGTGTGTAGGGTGATCGTCGAGCCCTACGTTATAAGACAATATAGGCAAAATTATGTGTTAATATGTTTGAATGTACCAAGTATGCGAGCAATGCAATGCATGACATAAAAGCAATGATGTAATGATCAAGGTTAGAACACATGATAAGTAAACCATTTATACATAATAGTGAATCATGAGTAAGGCTAATGTCATTTAAAACCATAATGCAATCTTATAAAGAGACCTTGTACAATGCATGGATAGTCATAGTCATAAATGAGAAATTTTCATAAGTAGTAGTAAAGATCTTAAATCATATTGAAATTCATAAAACCATGGATGAGATAACATACTTTACTTTGTAAAATATATATTAGCCATTGTAAGAAATACCTTAAACCTTGCAAGAGGGACCTTGTATATTTGTGAGAGCGACCATTAACTGACATAAACCATGTGAGCTATAACATTAAGTCCCGATGTATCCCCTACACCGGAAGAAAAGGGAGAGACAGTTTCCAAGGTAGACTCTTAAATGCCTAAGTGGATCCACTAAGCTACATGAAGGATTGAGCCTCAACTGCAGGTGACCCTTAAAGGAATCGGTCTTCTACTATGGGTGATTCTTTATCCTACAGTGGCACATAGTTATGGGAAAATGAGATCTTACTATGGGTCTCTTGCCTCTGCTATGGGAGAGAATGCCTATCCCAAGTTCCACTCGGTGCTATGTAAGATCTCAATGGAATATCATGCATAGTAGCATACTTAGCATATATCATAACTTGTTCATAAACTTCATATTTCATAGAATAGCTCATTTTATAACGTACTTGTAAAGTGAGAATTGTCCTTTCATTGTTACAATCATATTTGCATAATTCATATAGTTAGGTCCTAGGTCACAACATAGGGCCCTAAGTCATACTTCATAACTTGTATGAAATTCATACCTTGAACGTACTTGTAATTCATGATCACAATTGTCATGACCCGACATAGGGCCTAGTCATAACATGGCGATTGAAACCCCGAGGGGCTCCAACCAAGACTCTTATACATATCATAAGCATACATAAAGTAAACCAAAAGCGGAAACATCATAAGAGAGTCTAAACTATGATTAGAAATTTAAGAATTTCTCATGACAACATAAACTCGAGATATTTATCCAACTAGATGCCTCTACTTATGAATATGGGCAGGGGCTAAGACATGTACCTAGCTCACCATCAATATGAAACATAGAAAAAGTCTTTAAAAATAAGAAATAACTCGATAACTAGTTTTTGATAAATGAGGACTCACCACAACCACCGCTGGATAGGAAAGCTTAACTAGCCACACAGATAAATATGATCTTCAACCTCAACCCCTACATTATGAGATAATGTAGGCAAAAAGTATGTATTAGTAAGTTGGAATGTACTAAGTATGAGGGTGTGACATGTAACGTATATCATAGAATGCAATGGTCAAGTAAATCACAAGATAAGATGATGTAATTAAAGATATGACAAAATCATATTGACCAAAGGATTTAAAAACAATAATTTAAAATCATAGCACACATAAGAGATCATACATATGTGGGATAGGAATCATAACCAATAATAAGACCATGTGATCTATAACATGGAATTCTGTTGTATCCCCATACGACGAAGAAAAAAGAGAATCTACTTGCCAAGGTAAACTCAACCCCGCTAGGCAAGTCATCCATACGCTATATGTGGATCCAATAGCTAGGATATGAAGGCAACCTACGATGGCACATAGTTATGGGACATGAGGCTACTACTAAGGATTTGGGTAGGGCCCCCACCTCAAGTTTACTCGGTCCTAAGTCAAATTCCACGGAATACATGCATAACATAGAAATCATAATTACATATATCATTATCATGATCATAGGTTTGAAATCATAGAGTTTCTCATTTTCATAACATACTTGTAATATGAGAATTGTACTTTCATCATTACAATCATATTTTCATAATTCATATCGTTAGGCCTTAGGTCACCACATAGGGCCCTAAGTCACCTTACTTCATAACTTGCATGAAATTCATACTTTGAACTTAGAGTAGAACTCAATTGCATAATCAATTGACTTTGAAAATCATATAATTGAATTGCAAACATGCATGATCATATACTTTCTATCAGCCCATACATAATTCATATAGATAGTATCATTAGGAAGTATAATTGAAAATACTCATATTTTACATCATGAACCCTAGAAATCAAAATAGGAGAATGAAAAAACTCTTCAATTTAATGCAATAACTATCAATTTATATCAAAATAGACTCATGATCATACTTTAAATCATAATTCATGCAATTGGAATAGAGATCATAAAACCCACAGAATATCATACTTTAATTTGATAGAAAACCTTGAAAAATTGATTGGGCTTCATGGATAAAAGAATCCATGAATCAATACCCACATACCTTAAGTGAGAATACCAAATAATTTGGAAGAACTTGAGAGTTTGGATGTAGTGCTTGAGTGATTTTATGTGAAGTCTTCAATGGAGTCCTTGAGAGTCTTTTGTAGAGAGAGAAATATTTGAGTAGGTGAATTGTAGAAGAATGAATAGAATTAGAGGTTTAGGTTAATTTATGGAGTTGAATTAGGTTCTAAAAATATCTATGTTCATTAGCTAACAATTAGGAAAAAGTCTAAAGTGCCCTTGTTAAAAAATAAATTTGGCCAGAAATCATTGCCAGGTCCGCGATGCGGAGGCAAGCAAGTCCGCAATGCAAACTTGTCATGCACCTTATTGATTTGCACAGTTCCTTAAGAAATATATTGTTCAATCTACAAGTCCTAAAAATCTACCGAAACTATTTTCCTACAGATTTTGATCCCCTGATCGATATTTTGAACTCGGATTTTCGAAAAAGATTAAGAATAATGCACAACATGAGCGGCCTAATCCCAAGGCATTCTTAAGGCACTTATGAGCATTTTGAGGCATATTACAATACCTCCCTCTTGGGAACATTCGTCATCAAATGAGATCCAACTAATGTAGAAGGACATGGAAAAAGGACTTACAAACCCAACATGGACATGAGGACACTTTGAAAAATGCATAGAACATGTGAACTTCATACCTAACATAAGACATAGTCCTTGAGAAATATCATTTTCATAAATCATGCATGCATATGAATGACATATAAAACTGAAACATAGAGGTTTAATCGATTTGATCATAAATAACTTAGTAACTTTAGGCTCGAGTGAAAGAAAAGAGATGCGGATAACGCTTCATCATGTCTGATTCTACTTCCCGCGTAGCACTCTCTACTTTTTGATTCCTCCATAACACTTTGATGGATGCAACGTCTTTATTTCTTAACCTCTTCACTTGTCGGTCTAAAATCTCAATCGGGATATCCTCATAAGTCAAATTCTCTTCAATACTTACATTCTCCATTGGCACAATAGAATTTGGATCACCCAAAAACTTTCTCAACATTGACACATGAAATACCAGATGAACCAAAGCCAACTCAAGTGGCAAGTCTAACTCATATGCTACTTTGCCAATGCACTTTAATATCCTATAGGGTCCTATATATATAGGGCTCAACTTTCCTTTCTTACCAAACCGCATTACCCCTTTCAGAGGTGAGATCTTCAAATACACCATATCATCCGCATCAAATTCAAGCTCTCTCCTCCTAGTGTCCGAATAGGACTTTTAATGACTTTAAGCCATTTTTAATCTTTCTCTTATGAGCTTTACTTTCTCCATTTCATCAACTACCAAATCTGGACCAATCAATGTCATCTTGCCTACTTCAAACCACCCCACCAAAGACCTACATCTTCTCCCATACAAGGCTTTAAAAGAAGCCATTTGGATGCTAGAGTGATAACTATTATTGTAGGTGAACTCAATCAGTGGAAAATGGTCATCCCAACTTCCTCTAAGATCAATCTCACATGCCCTTAACATATCCTCCAAGGTTTGAATTGTTGTTTTGGCTTATCCATCGGTTTGAGGATGGAAAATGGTACTTAGCTTGACTTTAGTTCCAAGACCTTTCTGAAATGACTTTCAAAAATATGAACTAAATTGAGTACCTCTATCCGATATAATCGACAAAGGAACACCATGAAGTTTTACAATTTTACGAATGTACAACTTAGCATAGTCTTCGGCACCATAAGAAGTCTTGAACGGTAGAAAATATGTCAATTTGGTCATTCGATCCACAATGACCCAAATAGAATCATGCTATCTTCTAGTACGAGGCAAACCCGTGACAAAGTCCATATTCACATCTTTCCACAATGGATTTTTTGGCAACCGACTTCTTCAATTCAACCAAAATTGAATCATTGTCTTGTTTGGCCTTAACGTCTGCCGCAAGAGAAAATTCTGAACCATTATGTATAAGAACACCTACATCAGTGAAATCAACCAAATGCACACCTAAATATGTCAATCTATGGATCTCTTTAACCAATTCCCTTTTACCTTCCTCAATATGTGCACCACTACCCATAGACAACCGACTAAGAGCATCGGCTACAATATTTGCCTTACCCGGATGGTACAATACACTCATGTCATAGTCTTTTAGGAGTTCAAGCCACCTTATTTGCCTATGGTTCAAGTCTCTTTGACCAAACACATATTGAAAGCTTTTGTGGTTGGTAAACACATCAACATGCACCCCATAAAGATAATGACACCAAATTTTCCACGCACACACAACCGTCGCAATTTTAAGATCATGGGTTGGATAGTTCCTTTCATGCACTTTAAGTTGTCTAGAGGCATACGCTATAACATTACCATGTTGCATCAATACATAACCCAAACCAACACGCAAAGCATCATAATAAATAATAAACCCATCCGAACCTTCGGGCAATGTCAAAATAAGAGACGACGTAAGATGATCCTTCAATATTTGGAAACTTTTCTCATATTCTTCCGACCATTGGAATTTTGCCTTCTTTTGTGTCAACTTAGTTAAAGGCGAAGAAATAGATGAGAACTCTTCAACAAACCTTCTGTAGTATCCGGCTAAGCCCAAAAAGCTTCTAATGTCCAAAGGAGATAATGGTATAGGATAATTCTTAATCGCCTACCTTTTCTTTGGATCTACTTTAATCCCATCACCGGACACCACATGGCCAAGAAATGCAATCTCCCTTAGCCAAAATTTGCACTTACTAAATTTAGCGAATAATTGTTTTTCTCTCAATATTTGCAACACAATCCTCAAGTGAACCATATGATCTTCCTTATTTTGAGAATAAATCAAGATATCATCAATGAACACCACTACAAATATGTCCAAATATGGCTTGAAAATACAATTCATCAAATCCATGAATATAGAAAGAGCATTAGTCAAACCAAACGACATTACTACAAATTCAAAATACCATACTTTTTCGAAAAAATCGTTTTGGGAATATCACACTCCCTTACCTTCAATTAATGATAACCGGAATGGTGGTCAATTTTAGAAAAGTAACTTGCTCCTTATAATTTATCAAACAAGTCATCTATCCTTGGAATTAGATATTTTTTCTTTATAGGGACCTTATTCAGTTGATGGTAGTCTATACACATTCGGAGTGACTCATTTTTCTTCCTAACAAATAACATAGGAGCACCCCATGGTGAAATACTCGATCTTATAAAACCCTTATCTAACAAATCCTTCAATTATTCTTTCAACTCCTTAAGTTTCGTTGGAGCCATATGGTAAGGAGAAATAGAAATAGGTTGGGTATCAGGAAGTAGATCTATGCCAAAGTCAATTTTCTTTTTGGGAGAAATACCAGCCAAATCATCGAGAAACACATTGAAGAACTCCTTAACTATAGGGACTGACTCAAGAGTAGGAGTTTTGGAATCGATGCCTCTAACTCGCACAATATGATCAATGCACCCTTTGGAAATCATTTTTCAGGCCTTAATACATGAGATAAATTGAACCTTAACCATTGAATCATTACCCTTCCGTTCAAGAATAGGCTCATTAGGAAAGTGAAACTTAACCACTCGAGTCCTACAACATATAGATGCGTAAGTGGCATGTAACTAATCTATACCAAGAATGATGTCAAAATTAGTCATATCAAGTTCAACAAGGTAACATAAAATAACTCTGTGCAAGACCCATATGGGATAATTTCTATAAGCTCTCTTGGCTAATACCGAATCACCAATGGTAGTATAAACCGAAAAAGGTTCTATTAACATCGGAGAACACATCAAATCTCATAGCAATGTAGGTAGTAACAAAAGACAAGATGACACCCGGATCAAGCAATGCATAAAAATTAAGGTTAAAGACTCGTAATATACACGTGACCACATCAGGAGCCTCATCAACCTCTTACCTAGCATGAAGAACATAGAATCAGTTGTTGTATTAGCCACCCTTAGGTTGATCTTGGGCGCCTTGTTGCACTTGGCCTCCTAGAGGATGACCTTCCCCACCCTTTTTGGAAACAAGAGGGCACTAAGATCGCTTATGGCCCATCTTTCCACATCCATAGCAAACACCTATTCTCATCAAGCACTTTCCTCCATGATTCTTTCCACACCTTGCATATTTAAAAAAAGAAGGGTTACTAGAATTTACACCTATTTTTCCTTGAGCTTTAGGGTATGGTATCCTATCCTTAGCAAACTTCTTCCTCGAGCTTTGGCCTTGTTGAGAGCGTCCACTACTACCAATGGTCCTAGCATTGGAGAACCCACCTTCATATCGGACTCTCTTAGAATCCCTCATCCTTATTTTCTCAAGCTTTTATCCTTCATTTTGTTCGGAAAAAGTCATGAGCCGAGATATTTCCATCTCCTTAACAAGCATAGCGATGATATATTCCTTAGCAACCAAGTCAAATACCCCGACATGAATTTACTCATTCGGGCACATGGATCGGCAACCAATAAAGGAGCATACTTGGATAGCTTGGTAAACTTGAGGGCATAGTCCCTCATCCCCATATTGCCTTATCAAAGATTTATGAACTCCAACACTTTAGCCTCCCTTAACTCAAGAGGGAAAAAGTGATCTAGGAAAGCAAATTTAAAAGCTTCCCATTTAATAGGACCTTCATCTACCCTCTCCAACTTTCAATGACTATACCATATTTGAGCAACACCCTTAAGTTGGTAAGCCGCTAACTCTGGTTTTTCTTCCGAAGTCACCCCCATAATACTCACTATCTTGTAGACCTCATTAATGAACTCTTGAGGATCCTCATCAGCTTTTGAGCCATGACACTCTAGAGGATTCATTCATAAAAAGTCCCTTACTCTTGAGGGCGGAGTAGGAACATTAGAAAGAGTCACAACACCTTGGTTAGTCACCACTTGGGATAGCATATTAATGGAGGTTCGGAACTCCGCGTTAGTCACTTAGTCTGATAGAGGACCATTGTCTTGAGGAACTAGGGGAGCTTGGGCTTCATTAACATTATCTCCCCTTGGAAATGGTGGTCTTCTTGGAGCCATCTTTCTGAAAATTGCAAAGAAATACTGTTAGGGAAAAGAAGTCTTACGGTAAACTCTATAGCACGATATGGATCATGAAAGAAGTGATAATTCCTAAAATGCCATATAGCCTCCAACTTATAAGTGTGGCGCGCTTCACACCCATGAATAAGAATCTACTTAATGCGGCATGTTGGACACCCTAGGACACTTGAAAAAAACCTTGTGCCATGATCATAATTATCACGATATGACCTAGGACCTAGTCATAACACGGAAATTGAAACCCCGAGGGGCTCCAACCAAGACTCTTTACATATCATAAGCATATATAAGGTAAATCAAAAGCGAAAATATCATAACAGAGTCTAAACCATGAATAAAAATTTAAGAACGTCACATGATAACATAAACTTGAAACATTTGTCCAACTAGATGCCTCTACTCATGAATATTATCGGGAGTTAAGACATGTCCCTAGCTCACTCTCAATATAAAAGATAGCAAAACTAACTCGATAACTAGTCTCCAATAAATGAAGACTCTCCAAAATCACTGCTGGATAGAAAAGCTTAACTAGCCACATAGATGAGTATGATCTTCAACCTCAACCCCTATGTTATGTGATAATGTAGGCAAAAAATATACAGTAGTATCTTGGAATATACTAAGTATGAGGGCATGACATGCAACGTAAATCATGAAATGCAATGTTCAAATAAATCACATGATAAGATGAGGTAAGTAAAGACATGAGAAAATTATATTAATCAAAGCATTTTAAAAGCATAATTTAAAATGAGAGCATACATAAGAGATCATACATTTGTGGGATAGGAACCATAACTGAAAATAAGACCATGCAAGCAATAACATGGAATCTCGTTGTCTCCCCATACAATAAAAAAAGGAGAATCTACTTGCCAAGGTAGACTCTACCCCGCTAGACCGGTCATACATACACTATATGTGGATCCAATAGCTAGGCCATGAAGGCAATCTATGGTGGCACGTAGTTTATGGGATATGAGGCTGCTACTAAGGATTTTGGTAGGGCCCCCACCTCAAGTCCACTCAGTGCTAAGTCAAATCCCACAGAATACATGCATAACATAGAAATCATAATTACATATATCATAGTCATGATCATAAGTTTGAAATAATAGAGTAGCTCATTTTCATAACATACTTATAATGTGAGAATTGTCCTTTCATCATTACAATCATATTTTCATAATTCATATCGTTAGGCCTTAGGTCACCACATAGGGCCCTAAGTCACCTTACTTCATAACTTGCATGAAATCCATACTTTGAACTTAGAGTAGAACTCAATTGCATAATCAATTGACTTTGAAAATCATGTAATTGACTTGCAAACATGCATGATCATATACTTTGTATCAGCCCATACATAATTCATATAGATAGTATCATTAGGAAGTATAATTGAAAATACTCATATTTTACATCATGAACCCTAAAAATCAAAATAGGAAAATTCATGGAAAAATTCTTCAATTTAATTCAATAACCATCAATTTATATCAAAATAGACTCATGATCATACTTTAAATCATAATTCATGCAATTGGAATAGAGATCATAAAACCCACAGAATACCATACTTTAATTTGATAGAAAACCTTGAGAAATTGATTGGGCTTCATATATGAAAGAATCCATGAATCAATACCCACATACCTTAAGTGAGAATACCAAATAATTTGGAAGAACTTGAGAGTTTGGATGTAGTGCTTGAGTGATTTTACTTGAAGTCTTCAATAGAGTCCTTGAGAGTCTTTTGTAGAGAGAGAAATATTTGAGTAGGTGAATTATAGAAGAATAAATAGAATTAGAGGTTTAGGTTAATTTATAGAGTTGAATTAGGTCCTAAAAACGTCTAAGCTCTATAACATCCCTAAAAAATTCCCACAAATACCTTAAGAATGCTTTAGAAATAGGCCACTCATGTAACGCATTTTCCTTAATTATTTTGAAAAATCCGAGTTCAGAATATCGATTAGGGATCAAAACCTGCGGAAAAATATTCTCAGTGGATTTTTAGGACCCGTAGATCAAAAGATAGATTTTCAAAAAAACTCATAAAATAGTATGGTCTACGACGGGACCGCGTCGCGGACCTAGGAAGGATTTCTGGCCAAATTGAGTGTTTTAAAGAGGCATTTTAGACTTTTCTCAAATTATCAGTTAATGAACCTAGATGTTTTTATGATTTTATTCAACTCTATAAATTAACCTAAATCTCTAATTCTATTCATTATTATACAATTCATCTATCAAATATTTTTCTCTCTACAAAAAGGCTCTTAAGGATTTCCATTGAAGACTTCAAGCAAATTCACTCAAGCTCTCCATCAAAACTCTCAAGTTCTTCCAAATTAATTGGTGTTCCCACTCAAGGTATGTGAGTATTGATTCATGGATCCTTTCATCCATGAAGCCCAATCAATTTCTTAAGGTTTTCTATCAAATGAAAGTATGGTATTTTACGGATTTTGTGATCTCTATTTTAATTGCATGAATTTTTATTTAAAACATGATCATGAGTCTATTTTGATATAAATTGATGGTTATTGAATTAAATTGAAGAGTTTTTCCATGAATTCTCCTATTTTGATTTTTAGGGTTCATGATGTAAATTATGAATATTTTTAATTATACATGATACTATCTATATGAATTATGTATGGGCTAATATAAAGTTTATGATTATGCATGCTTTCAAGTAAATTTCATGATTTTCAAGTCAATTGATCATGCATTCATGTCATACTCTAATTTCAAGTTCAAGCTATGGTCATGAATTTTCAAAGTATGAATTATGACTATGTGTTTCCATTATGATCATGAATTATAAGTATGTCTAAAATTATGGTTTTTCATGCAAGTTATGAAGTAAGGCGACCTAAGGCCTAACGATATGAATTATGCAAATATGATTGTAATGATGAAAGGACAATTCTCACATTACAAGTATGTTATGAAAATGAGCTACTCTATGATTTCAAGCCTATGATCATTACTATGATATATGATATTATGATTTTATATTATGTATGTATTCCGTAGGATTTGACTTAGCACCAAATGTGGACTTGAGGTGGGGGTTTGAAGTAAGGGGTCCTTATATAAAGTCTCTTATCTCATAACTACGTGTCATCATAGGATTGCCTTTTGTCCTAGCTAGTGGATTCACAAATAGCACATGTTCATGATTAGGAGTCTACCTTGGCAAAGTAGCCTCCCCCTTCACAATTTGGGGATCATCGGATTCTATGTTATAGCTCGCATGGTCTTATTGTTGGTTATAGTTCCTATCCCACATATGTATGATTTCTTAAGTATGTTATGATTTTAAAATTATGTTTTTATAATGCTTTGGTCAATATGATTTTCTCATAACTTTACGTATTCCATCTTATCATGTGATTTACTTGACCTTCGCATTCCATGATTTACGTTGCATGTCACACCCTCATACTTAGTACATTCTAAGGTAATACTGCATACTTTTTGCCTACATTATCGCATAATGTAGGGGTTGAGGTTGAAGATCCTAATCGTCCACGTAACTAGTAGGCATTCCCTATTCGAAGGTGTTGTGGTGAGTCCTAATTGACTGGGGACTAGTTTCAAGTTGGTTACTATTTTCTTTTCAAAAGACTTTTGGTTATGGTATATTGAGGGTGATCTAGGTACATGTCTTAGCCCCCGCCCATACTCATGTTTAAAGGCATCTAGTGGGACATATGTTTGAGTCTATGTTGTCATAAAATATTTTTAGATTTCTATTCATGGTTTTAGACTCTCATATAATGTCTCCGCTTTTATATTTTACCTTATGTACGCTTATGATATGTACAAGAGGCTTGGTTGGAGCCCTTCGGGGTTTCGATCGCTGTGTTACAACTAGGCCCTAGGTCGGGTCGTGACAGGTTCATTAGCTAAAAAATAGGAAAAAGTCTAAAGTGTCCTTGTTAAAAACTAAATTCGGCCAGAAATTATCGCCACGTCCGCGACGCGGACTTGTCGCACACCTTACTGGTTTGCGCAGTTCCTTGAGAAATCTATCTTTCAATCTATGGGTCCTAAAAATCCACTAAAACTATTTTCCTACAGGTTTTCACCCCCTGAAAAATATTCTGAACTCGGATTTTCCAAAAATATTAAGGATAATGCACTACATGAGCGGCCTAATCCCAAAGACATTCTTAAGATACTTATGAGCATTTAGAGGGATATTACAACAATTGATACTTGAATTTAAAGTAAAACTCAAATGTATAATCAATTTGAATGAGAATCATGTTAATACCTTTGAAATCATTGAATTCATAATCATATTTCTTAATATCATCATAGAAAATAGGCTTCATTCATGGGCAATCATATTTCAACTTAAAATCATTTAATTCATATAGGAACATACTTATAATGATCATTTATAAACCTCTTTGCGTAAAGCAATTTTGAATTCATTAATAAAAATCTCATAGAATATAACTTGAAAATTTATGATCATAGCTTCTACTTGAAATTAGGGTAAGACATGCATACATGATGAATTAACTTGAAAATTGGGAGATTTTATTGAAAACATGCATAATCATATACTTTATATCAACCCATACATAATTTATGAAGATAACATCAATAGGAGTATAATTAAAAATACTCATAATTCATACCATGAACCCTAGAGAAAGTAATTAGGGAAATTCATAGGAAATACTTCAAATCCATACAATAATCATTAATTCATATACAAATAATATCATAATCATAGTTTAAATCATAATTGAAAGACCCATTAAAACATTCATAAGTTCATACTTGAAAATTAGCTAAACCCATGGGTCTAGGAAATACTTTATGGAAGTCATGCAATAATTGATAATTCATGCATATTGAGTAGAGAATCATGTACTATAACTAAATTCATGAATTTGGAATAAGAATTGACAAAAATCTATGAGTTAGATTTTCCACTTGAGTTAGTTGTGGTTCACCCGGTGTTTCATGTGTATATGTTGAGAAAGTTCATGGGTGATCCAAACTCCATTGTACCATTGAAAGCTGTAAATGTTGAGGAGAATTTGACTTATGAAGAAGTTCTAGTAGAAATATTAGACCGATAAGTTAAGAAGTTAAGGAACAAAGAGGTTGTATCTGTCAAAGTGTTATGGAGGAATCAACAAGTAGAAAGTGCTACTTGGGAGGTGGAGGCAGATATGATGAAATGATACTCGTACCTCTTTTCCTCTACTCAAACCCAAAGTAGTAAGTTGTTCTTATTCAAGATAAATTGAACTCTTATGTATTCAGTTCCTCCTATGTCATTCATATGCATGCATATTCATGAAAATTAATTTTTAAAGTCATGATTTTATGTTGAGATGAAGTTTTCATGTTCCATGTATTTTAAGATATCATCATGTTCATGTTGGGTTATAGTCCTTTATCCGCGTCCTTCTTATTATAAGTTAATCTTATTTGATGATGAATGTTCTGAAGGAAGAAATACTGTAAGACCCAGAAAATTAAAGAGTTGGAACAAAAGAGAAAGATCTCAAATTTTCAAACCTACCCATGTTTAAGAGTCACTCTATAGCTCGTAAGGGTGAGTCGTAGAGTGAACCCACGAGCAAAATAATATGTTGCCCTTAGGAGAGTTTCTATGACTTGCCAGGACTAGTCATCGAAATTGTTATGGGTCGTAAAAACGACTTGTGACAAAACTTCAGAGATCCTCCAATTGCAACTTTTTGAGACCTGCAGGACGAGCCCAAAGAATGACTCGTAGACCCTTTGACCGGTCATAAACATGACCATTCTCAAACCTTAGAGACTCAAATTTTCACGCTTTTCCTCAAACCTACAGGATGAGTCTTTTAGACGATCATCATTCCGTCGACAGGCCATAAAAGGTGATCCATAGGATCAAAATTTGAAGTTTAAAGAGGGTTAATTGTGTCTTTTTCAAAATTCATTTCAATGAACCTAGACACTTTTATGGACAAGTTCAAAGTCTATAAATATTCGATTCTTCAAATTCCCCTCCTATTCAATTCATTCTCCCAAAATTTTCTAAGGCAAGAACAAAGTCTTCCAAGGTTTCTTCTCCAAATTTAAGCTAAGGTTTCAGATTTCTTCTAAAGTTTCTTTCCAATTCTTAGTGAGTTAAAGGAAGGTATGTAAGGATTGATTCATGGCCCTTTTTACCCATGAAGACATAAAGATTTCTCAAGTTTTCAATAATTTTTTAACTACTTATAAACTCTAGTTTTGATGAATTGGATTGGGCTGATTAAATTTCATTTTTAGATGTTATCAATCATAATTATATGCATGTTCTCATATGAATTGCATGATTTTAAGTTGAATTATGAATGTCCATGCATAAATCTATTCTCACGCTATGATTTTGAGTTAAAGATGATATTAGGAGTTGGTCATGAATTAAATGATTTTCAATGAAAGTTCTAAGAGTTAAAGTTGAGATTATTATTTTGAAAGATGAAGTTATTATGGTGATCAAAGATAAGATCAAAGAAGTTATTATGGAGTGATAAGTCCAATTCTCACACAATTATGTTAAAAATGGTGATAAGTACAATTCCCACCGAAGTTATAAAATCTTATGAATCACTAAGTTAATGAGTTATTCCTAATGTTTTATAAAGTTGGATTGATAGGAAGTTATTATCTTTCCTTATTATGTTATGATCATATTTTTATGAGTTTTTCGTTGCGATATTGACAAAGCACCGAAGGGCTTCTAGGTGAGGTTCGGTTCGGTAATGCAGTTAGTTACCCAAAGGAATCCTAGTAGCAACCTAAAGTCCCAAACTATGTTGCCCTCGTAGGTTGCCATCATGGCCTAGCTAGTGGATCCATATATAGCACAGTTACGTTGAGTTGAGATGAGTTACCGATGGAGTATGACCTGGCAAGATAACCTCCCCTATCTCGATGTAGGAGTCATAGGATTCCATGTAATAGCTTGCATGATCTTAGATGTCTGTTAAAGGTCTTATCCCACATAGTTTGAAGTTAAGTATGAGTTGAAAGTTGAAGTCGTATGATATGCATTGACCATAAGTTTCATAAGTTTTTAAATGTTTTTTAAGATTTATTCATGTTCATTATTACTTGTTCATGCATACCTCACATACTTAGTATGTTCAAATGTACTAACACTTATTATGCCTGCATTGTCTAATAATGTATGGACGGACGATACTCACGACCATCCTATTTGTGGCTAGAGTGTAACACCCCATAAATATTATTGATTCATGGATCCTTTCTTTCATGAAGTCCAAATAAATTATCAAAGTTTTCTATTTAATTCAAGCATGAAACTTTATGGATTTTTCATATCATAATTCCAAATGCATAGATTATTAAATATATGAAATTTAATTACCTATCTTATATTAACTTATATTGGCTTTTAAATGTATTAAATTGTTGATTTATCAAAAGTCCTTATATGAAGGCATGAAAAGATTTTGATCATGTTCTAAAGTATTTTGATCATGTTCTAAAAGTATTTTGATCATGTTCTCTCATGCCTAAAGATTTTGATCATGTTCTAAAGTATTTTGATTATGTTCTACAAGTATTTTGATCATGTTCTCTCATGCCTAAAGATTTTGATCATGTTCTAAAGTATTTTGATCATGTTCTAAAAGTATTTTGATTATGTTCTCTCATGCCTAAAGTAATTTGGGCATAACTTTTCATAGGATGGCCCAAATTAGGTGATTCAAATTTCTGAATAACCACAACATCATCACCTACAACTTTCATGAAGAACATATCTTAAGATTCGGACTTTAAGTAGATCCAATAAATTGATCTTTGCAAGACATAGTGCTGTGATGGAATGGAGTATTTGTAGAATAAAATTCATATCTCGATGTAGAATGCTCCAAATTGGATGATTCTTGAACTAACTAAAACTAGACTTCTATATCTACAATTCTTATGAAGACACTAAATCCTAATAAGGAATTTATCTTATTCAAACGCAGCTTCGAAAATAGATATTCCGTTAAAAGAGATTTCATCTCACCTACCATAGAAAGATCTAGAACCATTTGACATCATCCATGACATCAAAATTCTCCATTGAATTTTCAAGATCATCCTTTATGATTATGTTTATTTATTGTTAGGTCCCTCCTCCACACCTATAAATACCCACCTTATTTCCTCATTTTATTCACCAAACTTTCTTAAGCAACTCTTCTCTCTATATACTTCTTTACTCCTTCTCAAATATAGTTTTAGTTTTAGTAGTATAAAAATACTACTCTAGTAATTCTTATACTCTAGATAGTACACAAAATAAACCGGCGAGAAGAAAAGGCTAGGGGTCCAAGAGTGTTCCAATTCGAAGTAAAACTTCCGATTTAAGGTATGTAAGGCTTTCATAGCATTGGATTGAGTTCGTCCATGCGCCCAATATTTAAATTCATTATAATTGAGTTATAGTTGAGTTTTATCCAAATCTTTAATTCTAAATGAAATAATTCTTCTTCTATTGAATTTGATATATTATGCATTAATATTATTATTATTCTTATCTATCATATTATTGGAATTATTGTTCTACTTTCCCATAAATCCTAATTGATTTGATGTTCATGAATATTTTTACACATGTTTTGAGTAAAGATGTTGGCTTTTTATTATTTTCATTGATAAAAAGAGAGTTATATGAATTAATACTATGTATGTATCTTATTAAGTTTTGAAAGAGCAAAAGAGTCGAGTTTGAATGAATTTGAGCAAATGATATTTTGAGTAAGATGTTTTGATGAGATGTAAATGATATTTTTGGAAGTATAATGATTGATGAACATGAAATGAGATGAGTTTGATGATTTAAATTAAAGTCCAATGAGACTAGATGATGAGTTTAATATGAGCACATATTTTGGGAGTAGTATTGAGCACCGAGTTGGGTAAGAGTTTAATTAACTCAAACCCCAGAACTATGTAGCCAGCGTAGCATGGAGGCTATGCCTCTTAAGTCCCAAAAAGAGGACTTTGATGAGTGGATCCAAAATGGTGATGTCCTTTACCCTGGCAAGGTATTGGATGGATGTGGCAACTACATCGCTTCGTTGTATCATCGCTAGCTCATAAGTGATGGTTGTCGGTTAGAGAAACTCCCAATTGAGTAAGCATTGCTTGTTACTATTATTTTTATTATTATATTTTAAACTTGCATTACATATTGATGTTGAGATGATGTTGAGTTCTGAGCTGAGTTTTATTGAGAGGAGTTTCTTGATATTTGTCCTTACCTTCCTGCCATTTTACATACTCGTACATTCTACGTACTGACGTCATTCGACCTGCATCGTTTTATGATGCAGATACAGGTGTTAGAGATCCTCAACAGGCGCTTCGTTGAAGATCATTATTTTTCAGCTATTTGGTGAGTCCTTCTTATATTCGGAGGAACTCTTTATCCTTTAATTATTGTTGAGTATTATGTTTCTTTTAAAGTAGCCATGGATATGTCATTGGCACCATCTAAGAGTATTAGAGGCTTCATAGACAGAGTTTAATGATGTAATTGGAGTAGTTCTCCTTTGAAACTACTTCTAAAAAAAATATTTCTTCTTTCATTAGATGTTGTTAATGGAGAGCCCATATAAATATTCTTATTAAGTCTTCCGCTGATGAATGAATAAGTGATGAGACCAAGTGGTTCTCTCAGAGGCCAGAGATGGTTTCTGAGTGCCGGCCACGCCTAGGGTACCCTCTCGGGGCGTGACAAACTTGGTATCAGAGCATAGAGTTCAAGAGTCCTAGGGTGTCTATGAAGCAGTGTCTAGTAGAGTCTTGTTTATAGGTGTGTCGTGCACCACACTTATAATCAGGAGGCTATAGGACATTAGGAATTATTTCACTTCTTTCATAATCTGAGTTCGTGCGATAGAGTTTAACTCTATAAAAGCTTCCTTTCTAATTCGTGCATTTACACGTTTCAGACATGCCTCCTAAATGTTCGGCTAGTCAGAGGAACGCTGCCAGCATTGAGGTTCCACAATCAGTGATGCCTCCACTGAGAACTAGGGGCCGACCTGCAAGGTTTACTAAGGTACCCCAAGTACCTACTGTTCAGACCACTCCTACTTCTGGGGAAGATTTTCGAGGAGCGATTGCTATGCTCACCCAGTTGGTGGCTGCTCGAAATAGTAGCCAGAGTTCACCAACTCCTAGCTCTAGTTATCAAGAGTTGTCTGCTGCCATGAGGATCAGAGATTTTCTGAGAATGAATCCGCCGGTCTTCACGGGCTCTAACGTTGATGAAGACCCCCAAAATTTCATTGATGAGATGTGGAAAATACTAAAAGCGATGCATGCTATAGAGATTGAGGGGGTTGAATTGGTGTCCTATCAACTCAAGGATGTGGCAAATGTCTGGTATAATCAGTGGGAAGAAAATAGAGGTGAGGATGCAGAGCCTGCTCTTTGGGATGAGTTTGAAAGAGCATTTCTTGATAACTTTTTTTCCCAAGAGCTACGTGAAGCAAAAATTGAGGAGTTTGTGAACTTCAAGCAAGAGAGTATGACTGTGAAAGAGTATAGTTTGAAGTTTATTCAATTGTCCAAATATGCCCCAGAAATGATTCCTCATATGAGGTCTAAGATGAGGAAGTTTGTCTCTGGCCTAGGCAAACATGTAAAGAAAGAATGTAAGGCAATGCTAATGATTTCTGACATGGATTTTTCTAGATTGATGGTGTATGTTCAGCAGGTTGAGGATGACAAGAAAAAGGACCGAGAGGAACACCTAAGCAAGAAGGCTAAGTCTGTTGGGCATGAGAATGAGCAGAAGCAAGGGAAGGATAACAAGTCTTTCTTTCAGAAAAGGTCTTCCAATTATGCACCTTCCCCAACAAATGCTTTTACACCTAATACCAGGTATGATCAGAGATCGCTAAGTCACCAAAACTTTCGATCTCAAGGTTCTCAGTCCCAATTAAGTATGGCTCAAGGTTCTAGGGGAAAACCACCATGTGCTAGATGTGGGAGGCTCCATTGGGGAGAGTGTCGTGTGGGCACCAATGCTTGCTATGGATGTGGAAAGACAGGTCACTTCCAGAATGAGTGTCCTTCAAAGAGGCAGGGAGATGGAAGTAGTAGAGCTCAGTTTTCTTTTACAGCTCCACAGAATAGAGGTAATCATAGAGGTGCAGCTTCAAGTGCAGGTGGGGGAACCAACCGTCTGTATGCTATGGGTAGTCGCCAAGACCAAGAAAATGCACCCGATGTTGTTATTGGTATGCTCCGAGACCTTTCTTTTGATGTGTATGCATTACTTGATCCTGGTGCTACATTATCTTTTGTGACTCCTTACTTGGCTAGTAAATTTGAGATCCTTCCTGAGTGTCTTCTTGAGCCTTTCAGCGTGTCTACTCTTGTTGGTGAGTCTATCTTAGCTGAGAGGGTCTATAGAAATTGTACTGTATCAATCTATCATAGGGATACCATGGCTGACTTAGTTGAGTTGGACATGGTTGATTTTGATGTGATTCTTGGCATGGACTGGCTTTATTCTTATTATGCTTCAGTTGATTGTAGGACCTGAATTGTCAAGTTTCAATTTCCAAACGAGCCTATCTTAGAGTGGAAGGGGAATTCTGTAGTGCCTAGGGGTAAATTTATTTCCTACCTTAAGGCCAGAAAATTAATCTCTAAGGGATGTATATATCATATAGTCCGAGTCAAAATATTAATAATCATACTCCATCTCTTGAGTCAGTTCCCATTGTGAATGAGTTTCCTGAAGTCTTTCCTGAGGATCTACCCGGAATCCCTCCTGATAGAGAGATAGACTTTGGTATTGATGTCCTTCCTGATACACAACCTATCTCCATTCCTCCTTATAGGATGGCTCCTGCTGAGTTGAAAGAGTTGAAAGAACAACTGAAAGACCTCCTAGATAAGGGGTTTATTAGGCCAAGTGTCTCACCTTGGGGCGCTCCTGTCCTATTCGTGCGAAAGAAAGATGGGTCCCTTAGAATGTGCATTGATTACCGACAACTAAACAAGGTCACCATTAAAAACAAGTACCCTCTCCCCAGAATAGATGATTTATTTGACCAACTTCAGGGTGCCACATGTTTCTCTAAGATAGACCTCAGATCAGGCTATCACCAATTGAAAGTGAGAGAATGTGACATCCCGAAGACGGCTTATCGAACCCGCTATGGTCATTTTGAGTTTCTTATTATGTCCTGTGGATTGACAAATGCTCCAGCAGCTTTTATGGACCTCATGAACCGAGTATTCAAGCCATACCTAGATACATTTGTAATTGTCTTCATCGATGATATTTTGGTCTACTCTAGAAGTAAGAGTGAGCATGCTAATCACCTTAGGATTATCCTTCAAACTCTTAAGGAGGAGGGGTTGTATGCTAAGATTTCAAAGTGTGAGTTTTGGCTTGAGTCTATAGCATTCCTAAGCCATATTATATCTGGGGATGGAATCCAAGTTGATACTCAAAAGATTGAGGCAGTTAAGAACTGGCCCCGACCTACCTCTCCAACCGACATAAGGAGTTTCTTAGGTTTGGCTGGTTACTATAGGAGGTTTGTTGAGGGATTTTCATCCATATCCTCACCATTGACTAAGCTGAATCAGAAGAAGGCTAAGTTTCAATGGTCTGATGCTTGTGAGAAAAGTTTTCAAGAGTTGAAAGCTAGATTGACTACTGCTCCAGTACTATCCCTACCCAAAGGAACGGATGGTTTTGTAACCTATTGTGATGCTTCAAGAGTTGGGTTGGGATGTGTATTGATGCAGAAAGGTAAGGTCATTGCCTATGCCTCCAGGCAGCTTAAGACTCATGAGAGAAACTACCCCACTCATGACCTTGAGTTGGCAGTTGTGGTATTTGCTCTTAAGATCTGGCGTCACTATCTTTATGGTGTACATGTAGATGTGTTCACAGACCATAAGAGCTTACAATATGTATTCAGCTAGAAGGAGCTGAATTTGAGGCAGAGGAGATGGCTAGAGTTGCTCAAGGATTATGACATGAGCATTCTCTACCACCCAGGTAAAGCAAATGTAGTTGCTGATGCTCTTAGCAGGTTATCTGTGGGGAGTACAACTCATGTGGAAGAGGAAAAGAAGGAGTTGGCAAAGGAAGTGCATAGACTTGCACGTTTGGGAGTTCAACTTATTGACTATAGTGAGGGTGGTATAATAGTACGAAATGGAGCTGAATCATCTCTAGTTGCAGAGGTGAAAGAAAAACAAGATCAGGATCCCATTCTTCTTCAACTGAAGGATGAGGTTCACAAGTAGAAGGTAATGGCTTTTACCAAAGAGGGAGATGGAGTGTTGAGATATCAAGGAAGATTATGTGTTCCAAGTGTTGATGGTATTCGAGAGAGAATCATGGCAGAAGCCCATAATTCTAGGTATTCCATCCATCCAGGTTCAACAAAGATGTATCATGACTTGAGAGAAGTATACTGGTGGAGTGGAATGAAGAGAAATATAGCAGAGTTTGTGTCCAAGTGCCCAAACTGCCAACAAGTTAAAGTTGAGCACCAAAGGCCTTGTGGAGTGGCTCAGAATATAGAGATCCCAGAATGGAAGTGGGAAATGATCAATATGGACTTTATTACCGGTTTACCATAAACCCGCAAACAACATGACTCTATTTGGGTGATTGTGGATAGGATGACCAAATCGGCACATTTCTTGCCAGTGAAGACTACCAACACTGCAGAGGATTATGCCAAACTGTATCTTAGAGAGATTGTTAGACTGCATGGAGTTCCTTTGTCTATCATCTCTGATAGGGGAGCTCAATTTACTGCTCAATTTTGGAAGTTATTTCAGAAAGGTTTGGGTTCAAGAGTGAACCTTAGTACTGCTTTTCATCCGCAAACAGATGGCCAGGCAGAGCGTACGATACAGACTTTGGAGGATATGTTAAGAGCCTGTGTCATTGACTTCAAAGGTAATTGGGATGATCATTTACCCCTTATTGAGTTTGCATATAATAATAGTTTCCATTCGAGTATTCAAATGGTTCCTTATGAAGCTCTGTATGGGAGGAGATGTAGATCACCAATTGGTTGGTTCGAAGTTGGTGAAGCTGAGTTGATTGGACTAGAATTGGTTCACCAAGCTATGGAGAAGGTGAAAACCATCCAAGAAAGGTTGAGGACAGCTCAGAGTCGCCAAAAATCCTATACTGATGTTAGGAGGAGAGATTTGGAGTTTGAAGTGTACGATTGGGTATAATTGAAAGTTTCACCCATGAAGGGTGTGATGAGATTTGGAAAGAAAGGAAAGCTTAGTCCTCTCTACATTGGTCCTTATCAGATTATGAGGAGGGTAGGTAATGTAACCTATGAATTGGAGTTGCCCCCAGAATTAGTTGCTATTCATACCGTGTTTCACATCTCTATGCTTAAGAAGTGTTTGGGAGATCCTTCACTTGTTGTCCCAGTTGAGAGCATTGGAGTGAAAGAGAGTTTGAGTTATGAAGAGATTCCAGTTCAGATTCTTGATCGTCAGGTTCGCAAATTAAGAACTAAGGAAGTAGCATCTGTCAAAGTCCTATGGCGAAATCAATTTGTTGAAGAGGCTACATGGGAAGCTGAAGAAGATATGAAGGCTAAATATCCTCATCTATTTGTTCCTTCCGATGATGATGTTCAAGGTAATATTCCTTACTCCAACCTTTGAGTCGATGTATATTCTTGAATTTTAGTAATGGGGTTTATGAGAAATTGATGTCTTGATGATACTCATTCTTGATGTCTCCTAGTTTCATCTTCATTCGAGGACGAATGATTCCAAGGGGGAGATATTGTAACACCCCATAAATATTATTGATTCATGGATCCTTTCTTTCATGAAGTCCAAATAAATTATCAAAGTTTTCTATTTAATTCAAGCATGAAACTTTATGGATTTTTCATATCATAATTCCAAATGCATAGATTATTAAATATATGAAAATTAATTACCTATCTTATATTAACTTATATTGGCTTTTAAATGTATTAAATTATTGATTTATCAAAAGTCCTTATATGAAGGCATGAAAAGATTTTGATCATGTTCTAAAGTATTTTGATCATGTTCTAAAAGTATTTTGATCATGTTCTCTCATGCCTAAAGATTTTGATCATGTTCTAAAGTATTTTGATTATGTTCTAAAAGTATTTTGATCATGTTCTCTCATGCCTAAAGATTTTGATCATGTTCTAAAGTATTTTGATCATGTTCTAAAGAATTTTGATCATATTCTAAAGTATTTTGATCATGTTCTAAAAGTATTTTGATTATGTTCTCTCATGCCTAAAGTAATTTGGGCATAACTTTTCATAGGATGGCCCAAATTAGGTGATTCAAATTTCTGAATAACCACAACATTATCACCTACAACTTGCATGAAGAACATATCTTAGGATTCGGATTTTAAGTAGATCAAATAAATTGATCTTTGCAAGGCATAGTGCTGTGACGGAATGGAGTATTTGTAGAATAAAATTCATATCTCGATGTAGAATGCTCCAAATTGGATGATTCTTGAACTAACTAAAACTAGACTTCTATATCTACACTTCTTATGAAGACACTAAATCCTAATAAGGAATTTATCTTATTCAAACGCAGCTTCAAAAATAGATATTCTGTTAAAAGAGATTTCATCTCACCTACCATAGAAAGATCTAGAACCATTTGACATCATCCATGACATCAAAATTCTCCATTGAATTTTCAAGATCATACTTTATGATTATGTTTATTTATTGTTAGGTCCCTCCTCCACACCTATAAATACCCACCTTATTTCCTCATTTTATTCACCAAGCTTTCTTAAGCAATTCTTCTCTCTATATACTTCTTTACTCCTTCTCAAATATAGTTTTAGTTTTAGTAGTATAAAAATACTACTCTAGTAATTCTTATACTCCGGATAGTACACAAAATAAACCGGCGAGAAGAAAAGGCTAGGGGTCCAAGAGTGTTCCAATTCGAAGTAAAGCTTCCGATTTAAGGTATGTAAGGCTTTCATAGCATTGGATTGAGTTCGTCCATGCGCCCAATATTTAAATTTATTATAATTGAGTTATAGTTGAGTTTTATCCAAATCTTGAATTCTAAATGAAATAATTCTTCTTCTATTGAATTTGATATATTATGCATTAATATTATTATTATTATTATCTCTCATATTATTGGAATTATTGTTCATAGCTACTTTCCCATGAATTCTAATTGATTTGATGTTCATGAATATTTTTACACATGTTTTGAGTAAAGATGTTGGCTTTTTATTATTTTCATTGATAAAAAGAGAGTTATATAAATTAATACTATATATGTATCTTATTAAGTTTTGAAAGAGCAAAAGAGTTGAGTTTGAATGAATTTGAGCAAATGATATTTTGAGTAAGATGTTTTGATGAGATGTAAATGATATTTTTGGAAGTATAATGATTGATGAACATGAAATGAGATGAGTTTGATGATTTAAATTAAAGTCCAATGAGACTAGATGATGAGTTAATATGAGCACATATTTTGGGAGTAGTATTGAGCACCGAGTTGGGTAAGAGTTTAATTAACTCAAACCCCAGAACTACGTAGCCAGCGTAGGATGGAGGCTATGCCTCTTAAGTCCCAAAAAGAGGACTTTGATGAGTGGATCCAAAATGGTGATGTCCTTTACCCTGGCAAGGTATTGGATGGATGTGACAACGACATCGCTTCGTTGTATCATCGCTAGCTCATAAGTGATGGTTGTCGGTTAGAGAAACTCCCAATTGAGTAAGCATTGCTTGTTACTATTATTTTTATTATTATATTTTAAACTTGCATTACATATTGATGTTGAGATGATGTTGAGTTCTGAGCTGAGTTTTATTGAGAGGAGTTTCTTGATATTTGTCCTTACCTTCCTGCCATTTTACATACTCGTACATTCTACGTACTGACATCATTCGACCTGCATCGTTTTATGATGCAGATACAGGTGTTAGAGATCCTCAACAGGAGCTTCGTTGAAGATCATTATTTTTCAGCTATTTGGTGAGTCCTTCTTATATTCGGAGGAACTCTTTATCCTTTAATTATTGTTGAGTATTATGTTTCTTTTAAAGTAGCCATGGATATGTCATTGGCACCATCTAAGAGTATTAGAGGCTTCATAGACAGAGTTTAATGATGTAATTGGAGTAGTTCTCCTTTGAAACTACTTCTAAAAAAAATATTTCTTCTTTCATTAGATGTTGTTAATGGAGAGCCCATATAAATATTCTTATTAAGTCTTCCGCTGATGAATGAATAAGTGATGAGACCAAGTGGTTCTCTCAGAGGCCAGAGATGGTTTCTGAGTGCCGGCCACGCCTAGGGTACCCTCTCGGGGCGTGACATAGAGATTGCCCTACATTCTCAAGGAGTTAGTGAGTCATCATTCTATCGAGGACATGACTTTTATTCATGTTGCTATTACGTATACATTTCTTTTATTGTTAGGGTGAGCTAGGAGCTTGTCCTCAGTCCCCCTCAAAGACTAGACTAAAGGCATGTTTGGACGGCTTATAGTGTAGTCTAGTTTGGACGTTTATTGCGTTGATTTCTCTTAGTCCCGTTCCCCACTTGATTATTATTTTCACTTTTCATGTTCTTTAACTTATATATGTTATGTATGCTAAGATGGATTATGGTTGGGGTCCCTCGCATCCCGATCGCCATATTGTCATTTGGCTCTGGTTTGGGTCGTGAAAAACTTGATATCCAAGCATAAGGTTTAGAAGAGTCCTAGGGAGTCTAACATGCCTCGTTAAGTAAAACCGTATTCATTGTATGAAGTCCGTCACATCTATGAATAGAAGTCTATAAAACGTCTTAGAAAAATCCTCACTTCTTTCATGATCTATGTCATCCAGTAGAGTGGTCACTAAGTCTTTCCCTCTAACTCTTGTTCTTTGTGATTTTTAGAATATGCCTCCACGAAGGTACCCTGCTAGAAGGAATGTGGTTGAAGAGTAGTAGAAAGCTCCGAATAATCCTATGAATGATAAAGTTTCTAATGTTGAGTTCTAAGCGTCCTTTCAAGTACTTACTCAAGCTGTTATGGATCAAGTTAACCGTGAGGTGGTCACTCCCGTGAATCCAAATGTTAGTACAGAGGCGACAAGAGTTCGTGATTTTATGAGGATGAATCCTCCAAAGTTTAGGGGTTCTAAAGTTGAAGAGGATCAAAAAATGTTTGTTAATAGCATCCATAAGATTGTTGAAATCATGGAGATTAGCCTGATTGAGAGGGAGAAGTTGGATACGTACCAATTGAGAGGTGTTGTTCAAATTTGGTTTGATCAATGGAAAAGTGAAAAGCCTAGAGAGGCGAGGCCTATGATGGGATGAGTTCAAGGGGGTATTTCTTGATCTTTTTTTACCACTAAAGTTGAGGGAGGCCAAGGTGCAAGAGTTCATCAACCTTAAGCAAGTTGGTATGAGTGTGAAGGAGTATGCCCTCCAGTTTACTCAATTATCAAAATATGCTCTATTTATGGTTGTTAACTCAATAGCTCGTATGAGCAAGTTCTTATCAGGAGTATCAAATATGGTAGCGATGGAGTGCAAAATGGATATGTTAATTATAGATATGGATATATCTAGACTCATGAACTATGAGGAGAAAGTGGAGGGTAAGAAATTAAAGATGAAGAATAGGGAGTGCAAAAGGGCAAGGGTTGATAGTAGTGAATTCTCATATGCTAAGCCTGAAAGTGGTGGACGTCCTTATTTTCACCAAGAGTACTCCAAACAAGGGTCTTCTAATTTCACTACTCCAAGATTATACAAGGATATGATGCCCAACCCTAAGCCTCAAAGAGGTTCTCTTACGGTCCAAGTTACTCCTGCATGTAAGAAGTGTGGTAGGAACCACAAGGGTGAATGCCTAGCCGAGATGAATGTGTGCTACCGATATGGTAAACCAGATCATCATGCTAAAGAATGTAAGGTCAAAGATGTTCATCCTCAAAGACAAGTTGCTCAAGGTGCCCAAGTGCAACCAAAGGGTGGTTAACACAACAACAAGTTTTATGCTCTCCACGGTAGGCAAGAGGTAGTGGAGACTCCCGATGTTGTTACCGATATGTTATGGGTTTTTCATTATGATGCTTATGGTTTTCTTGACCTGGGTGCATATTTGTCATTTGTTTCCCCTTATGTGGCTATGAGATTTGATGTTAGTCCCGAGTATTGTTAGAGCTTTCTCCGTTTATACTTCCATAGGTGAGTGGGTTGTGGCTAAAAGAGTCTATAGAAGTTGTCCAATTATGGTCTTCCATAAAGTTACCTTATGTTATCTAGTTGAGATTGAGATGACCGATTTTGATGTTATCCTTGGTATGGATTGGCTATATGCATGTTATGCTTCTATTGATTGCAGAACTTGAGTAGTTACGTGTTACACCCCGCACTTTTGAACCTTTAAATGTAACCCTAGTCTTCTTGAAAGTGGCCATGAGACTCCTACTGTCCAGACACTATCAATCGACTTTAAGGAGGGGAGAATGTGATACCCCGTAGTAGAGATGGTTGGAAATAGAGATATAAGAATCCGGAAGGAATTGAAGGCCAACTAATGAGTCGTAGGACTCGATTTACCTACGGAAGCTACTAACTTAGAAGTCTTACATACTTGAGCTACTTAAGGATATACCAAGCTTACGTGGTAAGGATTACACGGGTTCTTAAAATAAGATAAGATTACAAACCCATGAGGAGGAGGAGATGATGATATGTGGCATCCAATGAAGGCGTGACATGTGGCAGCACCTCAAGCAAGTAGGTGACCCACCTACTTGGGAGAGGTGGGTCCCACTGCCATGTGGCAACCCCACCTTGCTTGCATGGACACGGTGGCCCAATAGGGGATGGACACGTGTTCTCCTTAGGGGATGACATGTGTCACCTCTTGGGACCACCCATATATGTGTATATGTAACTTATACAGCAGTTCCTACACTTAAACATCAGCCAAAGATCAAGAAAACAAACCCTAATCCTAGAAAGAAAAATGTGACGGCTTGGGAGAAAAATAAGGTAAGTCCCGATTTCGTTTCGTAAATTAATTATCTAGAATATACCACAATGATATGGAGGTATTAGTAGTATAAAATTATATCTTGGTGCAGCACAAATCGAACATCAAGCAGCCACGACGTTTAAATCGCGCTAGAGAAGTTCTGAGGCGCAATTTTGGTGAGTTTTGGTCAATTTCGGGTAAGGTAAGGTCTTATATTCTTATTTGAAGTTTATGGTGTTTTTATAGGGTGTATTACACACCTTATAGGCTGCTGTAAGTTTAAGAAAAATCATGGAAATGTTCAACGTTTGAAATAAACTAAATTAGAATCGTTATAGTTAAATTGTAGTCAAAATGAGGCGTTGTACGTGTGGGGGTTGTTTCTGGTCATATGGTGTGTGTTTAAGGGCCTAAATGTGTCCTAAAGGATGTGGGTGAGCTTCTAGTTGTAGCCACACGACCCCCCGCTTCGTACGGTTAAAGGTTTTGCAAAACGGAAACTACAAACCTTATTTTGGTATCGTAGTTTCGAGCGAGTCATTTGGAGTTTATGTTGTAAATTGTTGATGTGAATTGCTTAAAAATATGCTGAAGGTTGTTTTTGGTTTTCTGTAGGTATTAGGATTAAAATTGGAAATTCAGATAGGGCACATTATAGGGGAGGTGATGCCCAATTTCCGTTAACGCCCTAGCTAATTAAAGAACTAGTCGGGAGACGAACAAGGAAATAGGTTCCATGAATACTAGGGAGTAACTTAAGGTGATGGAAAGTCAAGAGTGGTTGATATTCGTATTACTTCCGTGTTGAATAGGTTCAAAGGACGACAAGGCGAACGTGGCAAAGAGTAACCCGTATGAGGTATGTGAAGCTTTCTCTTGGCATGTTTTTGGAATAAGTATGTAAAGCTATCTTTCTTCCCTTTTGGCATGTCTTAGCCTTAAGTAAATGGTATGTGAAATGAGGGGATAATTTCATTCCCAGAACTCCAAGTACGCCTCATAACCCCTATCCACTTCTTAGTATTGGAACTTTTGTAAGAATTGAGTATTGCCTGTTAAGGCTTCTACGTGTCAAAAAATAGTGTGTGGAAAGCTATCTCTCCATTCTCTTGATATGTACTTGGTATGAAAATGAGACTATGATGCCATAGTTTTTCACCGAGCCCCAGGATGGGCCGGATATGAAATATGTACAGGATGACCACATGAAGGGAGGCACAGACTATGTAGAGCTTACTCTTTTTATTTTCTGGCATGTCTTAGTTGTAAGTGAAATATGATACGAGCTCTGAGGTAACTCCATTCTTAAACATCTCCTATTTACTTTTGAATATCGAACTCTTGTAATAGTTGAACTAGTTCCCTGGAAACTTCTATGTATTAAGAAGATAATGAATGCACAGGCTCCAAGTCTTAAAGACTATATGACACCAAGTGTTTTGATTCCATAAATGATTTGTCCCTATGTTAATACATGTCTAGGGTCCCTGAGATTACAATTGATACAGCCCATAATGGCATTTAGAGGACACTCGAGATGACTACACCACTACTCGGTTCCTTAGGCAAAAGCTTAACTTTCTTACTCTGTCGAGTCTCCGATATGATTTAAATTTCATATAGTTACTCACTACTCTATTCATGTATACTATAACACTTCTTCGCCGAGTCCCAGGCCGATTATCAGATTCGTGCAATTCACTGCATTATCCATCGCCCCTCACTAGAGGGTCGGGTTATGTTTGCATATATATGATGATGTGTTGTAAAAAGGTGGTGATGGCATGGGGCCTATAATGGTTTTATAGATGTATTCACTGGATCCCTAGTAGGCCCGGCTATATGGTATAATTTGAACATGCATGCTTTTGTAATTCACAGAGTACAGGTACAGGTTTCTAATTTGATATTTTATCCCCTACTTCTCTATTTCAGATATGCTTCCAGTTGTGCTATGTTATGTTTTACATACTCAGTATATATATCGTACTGACCCTCTTCCTTCAGGGGGCTGTGTTTTATGCCTGCAGATACAAATATAGGTTTTAGGAGTCCATCAGCTTAGGATTCCGCTCAACTCAGCTAGAAGAGGCTCCATTGTATCGGAGCCTAGTTTTTTGGTATTGACCACTGATATATAAAATTGTTTTATCTATTCAGGGGTACGGCGGAGGCCTTGTCCCATCATATGTTGTCGTTAATATTTTAGAGGTTTGTAGACATGTATATATGGGTTGCGTATGTAATTTTGATTCAGCTGGGTCTACATGATGTATGATTTATGTTATTATGTTATGGCAGCCTTATCGGCTTGCGTGCCCTTTTATGAGGTGATACAAATGAAAGAGGCTACAGATTTATAAAAATGTTATCGCCCAATAGGGCTCTGATGTATGGCGTTGTGTTGTTTGTAGTCCGGTTTGACTACACTTGATTTATATGCATTGCATGTCTATAGTTTGACTTGACCATAGCTGATAAAAATGTATATGGGGTCTAGATCGAACCCCAGTCGCAGTTTATGAGGTTTGGTCGTGACATTAAGTTCCAATTCCCAAATGAGCTAGTCCTAGAATAGAAGGATAGTAACTCCGTGCTTAAAGGTCAATTCATTTCATGCCTTAAAGTGGAAAAAATGATTTTCAAGGGTTGTATTTACTATCTTATGAGGGTTAGGGATGAGAATTCTGAAGCCCCTATTCTAGAGTCGATCCCTCTTGTTAATGAGTTTCTAGATGTGTTTCCAGATGATTTACCTGGTGTCCCTCCTAAAAGGGAGACTGATTTTAGCATGGACCTTTTTTTGGATACCCAACCTATTTTTTTCCTCCTTATCGGATGGCTCCAGCGGGGTTAAAGGATTTAAAGGATTAATTGTGACTTGTTAGACAAAGGTTTTATTAGACCAAGTATATCCCTATGGTGTGCTCTCATATTATTTGTTAGAAAGAAGAATGGCTCACTACGTATGTGCATTGATTATCAGCTATTGAATAAAATGACCATCAAGAATAAATATCCAATCTCGAGGATAGATGACTTGTTTGATCAATTGCAAGGGGAAAGTTACTTCTCCAAGATAGTTCTTCATTCCGGTTATCACCAATTGAGGGTGAGGGAGTGTGACATTCCCAAAATGATATTTCATATAAGGTATGGCCATTATGAATTCCTAGTTATGTCGTTTGGTTTGACCAACGCCCTCGCGGCTTTCATGGACTTCATGAATATGGTGTTCAAGCAAAATTTAGACATGTTTGTGATTGTATTAATTGATGATATTTTGATTTACTCTTGAAATGAGGAGGAGAATGCTAATCACTAGAGGATTATGTTGCAAACTCTAAGAGGCAAACAACTATTTACAAAGTTCAACAAATGTGATTTTTTGTTACGGGAGGTGGCCTTCCTTGGTCAAATTATGTCCAGTAAAAGGATTAAGGTTCATACTAAAAAAATCGATGCGGTTAAGAATCGGGCTACACCCTTATCTCATTCGTATATTAGGAGTTTCTTGGACTTAGACGGATACTATAGGAGATTTGTTGAAGGATTTTCATCGATCTCATCACCTTTGATGAAGTTGACTCAAAAGAAGGTGAAGTTTCAATGGTCGGAGGCATGTGAAAAGAGTTTTCAAGAGTTGAAAGATCGTCTCACTACCACCCCTATCTTGACCTTGTCGGAAGGGTACGATGGTTTCTTTGTATATTGTGATACTTCAAGGGTTGATCTTGGTTGTGTATTGGTGCAACATGATAAGGTAATAGCCTATGCTTCTAGGAAAGTTAAGGTGCATTAATGGAATTATCCAACCCATGACCTTGAGCTAGCAGCGGTTGTGTTTGCTTGGAAAATTTGGAGACACTATCTTTATAGTGTCCATGTAGACCTGTTCACTGACCATAAGAGTTTACAATACATGTTTAAGCAAAAAGATTTGAACCTTTGGCAAAGAGATGGCTCAAATTATTGAAGGATTATGATATAAGTGTGTTGTATCATTCAGACAAAGCTAATGTGGTTACCGATGCACTAAGTAGGTTATTAATGAGTAGTGTCGCACATGTTGAGGAAGATAAGAAGTAATTGATCAAAGATGTTCATAGATTAACACATTTAGGTGTGTGTTTAGTTGATTCTAATGATGGAGGTGTTCTTATCCATAACAGTTCAGAGTCATCTATTATAGAGGATGTTAAGGCTAAGCAAGTCCAAGATCCAATGATAAGTAAGTTAAAGAAGGCGGTTGTCGAGAAATCCATTGAGGCTTTCTCCCAAGAAGGAGATAGTGTGGTTCATTGCCAAGGTCATTTGTGTATACCTAATGTTGATGGGTTGAGAGAGTTGATATTGAATGAGGCTCATAGTTCACAATATTTGCTATATACGGGTTCCACCAAGATGTATTGTGACTTGAGAGAAGTGTATTGGTGGAATAACATAAAGAAGGACATAGTGGAGTTTGTAGCTAAGTGTCCAAATTGCCAACAAATTAAAGTTGAACATCAAAGGCCGGGAGGTCTAGTCCTGGACATTGAAATTCCTACTTGGAAGTGGGAAGATGTGAACATGAATTTTGTAAAAGGTCTGCCTCATACTATGAAGCAATATGATTCCATTTGGGTTGTTGTACATCAGATGACCAAGTTGGGTCATTTTCTACCGATTAAGACTTTTTATGGCGTCGAAGACTATGCTAAGTTGTATGTTCATGAGTTGGTAAGACTTCATGGTGTGCCCTTGTCCATCTTATCGGATCAAGGTACACAATTCACTTTACACTTTTGAAGGTCATTTCAAAAGGGTCTCGGAACAAAGGTTAAGTTAAGTACCAATTTCCATCCTCAAACAGATGGTCAAGCTGAAAGAACGATCCAAACGTTAGAAGTTATGTTAAGGGCGTGTCATTTTGATTTTAAATGAAGTTGGGATGAACATTTGCCATTAGTGGAGTTTTCCTATAATAATAGTTATCACTCCAGCATCCAAATTGCTCCTTTTGAAGCATTATATGAGAAGAGATGTAGATCCCCGGTGGGATGGTTTGAAGTAGGTGAGATGACCTTGATTGGTCCAGATTTGATGATAGATGTTATGGAGAAGGTAAGACTCATAAGGGAGAGGTTGAAGACGACTGGCTGTAAGTCGTCAAAAGTCTTATTCGGATGTTAGGAAAAGAGAGCTTGAATTTGAAGTAGATGATTGGGTCTATTTGAAAGTTTCACCCATTAAAGGTGTAATGCTTATTGACAATAAAGGAAAATTGAGTCCTAGATACGTTGGACCTTATAAGATATTGAGATGTGTTGGCAAGGTGTCTTATGAGTTAGATATTCCACTTGAGTTAGCTATGGTTCACCGAAATTTAATTTGTCTATGTTGAGAAAGTTTGTGGGTGATCTAATCTCCATTGTGACATTGAAAGATGTAAGTGTTGAGGAGAATTTGACTTATGAAGAAGTTCCAGTGGGAATATTAGACCGTCAAGTAAAGAAGTTAAGGATCAAAGAAGTTGTGTCCGTTAAAGTGTTATGGAGGAATCAACAAGTAGAAAGTGCTACTTGGGAGGCGGAGGTAGATATGATGAAATGATACTCATACCTCTTTCCCTCTACTCAAGCCTAAAATAGTAAATTGTTTTAAGTCAAGATAAATTGAACTCTTACGTATTCAGTTCCTCTTATGTCATTCATATGCTTGCATGTTCATGAAAGTTGATTTTTAAAGTCATGATTTTATGTTGAGATAAAGTTTTCATGTTCCATGCATTTTAATATGTCATCATGTTCATGTTGGGTTTCTAGTCCTCTTTTCGTGTTCTTCCTATGATAAGTTAATCTCATTTGAGGATGAATGTTCCCAATAGGGAAATATTGTAAGACTCCAAAAGTCAAAGAGTTGGAACCAAGGAGAAAGATCCCAAATATTCGAACCTACCTATGTTTACGAGTCACTCTACAGCTCGTAGAGCTTCCTACGTCTCCTAAGGGTGAGTCTAGAGTGACCCCTCGAGAAAAATAAGATATTTCCCTCAAAAGAGGCTCTACGACTTGCCAAGACGAGTCTTCAATGTTGTTATGGGTCGTAAGAATGACTCAAGACAAAACTTCAGAGACCGTCCAATTGTAGGTTTTTGAGACCTGCAGGACGAGCCCAAAGAATGATCTATAGACCCTTTGACAGGTTGTAAATATGACCCATTCTCACACCTCAAAGACTTGAATTTTTAGGCTTTTCCTCAGACCTGCAGGACGAGTCATTTAGGTGACTTGTTATTCCTTTGACGGCTCGTAAAAGGTGATCCATAGGGTCAAAATTCAAAGTTTAATGAGGAGTAATTGTGTCTTTTCCAAAGTTTGGGTCAATGAACCTAGACACTTTAATGGACAATTTTAAAGTCTAAAATATTTTATTCTTCAAATTCCCTCCCCCCCCCCCTATTCAATTCATTCTCCCAAATTTTTATAAAGCAAAAACAAAATCTCTCAAGGTTTCTTCTCCAAATTCAAGCTAGGGTTTTGGATTTCTTCTAAAGTTTCTCCCCAATTCTTAGTGAGTTCAAGTAAGTATTGGTTATTTATTCATTGGTCCTTTTTATCCATGAAGCCCCATAGATTTTCTCAAGTTTTCATTAAATTTTCAATTGATTATGAACCCTAGTTTTGATGAACTACATTGGGCTGATTAAATTATATTTTTAGATGTTATCAATGATCATTATATGCATGTTCTCATATGAATTGCATGATTTTAAGTTAAATTATGAATGCTTGGGCATAAAGCTATTCTCATGCTATGATTATGAGTTAAAAATAATTTTCAATGGAAGTTTTAAGAGTTAAAAGTTGAAATTATGATTTTGAAAGATGAAGTTATTATGGTGATCAAAGTTAAGATCAAAGATGCTATTATGGAGTGATAAGTCCAATTCTCACACAATCATGTTAAAGATGGTGATAAGTACAATTCTCACCGAAATTATGGATTCTTATGAATCACTAAGTTAATGAGCTATTCCTAATATTTTATAAAGATGAATTGATAGGCAGCTAATATCTTTCCCAATTATGTTATGATCATATTTTTATAAGCACCGAGAGAGCTTCTAGGTGGGTTTTGATCCGATAACGCAGTTAGTTACATAAGAAAATTCTAGTAGCAACCTAAAGTCTCAAACTACATTGCCCGCATAGGTTGCTTTCATGGCCTAGCTAGTGGATCCACATATAGCACAGTTGAATTGAGTTGAGATGAGTTACCTATGGAGTATGCCCTGGCAAGGTAGCCTCCCCTGTCTTGATGAAAGAGTCATCAGATTCCATGTAATAGCTCACATGGTCTTAGATGTCTGTTAAAGGTCTTATCCCACACAAGTTAAAGCTAAGTATGAGTTGAAAGTTGAAGTTGTATGATATGCATTGACTATGAGTTTCATATGTTTTAAAATATTTTAAAGCTTTACTCATGTTCATTATGATTGGTCATGCATCTTATGGCATATTAATTATATTATTTTACTTGTTCATGCATACCTCACATACTTAGTATGTTCAAATGTACTAATGTATATTATGCCTTCATTGTCTCGTAATGCAGGGACGGATGACACTCACGACCATCCTACTCGTGGCTAGAGACTGCTCTAGATTCTCAAGGAGTTGGTGAGTCCACATTCTATCGAGAACATGACTTTTATTCATGTTGCTATTACATTGACCTTTCTTCTATTGTTAGTGTGAGCTAGGAGTTTGTCCTAAACCCCCATCAAAGACTAGACTAGAGGCATGTTTAGATGGTTTATGATGTAGTTCGATTTGGACGTCTATTGCGTTGATTTTCCTTAGTCCCTTTCCCCACTTGATAATTATTTCCACTTATCATTTCATGTTATTTACCTTATGTATGCGATGTATGCTAAGATGACTTATGGTTGGGGTCCCTCACATCCCAATCGCCATGTCTCGACTTGACCCTAGTTCGAGTCGTGACACGTCTAAAGTAGGTAACGCCGCCTAAACAGATCAGCTGGACTGACCCTGCTAAAATTGTGGGAGGATCTATCATAGGAGTCCTTAGGCTTCGATCGGGACACGTTGTAACTGCCTTGGTGGCAAGCCCTCTTGTTGTTTCCCCCATGGACCTCACGATGAATGTGCTCCACAGTACGGGTATAATCCACTACATCTAGAAAAGATCGCCCTACTGAAGCTATCGGCTATGTCTCAATCCTCATCTATGATTTCTCTATGAAAATTATGAATCAGAGTTTGAAGAAGGGAAGGAAGAAGGAGCAAATTCCATGTACAAAATAGCGGACTCTCTCCTCCTCCTAGTAGGAAATATCTTAGTGGCATGGCATGATAGGTCATGGAACCTCGCCTCGTACTCCGAGACGATCATAGAGCCCTGGTCCAACCTAGAAAACTAATCATGAAGTCTGTCTCTAACACTCCGGGGTATATATTTGGCCAAAAAGGCCTCCAAGAAAACCTCTTACGATATCGGTGGTGACCGAGCTGGCCTGGTCTGTAGATATAAGCGCCACCACTTTTTGGTTGGCCTGCAAAACTAGTGAACGGTGAAGTCGAATCCTCTTGACTCTATAATTCACAAGTACTAAAGCTTCTCCTGTCAGGAAATCAAAAACTCTTAGGCGTCCTCCCCTATAGCCCCAGAAAAACATGTGGGGACAATCTCTAGAACACCCTATCATCTTCTACTCATGCAGATACACAGCCTTGTTGGCTATAGCTAGTTGATCGACAGTGAAGGCTAGTGGTCATTGAACCTCTTGGTTGGTGGTGCAGGATGACCCTATTGAGATGGTACGACTACGGCGGCAGCTATGGCCTACTACTGCATACCCCCTAGAATTGTGAAAAGTTGTGTAATGGATTCTTGTAGCATGAGAGCCATAACTAGTGCGGGTTGTGGTTAAGCTGGTCCCGGCTCCACCGACTGGTGATGAGAGGGCTCTACTTGAGGCTCTACCTCGTGCTTTCGAGGATGCTCTCTCTCCTGGTGTTATACCCTAAAAAAATATTTAAGCTAAGACCAGAGTCATTCTTCTTATGCGTATAAGCCTGAATCGGATGACTCCTAATTGTATATATGTTGTAGGATCAATCCCTAAGCATTTGAAGTGTATTAGAGGTAAATTAGGGTCATAAGGAACCTCTAGTACTTAGTCGAGTTCAAAGATCCTTTACCGATTAAGTTTTCATATAAGATCTTATAAGAGAAATTTAAATGACCATCTCTCATAATATTAAATGTTAGGTGTCCATAATCAATCAAATTGAAGATATATGTGTCCTCTTTCCAACGCCGCCAAGTTTGTCTCATTTTAAGTTTGGAGTAAAAAGTTATGACCGTTTTTCTGGAGACGTTCCATCCTAGCAGAAGTTTGCAATGGCTCCATAACGCAGAGAGGATATGGACTCTACTGCCTAAGCCAAACAACCGCCCTTTTATTTTTTTCAAGGGTATTTTTGTCCTATAACCCTTTGAGAGTTAATTTAATGTCCCTAAACGGTAAAAATCAGGTTTTTCTCATTAAAATCTCTCTCATTCACTTCTAAACTTTAACGCTCAAGAGTGTTTTTAAAAATATCAAGTTAGGGTTCTTCATCAAGGTAAGTTATTCTTCATAGATTTCAAGCTTTCCAACCCAAATTTCTTCATATATACATGAATCGCTAAGAGAAATCTTAAATCCTAATCATAGGGTTTTCAAGAAAACAAATCTAAGAATTTCAAGAAAAGGGTGTCTTGATTGTTCTTCTTAAAGTTAAGATTTTTCATCAAGATTTGTGAATCTTTTAAGGTATGTAAGGCTAACACAAAGTTGGACTGAGTTCGTCCACGTGCCCCTTCAACTTTATTGATTTGAGTCGAATTGGAGTTTTCGAGTTTCTTGATTTGAATTCTTGAGTTATCTATTGTCTTGTTAAGTTCTATGTACGTAATTAAATACATATAGGTTATGCTCATGGGTTGAGTATTTGATTTGGATGCATGTTCATGTCTTCATTCACATGAACCCTAATTGAGGATTATATTTGATTTTATGCATTGATTGAGTTTGAAACTATGAATGGTAAATGTCCTGCATAAGACTGAGTCAAGCATGAGTTGAGTCTGAGAAGTTTTTAATTATTAAATTAAACATGAGTATTTTGAGTACAAATGATGGTTTGAGATAGAGTTTTAATAAGTTAGGATTGATTTTGAAAATATATTTTTTTGAAAGAACTTGATGTTTTGAGCATGAGCCGATCCCGAGTTGAATTGAAAGAGTCTTTAAGATTATAACTGTTTTGATCCTAATTTTACTATGCATTATTGAGTCGAGATTGCATGTCTTAAAGAGATTTAAAAGAGTTGAATATTTAATCTAAATGAGTGGATTTGGATTGAGTTGATTTGAAAGAGTATAATTATTGAGATGAGATTGAGTTTTGATGAGAGTCCAATGAGACTAGTCAAACGTTTTGATTGAACTAATTGGTTTAAGTTGGATAAGAATATTGAGTTTTGGGAGTAGTATCGAGCATTAAATTGGGTGAGAGTAAAACTCAACAACTACGTAGCCAGCGTAGGAGAAGATTGAATTGTTAAGTTGGTTGATTTTTCCTTTACCTTGGCAAGTATTGGACGGATGTGGCAATGACGTCATTTCATTGTGCATCACCTACTTATAGGTGGGAGAATTATTGTCGGTTAAGAGAGACTCTCAGATTGTGCATGAAAGTATATGACATATTTTGAACAAGTTGCATATTACTAAGTACTTCTTAAAACGTTGTTATATTTTATACTTGCATATCATATGTAGTTGCGTGAGTTTTATTCTATCTTGAGTACATTTGATGCATGGTTGTTTTATTCTGTCACATTACATACTCGTACATTTCATGTATTGACGTCTATTTGGGCCTGCATCATTTTATAATGCAGGAATATGTATTAGAGATTATCAACAAGTGCTTTGTTGAAGATCTATTTCTTTTCTGATAGTAGTGAGACTTCCTTATTTTCTGATGGATCATATTTATTTTTTTCCATTGCTTATGATTAGTTCTTTTGAGATGACCATGAATCTGTTATTGGCACTATCTAGATAGTAGAAATATAGATTTTTTAGACGAGATAGTGTTGAATTTATTTCAATGTCTTTAACTCTTGATTAGTTTTCTTTCAAACGATGTTTTTGATTTGAATAATTGAAATTGTTGATTGAGTTAGCCCACTAGGATTTGTTTTTCTTTGAAACTAAGTTTTTCACTGAATGAATGAATGGTTGATCGGGTCAAATGGTTCGCTTGGGAGCCAACAATGACTTTTAAGTGCCGATTCATCTCTCACGAGGCATGACACCAGAAATGGTTATGCAACCCTGGCACAACCCCAGGGTCAACCTCTACCCCTAACTGGGGCTCTATCAGCGGGTTCAGGTGCGTCACCCCCGACCGCGACACTGCACCTACGAGCTATCCTATTAAAAGAGTGGTATAAGTGAGATACATGAAACCAATAAGACACACTACAAGAAAGTGATACAAAAATGACATAATTCTTAAAGACATCGTGTAGTCTCCTTAAGATAAGTTACAATCATCTCCGCACTAATCCGTAAGATTCTACTAGACATAGGCTCTGTACAAGTGAAATCAATAAACCTGGGGCTCTGATACCAATTTGTCATAACCCGACCTCTCAAGTTTTGATGGCACATTCTATAACCCCTCAGCAGGTAAAACAACTCGTACCTCGAAACTGCGAGTAACAAAATTAAGGATAGAAACTAAACAGTATCAAAATAATATAGAGACAAGGAATAGCGTAAGTACATTGAGTAAATATATACATCAAAATATAAGATTTCTCCTAAAATTTGAAAATCACAAATACAAAACTACTACAAAATATAGATACAAGTCTTAAAAGTGGACCACAAAAATAAAGGTTGTCTCAAAAAGACAAAAGACAGTCAAATATGTACAGGTGGAGATAGGGAGATCCCAAAACGCCAGTGCTCACCCTCGTCTCTGGTGCAGACTTCAACGAGCCATAATCAACACTAGTAACTAATGCTCGAACCTGTATCACGAAAACAGATACAGAGTGTAATGTGAGTACCAAAACAACAGATATCCAGTTGGCCTCATACGCCTACTGATCTTTAAAAGTAAAAGAAATAAGACTAGATAGAATTTGAGATAAATAACCAAATGGTACAGAAAATAAGGAGATGCACGTGAATGTAAGGAACTAGAAGAACTAAGTATAGCTAACTAAACCTAACTTGAACCCAATAAGCCCAAAAGGTACAATTGTGTGCAAGTTTAAGTTAAAATTCGAGCGAACCCCTATAAGCTAGACGGGTACACAAAATTTCTAAAAACTAAGAATGAGAAATGGTAAGTCCAGAGACATAAAAGCATAGCTCAGACCTCGAACCACGATTAGCTTCCAAGTAACCAATAGTATCCAATAATAACAGCTCAGTTAAAAAGTCTAGCGCACGAACCTCGAATCGCAGATGTGTCTCGAAGGGGCTAATCAAAAAGATTCTCCAAATAGCCAATATGGAAAGCCCAGCTAAGAAGTGCAGCGCTCCAACCACGAACTGCAAATGTATCTCAAATAGGCAAGAGTCCATGACTTGATATATCATCTCTGTATAGGACAAGCGCGCAACATAAGCAGACCTCGAATCTGCGATGATAGCAGCTATCAAAAGATATCATGTCATCTCATCATAGTGAAATCACTATGGATCTACTTCCATTCTCAAATAATCCATCTATTACTTCCAAGCTAGACCCATACCCGATCTTGAATCACCAACGAGATCCCAAAGCTCAAATCGTCCATGAACGAGCCATAATAAAAGGGAGAGAGGATAGAAGTTCGTCAAGCTGAAGCAACACCTAATCTAAGGTTCAAACTGCCAGACCCCAAGTCTGCTACTCCATTCTATAGAAAGCTAAACCGTCTAAATCGATGTCGGAGTAAAAACAAGACCTAACGGCTCCAACTATCACAAGCATGTGGCAACACTAGTCTAAGCCTAGACTAATGTCAACATGCTCATAATCAATAAAGAACAACCATAAACAAGGAACACAAAGTATAGAAGATCAACGTAAGATTAATCGCCTGCTCGAAAGACCCCAAACTTTCCCGAAATAAACCTAAGGCATGATTTCTAAATATCTAAGCATGGTTCAATACCTATCCACCCCAAATTTCAACTAATCCACAGGCATTCACAGAATCAAACTCAATCTGAGGAATAGGAAGCCGTAGCCTACCTACGGACTAATCACGCATGCTCCAAATCACATAACCGGAGCTTTCCCCTTCTAAACGGGCTTCAACGTTGTTACTCTATCAAATATAGGTACACAATGTTAATACGATCGTTTTGACATTATTATTACTAAATTTGGAGACAGACCAATTTCGAAATAAAAAATGAAAATGTGGTACCCATCCCAGTGTTTCTGGAATTGACTTGGGAAAAGGTCTCATTTACCACCTCGAACTTGTGTTCCAAAGTAGAACACAATTTGGGCCCCAAATCAGCAGAAACAATAACATGCTAGATATTTCTCAATTAAACTTTAAAACACAAAAAGTCATCATCTTCTAGCCCAAATTTACATCAATTAGAAGTCCTTAACCACTATCGTAAGTCCTCAACAACTTCTCCTTGTAATTCCCCATAAATTGTCCATTGAATCACCCAATTTCACCTTAAAACAAGAGAGTTTTGAAAGTTTGAACTTGAAAACTTAAACTGAAATTCAAAATAAAATAACCTCCCATATGTCGCAAAAGAGACCCCGAAGATCGCTTAAGCGACCCCCACCAAGAGGCGGGCATCGCTTTCGCGACACCAAGCGACTAGTCATTTTAGCAACACCCGCCCTTAAGGGCCTGGTCACTTTAGCAACTCCTTTGTCACTTTAGCAATCAGGGATCGCTTTAGCAACTGCACCAACTAGAACTGGTGCAAAGGAGTTTTGGCATTGTCCAAGTCTTCTGTGGAGTGTTGAAAATTCATTTGGAACCTCGTGCATGCAAAAGATATATACCACCCCACTACATTCGACATTTCAGACTCAATAATACATTCAAAATTTTCATACGAGATCATTTTAATGAAAGTGAATTCCACACCCAAATGTCATTTTTATCCCAATTCCACAACGGGCAACGAAATTCAATCGAAAGCCTTGCGAAGCATACATAAGGTCGTTGTAGACCAAACTCAACATTCTAGAACTAATCGCGCTAACGAAATTTTATCCAAACTCATTTTCTAAGAATATTGATCAAAGTCAACCTTAGGCCAAATTTCATAGGCTAAAACGCCAACTGACCTCAAACTCGCATTAAATGCCTTGATACTCGTGCCGACCGTACTACTAGCCTAATTTATTCATTCCGAAGCAGATGGAACTACCAAAATTTCATTCTAAAGCATTTACCTAAAGTCATGACCGAAATAAACTTTTCAAGTTTTAAAAAGCTCCAAATAGGGAAATAGGTCTAAAACCTAAACAAACGACTAGGCGATCAAACAGTCAATGACAGCAAGTCATAGGTGAGTTGAGCTGTTATACGAACGCTGACGAAATGAATTCTTTTAACTCAAAAATGACTCCAAATGTCATTACACAAAAATATATAAAAATTGTGTCTTCACAACAATTTTGAGTTGCCTTTTTGAAGGGAATGCTCTAAAATGAAAATCAAGGGTAGACTAAAAATCAATCATGTATTACTTTTGCACAATTGATTTTTGGAAAATCTGGAAGTGGCTAAAAACGGCTCCTTTCACTATGTAATATCATTGTGAGGAGATATTACATATTGTGTGAGTCTATCATGTAAATACTTAATAATCTTACTTTTTTATTGTTTGCGAAATCCCCATAATATAATTTTATCTAGGTATTCTATGATTTTACAAGATAATTAAATCCATAAAAGAAAGTCATTATCATAAATTTATAATAGCCATGGATCACAAGGCAATAGGATTCACTGAGAGGTATAGATTATAGATTGCAGGGTATGATGAGTAATATCTCAAGATGTCTAACAACTGCGAACCCAGTAAAGAAAAGCCACATATTCCCTCCAATTTAAATAGCTAATGTACGTTTACTTTCCTCACCTAAAAAACATGAAGAAATAGGGAAAATCCATTATTAGTATAAATCAAATATCTAAAATTACAAACGTTAAAACTATAAACATTCAACTGAAAAATAATAGAAAAAAACGCAAAGAAAGCTGGTAGAATGAAAATTGCATATCAATAATCTCAAATGAAGGTACTCGAAAATTGAGAAGAAGTCAGAATCAATGTACAAATAGAAACCAAAATGGAGAAGCTCTTAAACTAATCCATAATAAACGACAATAACAACCTACTAGAAGCATAGAAAACAAAATCAAAGAATGAATGAGAGAACTAAAGGGAAAAAACAATTTATCCGAAATAGAAACTTACTTTATATCTCGACATATTCTTCCTTACTCTTGCGCAAAGATATAAAAATTTCTGGACTTCTTTGTAGATGTCAAGAAATATCCATTTCATTAATGAAAATGACGAAACAAGAGAACTGAAGATGGAAACAAAAATCAGAAGAGGAAAAGATACCAATTTTGAGAGGAGAGAGGAGTGAGGAGTGAGGAGTGATAGGACCTAGGTCTGTAAAAGCTCTAATTCTAGAAGAGTCTATCTAACATGTGGATGAAAGATAGCCACGTAGACGGATATTATGAAAATCAAAAGACCTTTTTACCCTTCATCATTCCATTCTTCTTGCTTTTATATAGTAGAAAAAATAAAAGAAAATATATATATATATATATAACAAAAAACGAAAGCAGATAAGGAAACCAGAAAAGATGAGCTGCTCCTTTGTCCTAAAGGCTTTGCCTTGTCTTCCTCTTTTAAATTGCAAAGTTGAGAAACTACATAAGGGAACTTACTCTTCTTTTCTTCAATTCAATTTTAAAATACAGGCATCAAAAGGCATCAACTTGAAGGCTATTGAAAGCTGTTTGGCTTCTTCAAAATCCCCATTGGCTATTCAACTACTTTTGTCCACTGTAATTAGCTAGTAATTAGTTTCATATATATATATATATATATATATTTATTTATTTATTTATTTTGCTCTTATATATATATATATATATATATATAAGAATTCCATAATACATATATAGGTATGTATTGCTGAGCCGGCTTTGGCAGTGACAGGAGTGAATAATGAAGAAGACTTGATTTGGGTGTTGATCCAATTGGCCATTTCTGCATTCTTCTACTTCCTTGTTTGCCCAGTAAGTCCATCCATTTTATTACAATTTCTTTCATATTCTCATCATAATATTTAATATATATACTTCTATTGCCTTAACCTAATCCTCTAAATATGTTTTTACATCATAAATATATAAACCTAAAAAATTAAAATTGATATGTCTAAAACTAAGCTTTTTGTCATTACTCCCTTTACCTCAATTTATACGATGAATTTCAAAAGGTGAATAATTTAATTTTAATAATAAATTCAGGAATGAATTTTATTTTTTTTAATAAAATTTATTAAAATAAATGTTAAAAAATATATCTAAACTATTTTTTTTATTTTGAATTTCATACTTAAACTATTGAAATTGTAAGTTTTATACTTAAATTATCACTTAGTAGTTTAAGAAACACACTTTAGTATTGTATATCATACACTCTCTTTATACTCTTTATTTGTTGTAAAAATCTTACCACGTGATATTTCACATTAATAAAATATTATTTTAATAAAAATTAAATAAATTATTAATATTAATGAAAAGTTGAAGATTAAAATATTTTTATCTCAAAAAGAAATTATTTTTAAAAAAATTAAAATTTAAAATATTTGTCTTATCTACTCTACCACCTCCCTCTCCCCCACCTCCCACCTCCCCCCTCAAAAATTCCCATCCTTTTATTTTTTGAAATTTTTTATATAAAATATTTTTAAAAATATTCATGTTTCACTGCCTCTCCACGAAAATTAGTGTGGTTTTATTTTTTAAAATTTCTTATATAACATATTTTAAAAAAAATTATATTCCACTATTTCCCCACTCCTTAAAAATATTTTTATTTTTATTTTTAAGAAAAATAAAATTTTACCCACCCATCTAACTCTCCGTTCTTAATTTATTTTTATTTCTATTTTATATTTTCTCGTTTTGAGTTAGTATGCTCATATATTTTTGGAAAAATATATTTTTTCTTCTTGCGTACCAAATGTAATAGAAATAAAAACTGTATTTTAAAAAAAGTCTTTGACAAATAAAACGTATTTTCCTAAATCATATGTATATCTTTAATACAAAATGAGATTATTATTTTTTTGAAACCAAAAGGTTAGATGGAGCGGTGTGAATTTTTTTTATAAAAATTTAAAATTAATATTTAAATTATTATTTGATAGGGGTGGCGAGTTATGAGGATGAAGTAAGAATTTAAAAAAAAAATTATAAAAGAAATTTAAAAATTTAAAATAAAACTAAAAAATGCGGGGGGGGGGGGGGGGGGTATTGTGAGAGAAAGTGGTGGAGTGGATAAAAAAATATTTTATATTTTATTTATTATTATTATTATTTTAGAAGGAGGATAGTAATATTTTAATAATTTATTTAATTATTATCAAAGTAAAATATTTTATTCATATAAAGTATGATGTGATAATTTTTTTAAAATAAAAAGGAAAATACATATGTGTGTTTCTCAAAGATACATAAATAGTTATGATTAAAAGATATTACATAAAGTCGAGAGTCTTTCGGAAATAGCTGCCTTATTTTTCAAGGTGAGGGTTAGATCTGCGTACATTCTATCCTTCCCAGATCACACATTATGAAATTATACTGGATTTTTTGTTGTTGTAAGAAGGGATGGAGTAAGTTATTTGTTGTGTTTATCACTTTCTGTTTTATGCGACTTCCATTGTAGCCAATCATAATGAGCTGGCTTAGGAAAAGGTGGTACAAGAGGGACCTATTGGAGATGTATTTGCAGTTCATGTTTGTCTTCATTTTCTTTCCGGGGTAAGTCGTACTTCTGTCAATCATTTACTATTTTTAAGAAATCAAATTTTTGGTGCATAAATCATTCTTTTTTTACTGTTTTTAATTTTTGATCTAGTAATACAAATTTAATTAAAAAAGATCGACTCTATCCGCGCAAATTCCAAATCCTAATTTGATTGGGTAATAATATTTTACTCTTTTTAAAAAAAAATTAGTTGAATAAATACAATTTATAATTAAAAAGAAACGATCCAATCTGATCCGACCAAAATTCATATGCGAAAATAATTATATTGTTACTCTGGTTTAGAGTTTTGCTATATAAAGAGAATACCACATATTGCATCAATCTTATTTGTTATTAAATATAAAATTATATTTTTTTCCTCATCTAAAAATATTAAAGTTATGTTATTATTTTTTTCAATTTGAAATTTCAAAATTGTACTTGATTAAGCCATTACAAATTTCTCTTTTACATTATATTATTTACTTTAATATAAGTACCCACTGAGATATAAAAATATAAATTAAGTCATGAATATATGATTTGGTTCATAACATGGAATACAAATGGTTAAAGTAATGATGATTACTAAATTAATTTCAAAATTTATTTTGAAGTATTTTTTTTTTGGGTGGGAAAACCATCACTCAACTGCAAGAATCACATAAACTAAAATTATTTCAATGCGGAAGATTAAATTGCGTTTTAAATTTTTATCTTAATCATACAAACTAATTAGTTCATGTACAATTAAATCTCCCAAGTAATTCTTTGATAGCATATTTAATCATACAAAATGGCCTAAATATAATAATGCTCCGTGAAATGTTTTACTGATTTTTATCTTACATAAGTACTTTCTATATTACTAATAAGGATTGTGGTGCAGCAATAAGTATATTCATGATTTAATTAGATTTCAATATGGCATCCAATACAGAGTGGAAAAAAGGGAAGGTACTTTCTAAATTAGATCAAATTGTAATTATAATTATTATTTTTAAATTTGCTATTTTCTTCAAGTGATTGCAAATCAGTTTCTGTATCTTTATTAAAGATAAATTCAATTTGGGTTTTTGATTCATGACCACAGTAAACTTAAGTTCTTTCAAAATTTTGTTTCATATTTTTAACAGTTAGAAATATTTTTTAAAATAAGTTTTTAATCTCAATTTCTTGTCTATTCATATGTCATGAATCATTAGAAAAAATAGGTTTTTAAAGTTTTTATCTATTTCTTTTTAATGTTCTATAATGAATTTTATTATAAATAAACGTAAGGTATTACATTCTAAATATATAACCTTCTCTTTTTAAGAGACTAGAAAATAACGGATGCCATATAATTTGGGACAGAGGGGTAGTTTTGTGAACTCTTATGTAAAATGTTTATCTTAAGAATATTTGGTTGTTTCAACAATAATATTTTGTACTCGTACAAACTAACAATTATTAAAAATACTCATATATTTGTGTTATTATTTTATAATGAACATATTCTGTTAAAAATAATCTTATAACATAATTGTTAACAATTAACAATAACAAAACAACAATATGAGTAAGAGTAATACATTAATCGAATTAAAAACAAATTGCTTTTTTTCCTAATATGTCACTCAAACTATTCTACAGATAAGGTAATAACAAACTATTTTTTTATAAAACATTTCCACTTTCTAAGAACAATCTCTTCTTGACAAACTTTCAATTTTATTAATAGATAGAAATTTTATTTAATAGTGTTGGTTGGCCACGTTGATGAAGTAAGTTGATAGATAAATATTAATTGAATTAATAAATAATGAGTATTTTTATAAAATATAAAAATTTAAAATAATTTTTATATTTTTAAAATTTCTCAAATATTAGAACTTGAACTAAGTAATGATTGACTAGATATATGTGTGGCATTGTCTACATTTATTTCTACCTATATAACTGTTCATTGTAAAAGTGGAAGGACTTCAAATAAAAAGTGATGGACAAAAATTTCTGCACATATTTCTTATAAGTAAAAACCAGACGCATATATAAAATTAAGGATCTGTTTGAAAAGTCATTCTGGTAATGGAGTGTAATTATACTATTTAACATGTTTGGTTGGCCATGTAATTACATGGTCAACTGATAATTGGGTGTAATTGGTAGGAGGTAATTACACTTTCCAATTCTTAGGGAGAGACTGTGAATTGGTGTAACTGAATACTTTTTAATTTTTTTGTTTTATTTTAATTTTTAATTTTTTTGTTTTAATTTATTTTTATTATTCTAATATTTTCTAAAAATATATTTCTTACTTTTTATTATTTATACTTCATTTCATTCTCATTTTCAACTTTTACTTCATATGATTCCATGCAATTTTTCGTATTACCATTTTTTTTAATTCTATGCTTATTTTTTTCATTAGCATAATTTTTTTAGTGTTCTAATTTTTAAATTAAAGTAGAAGTTATTAATGAATAAAGTTATAGACTTACGTTTTTCCTTTCTTTTAAATCATATTTATGCATGTTATGTTGAAATTTGACATTAGAGTAGATTATGTTAAAATTTTTATTTTGAATTCAGAACTTATTTATATTTTCATTTTTATTTATTTTAGTAGTATTGCCTTGATATTTTATATTGTATATCATTTATTTTTTAGTTATATTTGATAGATTATCTTTTTGTCAAATGTTTTAATAATTTTATGATTATATTTATAATATTAATATTTTTGTCAAACATGCATTTCATGATGCTCAAAGAAACCTTATATTTTTAGTTTTTATAATTAATTTAATAAAAATATAATAATTTAAAAATATAAATCAATTATTTTTTATAATATTAGTAGCAACGTATGTTTATTAATTAATATATTTTCAGAAAGACAATTTATATCTTAAATATTTAATCTAATATCATTTATAAACGTCCTGATTTGTCTAATATGAATTTTAAGCTTAGATAATTAAATTTTATTTGTGCAACAAAACAGTAAACTTATAATCACTGTAATTACATTATGGCAAACAAACATGTCATTATAACTGTTAGATTGTGTAATTACTAGGATAATAATTATTATCCTATTAATTACATCAATTTCAATTACAAGGTGACTTTCGAAACAGACCCAGGAAATATTATCTAAATACAACTCTAAATTTCTCTACTATTTGAAAAAATTACGAAAATTCCTACTCTCCTATTCTCGGATACATCACTTTACGTGATTTATCGAGACGTCGGATATATCACTTTACATGATGTATCGAGACGTCGGATATATCACTTTATATGATGTATCGATCGGATACATCACTTTTTGTGTGTATCAGGACGTCTAATACATTATTTTATGCGATGTATCGGTTGAATACATCACTTTATGCGATCTATCAATTGGATACATCACTTTATGCAATGTATCGGTCGGATACATCGCTTTTCGTGATGTATCAGGATGTCAGATATATTATTTTATGCGATGTATCGATCGGAGACATCACTTTACACGATCTATCGATCGAATACATCACTTTATGTAATGTATCAGGACGTTTTGGGATGCATTCGAATTTCACTAAATTTAAAAAAAAAATTGTAATTTGAAAAAAATATGAATAAAATGTAATTAACTCTTAACACTATGAGATTTGTCTAATCCTTCCTAAAATTAAATCATCGGCCTGCCTTTTAGTTAGTCACTCATTCTATGAAAGTTTTGTAAAAATATATGTCAAGTAGTGTACTCATCCGCATGGTAATAATAAGTTAAAATAGTAATGTTAAAAAATTAATCTTTAGTAATTTTGTTTTGGAAGAATGTTAAAATGAGAACTTGTCTAAAAAAATGTTAAATGTTAAGAACTCATTTAAATTAGTGCAAAACTCTCCAATTAGTTATTTGTTTGTTAGCATGAGTTAGTGACACTTATGATTCTCAAGTTGTTATTGTAAGATGCAATTAAAAAGGTTGATATTTGTAAATTAGAAAGAATCCTCGTTTTAAATTAATTTGTGAACAATTGAAATACTCCATGAAAACCTCATTATCTCTCAAACCTATTTGTATTTTAATATATCATCACCATCAATCTCCTTAAAATTCAAAAAAACATTCTAAAGAGATTAGAATAAAATATCTAACTTCTTCTTTTATAGCTTTCTCTCAAACCCTTTCAAAATTCATGTATGAAAGCAATAATCTCTTAAACTCTCTTTCGTTTATAGCATTATAACTTTTTGATAGAAAGAGACACATATAATCAAAGTCAATTAATAGAATTCAAAAAATATATTTTAAGTTCTTCATTATCTTTTTCTGAAATTCACAATTTTCTCTACTTTTCTATATTTCTTGGCTTTCTTCTTCATCCCTACAAGCCCCAATAAAGAATATACTTGGACAAAATTGCTAGTTACTTCATGATTTTGTTGATTTTGAGTTTATTTAGTTTAGGTTCAAAGATTAGTCAAATTAACTCTCAACAAATAAATAGTATTAGGTTCAATGCTTTCTTATCTAATCTTTATCTCTAATGTTGACATGTTTTGTGTAATATCTACTTTCACGTCTTTAACATCTATCATGGCTCTGATACCAACGGGGGAAGGGGGTCCAGAAAATCGCTGGTTCGTTAAGTCAAGTATCCGAGTGGGTATATTTTCATATCTAACAATGTTATTATCTTGTTTAACAAGTAAAATTAAGCCTCCTGAGGAGGAATATGTTATGTCTAAAGTAAACATAATTTTTGAAAGAGAGTAACTTTCAAGAGCAGTGTAATATTATAACAGTATAATATTTCAACTTAAATAAAAAGTCAAGGGTCCAACACGCTTCCATACCTGTCCCGTTTTGATCAAAATTACATCGGGTATCCGTCGAGACTTTTACTGGATATTGCAATCCCAACCTGAAAACAGATAACTTCTCTAACGTTCCTTCAGCGTAACTCAGCACAGCCTTAGTTCATTTTTTATTCTAAGGCGTAAGGGTGATATGGAAGGGGAGATTTGTCTTTTTATAAAAGGAAAAAGATTATAACAGTAATAATAATATTTTCTCAAGAAAGTAACTCAAAAACTTCTTAGTTTTTATTCATATCTTGATAGTGGAGGTATTTTACAAAAGACAGGAGAGTATTTGAGGTTCCTTTTTTGATCGATGCCTCTCTATGTTACAAACTGTCTCCTTTTATAGATGAAGGAGACGGATTTCAACTACGGACTTCAAAATTAGAAAATAAAGTGATAATGACCTTATATCTATCCTAAACATCTAAAGACTATTCTATCTTACAAAATGACGAAAGTGTCATCTTCCTCTTATTTTCTACGCTAAAATTATTACAAAATGACAAAATATTAGCTATTAGTCACTATCATCTCTTATTACAAAATGACAAAAGGTTAGATATATGTCACTATCTTCTCCTTTGTCTTTTCTTCTATCTTTGATTTCTTTCGTGTCTTCTTGCCTTTTCTATTTCTATCTTCTTCTTCCATTTGTCAAAGTAGCCAAGATAGTAGGACCACCTATCACAAAATGACAAATGTGCCTCTATCTTACTAAAATGAATCCTTATCTTCTACATCTTGATTTTTATCTCTTTTTCCACACGTAAGAGCTTTATTCGGATGATGTGGACATGACATCTTCAATTATCTTTTCTTTTCTCGGAGAGCAGAATTCACACGTCCCTTTGGCGTGCTTTCTCATCTCACATAATCGTTGTTGTGGACTTGATCTAATAATTCCCTTATTAATCAGGTCTATCTTGGTTTGCATATATCTTTTTGCTGATGGTGGTGTAGTTTTAGCAGGGGCAATCATAATTGAGGAATGTATTTTCGTTCCTCCATAGGTCCTGAATCCTCTTTTGAAACTATGTTCCATGTTTTGCAATACAATTCTTAATCCAATAGCAAGTCTATAATGGACATCTTTGTTGGAGAATCTCTGAAATATCTTTTCTTGAAAATTATTTACAATATTAAAATCGTCGGCCTTTTCAATTTGAATAAAATGGTAGGCAGGATATCTTTCTTCTTTGTAGAAATCTGGTTCGGCAGAAATAAACTTAAGGACCAAGATATCTTTGATGATAATCGTGGGGTTATTGGGATTACAATCTTTAATTCCGTCTTGTACCCATGACGGTAATCTACTAATTTTCAAAAAATTTGGAGAAGTAAGATAAATAGAATTTATCGCTCCAAATCATATCAGTATCTAATTTCTTGGGGGGATGAATCTTGTAAATAATTGATTCGAGGATATATCCCCGTAAAATCAATGTATCTGTTGGAAGTAATTTTAAGAGAAAATAAATCTCTCATTATCTGTTCTTGATCTCCAATGGCTTGAAGTATCTTATCGAATTTTTCTTTATATTCCAAAGTAACTCCTTTTTGAGGCAATTGGGGCCTGAAAGATATATTTTCATACTTATCTTTTTCTTCCATATTTGTCGAGGTATTATCATCTTTATTAGCTTTTATCAAGCTATTAACAATATCATAAGAATCACTGCATTGTCCAATTTTGGACGTTATCTGGGCACATACGCAGTTGTTCAAAATCGAAATTAGCAATTTCGATAATATCTGAAACTGCCTTGCGGGGTATGTGCCCAGATAACGTCCAAAATTGGACAATGCAACGATTCTTATGATATTGTTAATAGCTTGATAAAAGCTAATAAAGATGATAATACTTCGACAAATACGGAAGAAAAAGATAAGTATGAAAATATATTTTTCAGGCCCCAATTGCCTCAAAAAGGAGTTACTTTGGAATATAAAGAAAAATTCGATAAGATACTTCAAGCCATTGGAGATCAAGAACAGATAATGAGAGATTTATTTTCTCTTAAAATTACTCCCAACAGATACATCGATTTTACGGGGATATATCCTCGAATCAATTATTTACAAGATTCATCCCCCAAGAAATTAGATACTGGTATAATTTTGGAGCGATAAATTCTATTTATCTTACTTCTCCAAATTTTCCGAAAATTAGTAGATTACCGTCATGGGTACAAGACGGAGTTAAAGATTGTTATCCCAATAACCCCACGATTACCATCAAAGATATCTTGGTCCTTAAATTTATTTCTGCCGAACCAGATTTCTACAAAGAAGAAAGATATCCTGCCTACCATTTTATTCAAATTGAAAAGGCCGACGATTTTAATATTGTAAATAATTTTCAAGAAAAGATATTTCAGAGATTCTCCAACAAAGATGTCCATTATAGACGTGCTATTGGATTAAGAATTGTATTGCAAAATATGGAACATAGTTTCAAAAGAGGATTCAGGACCTATGGAGGAACGAAAATACATTCCTCAATTATGATTGCCCCTACTAAAACTACACCACCATCGGCAAAAAGATATATGCAAACCAAGATAGACCTGATTAATAAGGGAATTATTAGATCAAGTCCACAAACACAACAACGATTATGTGAGATGAGAAAGCACGCTAAAGGGACGTGTGAATTCTGCTCTCCGAGAAAAGAAAAGATAATTGAAGATGTCATGTCCACATCATCCGAATAAAGCTCTTACGTGTGGAAAAAGAGATAAAAATCAAGATGTAGAAGATAAGGATTCATTTTAGTAAGATAGAGGCACATTTGTCATTTTGTGATAGGTAGTCCTACTATCTTGGCTACTTTGACAAATGGAAGAAGAAGATAGAAATAGAAAAGGCAAGAAGACACGAAAGAAATCAAAGATAGAAGAAAAGACAAAGGAGAAGATAGTGACATATATCTAACCTTTTGTCATTTTGTAATAAGAGATGATAGTGACTAATAGCTAATATTTTGTCATTTTGTAATAATTTTAGCGTAGAAAATAAGAGGAAGATGACACTTTCGTCATTTTGTAAGATAGAATAGTCTTTAGATGTTTAGGATAGATATAAGGTCATTATCACTTTATTTTCTAATTTTGAAATCCGTCTCCTTCATCTATAAAAGGAGACAGTTTGTAACATAGAGAGGCATCGATCAAAAAAGGAACCTCAAATACTCTCCTGTCTTTTGTAAAATACCTCCACTATCAAGATATGAATAAAAACTAAGAAGTTTTTGAGTTTTGAGTTACTTTCTTGAGAAAATATTATTATTACTGTTATAATCTTTTTCCTTTTATAAAAAGACAAATCTCCCCTTCCATATCACCCTTACGCCTTAGAATAAAAAATGAACTAAGGCTGTGCTGAGTTACGCTGAAGGAACGTTAGAGAAGTTATCTGTTTTCAGGTTGGGATTGCAATATCCAGTAAAAGTCTCGACGGATACCCGATGTAATTTTGATCAAAACGGGACAGGTATGGAAGCGTGTTGGACCCTTGACTTTTTATTTAAGTTGAAATATTATACTGTTATAATATTACACTGCTCTTGAAAGTTACTCTCTTTCAAAAATTATGTTTACTTTAGACATAACATATTCCTCCTCAGGAGGCTTAATTTTACTTGTTAAACAAGATAATAACATTGTTAGATATGAAAATATACCCACTCGGATACTTGACTTAACGAACCAGCGATTTTCTGGACCCCCTTCCCCCGTTGGTATCAGAGCCATGATAGATGTTAAAGACGTGGAAGTAGATATTACACAAAATATGTCAACATTAGAGATAAAGATTAGACAAGAAAACATTGATGGTAAATTTGATAGAATAACTGACTCACTAAGGTGTGATGAGAATTTTAATGATATAGATATAAAATGAAAAGACATCCTACTTTTGCAGATATAAAAATAGATAATAATTATTTATGGAAGTTTAGAAAACACTTAAAAGATACCCAAAATAGTAAAGAAAAATGCAAAAGATTATTACGTTTAATGTTAAAAGATAACAAAAGCGAGATAGATTCTATAATTAGGACAAAACGAATTCTAGATGATCATGATGAAGTCATAAAAGGACTAACAGATAATATAAAACTTATTAAAATTGAGATTGAAACTCATAATTCAAGTATAGGATAATGAAACGACTATTTCCGAAGTAAATTATCGTTCTTTGTATTTCATATATCTTGCTTTATTTTTAGAGGATCTTGTTCATTCAATAATTTATAATTGGATTTATTTTTCATTTTATCCTAGACTAGCTATCTGATTTTTGAAATAATAGTTTCTTAGTAAATTTATATTATGATTTTCATTTATTATATCTTCATTATTAGCAAGTATTTTTTCTTGTACTCTCTTTATCTGTTCGGACATGGTATGATCTAATTTTTGTGAATATCTTTTAAGAGCTTCGTCTTTTATCTTAGCATTTTTTAAATTTCTTTGAGATGTCTAATATAATCGGTTATCTTCTTAAAATGGAAAGAATATAATTTTAAAAATTAAAAACAAACATTCGTATCCATAGATTCTTTACGACTTTGCCAACCATGGTTCTTAATCGTGAAAGCAATCATATGATGTGGCGATTAACATTTTTTTCTTAACTCTTATGTATGACATGGTAATGGAGAAGTAAAAGAATAACCTTGAATGAGAATTTCTTTGATAGAAAATATGAATTTATATAGGCAGAGTGGAGGAATATCATAAGGTGTCATAAATTTACAAATTAAATTTTAGGAGTTATGAAGATTAGAAAAAGTGATTATGAATATTATTAAGAGTATAAATTGAAGAGATGTGAGTTATAAGTAGTTATTTTTATTAAAGAAATATTAAAAGGAAGAAAAATATTCAATCTTCCACCTTTTTAAATGCTTCCACCGCAAGGTCATGTCATATTGATTGCTTTTATGTAGGTTCCACCGCAAGGTCATATTCAATCTTCACAATTTTTCATTTTTGTTACAGTTACATAATTCATGAAAAGGACTTAATTGTCATTAAGGTCATGTTATATTGATTGCTTTTATGTAGGTTGATTTTAATATTGCTCCCTACGTGGGTTGATGATAAATTGGTTTTCATCGTAAAGAATATTTAAATGCATATTATCTGTAATAAAAATATATATATTATAGTAAAAGGTGAAAAGTTCAGTAATTAAATTTAAAGACTTTTTGAGATGTTATAAATATAATAAAAAATTAATGAATGAAAAATGTTCAAAAAAAAAGAAAATAAATATGAATGGAGGTCATACAGAGGTGCCAAATCACCTCTTCTATGATCCTCATTTATATATATAGTTTAATAAATATAATAAGATATACAATCTCTCATTACACCATCATTAAATTATTTTAACTCAACACTAAATTATAGGAATATTCAAGAAAAGAAACTTAGCAATTGCATATCAAGTAACATACTTTTAGAGAAGATGAATAGATTATACATATGGCGTTACTAGTGATTCTTTACTTCAAGTATTGCTAATATTCGCTTAAGAAAGAAGACAATCAAATAACTTTATTTATTGGAGGCAAAATCTAAAGGGGTGAAAATCATCTACCCCTTCAATTTTACTTTAAAATTCAAACTACCCCCTTAACTTGCCTTAACTTGGAGAAATAATTATTCTCCCTCTTTTTTTCTAATTGACTTTTTAAATATTTATTTTATCCTTGGAATTATCAATTTTTATCTTTCTTTTGATACTTCTTTAAAATCATACTCTTTTCATTTCATATTAAGTAAATTTGTGAGGAAATGCACACATATTAATAAAAACATTCAAGGATATAATTTGAACCACACTTTTCACTATTGTCCTTTATAAAAACATAAATATAACTTTGCAAGTAGTGTTATTTATCTTCTAGAAAATATAAAACTTCAATAAATGAAAGGCCAAATATGGAAAAAGTTTCAAACATCTATCTTAAACTTAAAACAATTCAATTATTTTAAACAATGAAAAATTCCTCAAAAATTCACTTAATATGGAATGGAGGGAGTAATATTTTTTATTTAATTTTTATAAAAAAACATATTTCCAATAAAAAAATATAAATTTCGTCTAGAAAAATGAAAAATATTGATTAAGTATATAAGCTAATGTCATTCTATAATGAAATAGATGAACAAAATAAAAAAAATTATAATTTTAACGAAATTCATAATGTGATAGCCTTAAAAACGTATTTAGATGAAGTCATACAAAAATAATTAATAAAAATAAAAATATTTAATTATATTTTCTTAAAAACTTATCTATTTATATGTAAATAAATTTAAAATATAATTTTAAAAGAATTTCATTAATAACAATGAAAATTCATTTATCTACATAGATAATATAGAATAAGAGACAAACATAATACATAAACATGCATTTTAATTTGTGTTCAAATAACATCTATGTCCTCAAATTTTGAGTGTTCACAAATAAGCACTTAAACTTGTATAAAGTAGAATAAATAGATACACACATTTTACATGACAATTTACGTGAGATACACTCGAACTGATTTGTATTATGCCAGTTAGGGCACATGTTATGCAATGTGTAGGACGTGTGCGTCTAATTTTTTAAACTTTAGACACACGCGTTGGACTTTAAATTGTCTTAAGACGATTCATAAATCCCACTCATCTTGTTCCAATTCAATTTTCAAGTTTCTGAACCTTGATCTATGACCAAATCTACGATCCGTAAAACTTTCTATGACTCATAAACTTGAGACATAAACTTTGAATTAATTTCTTGATTTCTGAAGTTGGTGTATAGTTCTCATCAACAGTCCATAGTTTCTTTTACGGCCTGTAGATGGCGCCCGTAAAAGTCAATTTTTTTGCAGACTTGAAATATTTCTGAGATCATTCTGAATTAGGGACTTTTGGCGTATTATAATGTCTCCCCTTGAGAACATTCATCCTCGAATGGAGTCTAACAAGGCTAGAAAGAGTAGGAAAAGATCCGCAACCCAATACTGAAAAGCCAAACATTAAAATTGATGGAGTGATTGACTCCAAACTTAAATATGAAGACTGAAGTGATTTCATGAACACACATGTATAATGAAACAGGAGAATAATCGAAAGATATGAATCTGAATCGAATACTATGAAGGAACTATTACCTCACTCTAGGACTGAATTCGAAGGAAAGAGATGGGGGTACTTAGCCATCATATTTGCTTCGGCTTCTCAAGTTGCTCCCTCAAGTAACTGATTCCTCCAAAGGACTTTTAATGAATCAACTTCTTTATTTCTCAGCTTATAAACATGCCAATCAAGAATCTCAACTGGATCTCTTTGTAAGACAGACTTTCCTTTACACCAACACTTTCTAAGGGCACAACTGAAGTTGGATCACCAATGCACTTCTTCAACAAGGACACATGAAACACTGAGTGCACTAATGTAAAGTCTGTTTGGCAAATCCAACTCATAGGCCACCTTACAAAAATGCCTCATAATTCTAAAAGGGTCAACATACCTAAGACTGAGCTTTTCTTTCTTACCAAATCTCATCATCCTCTTCGTAGGTGGAATTTTCAGATAAATCCAATCATCAATTTCAAATTCAAGCTTTCTTCTTTTCACATCTATATAGGATTTCTACCTACTTTAGGTTGTTCTCAACCTCTCTCTAATAAGTCAAACTATCTTCATAGCCTCATGAACTGACTGAGGCCCTATCAAAGTAACTTCACTAACCTCAAATCACCCTATAGGAGTCCTACACCTCCTACAATAGAGCGCCTCAAATAGATTTATCTAAATACTAGAGTGGTAACTGTTATTGTAAGCAAACTCAATCAAAGGCACATGATCATCCCAATTGCCATTAAAGTCGACACGCAAGATCTCAACATATTCTCCAAGGTCTGAATAGTGTTTTTGGCCTGGCCATCTGTCTGTGGATGAAAATTGTACTAAGCTTAATCTGAGTACCAAGGCCTTTCTGAAAATATCTTCAAAAGTGAGATGTAAACTGAGTACCTCTGTCTAAAATGATGGATAATAGAACTCCATGCAATTTCACTACCTCCCGAATGTAAAGTCTAGCATAATCCTCGGCTGAATAGGAAGTCTTAACTAGGAGGAAATGTGTTGACTTAGTATTCGATCTATAATCACTCAAATCGAGTCATATTGTCTACTCGTGCGAGGCAAACTAGTGATGAAGTTCATATTCAAATCTTCCCACTTCCAATTAGAAGTACTGATATTTTGAGTCATACCGTTTGAGTTTCGATGCCCAACCTCAATTTGTTTGGAAATTTGGACACTCAACCACAAATTCTACGTTATCCTTCTTCATGTCATTTCACCAATTGACTTTCCGTACGTAGCTCACGATACATCATAGTGACCATATCGAGTCCAGATCTCTTGGAAATGTCACATTCTTTGACTCTGAGCTAGTAATAGCCTGATCTGAGGTGTATGTTAGAGAAGAAACTCACACCCTGAAGCTGATCGAACAAGCTATCAATTCTGGTGATGAAATACTTATTTTTGACTGTGACTTTATTCAACTAACGATAATTAATGCACATTTTGAGATAACCATATTTGTTATGCACAAAGAGAACTAGAGCACCACATGAAGAGAGATTGGGTCTGATGCTCCACTAGGCAGATCCTCTGGCCTGAGCCTCACGTGGCGAAGCTATTCTTGTCGTCCAACACTTCATCAATTTTTTAACCATTTCATTTATTAAACACATAACACATTGCATCATAACGAGTAATGATCAAGAGTAATTAACATATTTTTAGAATAACGTATAAATATTGACAAATCATTTCCAAAAGAGGTATACATATGTTTGTCATCAATTAAGTAAACTAAATCAGATCAACATTTTTTATTTCCAAAAACTAAAAGTTATATATATAATAGTTTATTCCTCAAATCTACAAATAATATTGACGTGGTTTTTATGTTCATGTATTCGATGATACGAGGTATATGCAGAATAATCTGCTCTTTTTCTATACATTTTATTAAATAACGCAATACAAATGAGAAATAGACGTGTTGTGTGTGTATATATATATAATAGTAAGAAAATAAATTTTATGGACATGTTACGATTACTTGTATCCGAAGTAATAATTTTGTGATAATTATTTTAAAATTTATTCACTCTTTTAGTATTTTAATTTTTGTACATGGGATTTGGACTTGTTGGGTTTGATATGTTCTTTTATTCAACTAAACACAAAATAATTTCAACAACAACGACGACTCAGTGAAATTCCACAACGTGGGGTCTGGGGAGGGTAAAGTGTACGCAGACTAAAGTGTACGCAGACCTGACTCTTATCAAGGTAGGACGACTTTTTTCGAAAGACCTCCGGCTCAGTAAAATCAAAAATCAAAAAAATAAAGTCAGATAAGAATGAGAAGTTTAAAGCAATATAGAAAAGCAAGTAGCGAAAGCCACCCAGATAAAATAGAGCAGTCAAAGTACATAAAATAATGAAAGTAATAAATATTAATAGTCATCGGACCACAAAGAATTATAGCGCGCCTACAAAATAATCTCAAATTAAATTTATTTTAATTTGAATAGAGTCGAGTTGGATCAATATTTTTCAATTGAATTTGTATATCAGATCAAATATGAAAATACAGTAAAAATAATTTAACCATGTGAAGTTAATTTTCTGGCATATGTGATTTTGTGTTAATAATGACGTTGTTTTGTAATTTTTGTGTTAGAAAATATAGTTAAGTTTGGCGAAACAAACTCATTTGATCAAAGATATATATATATATTTTATAATAGTTACGCCTTTATTATTATTATTTAATTCGTATCTTTCCATATTTCTTGTTGGTAATACTTTGACAATGATAAATCTAGTTAACTTATTTGGAAGAAAAATATTAATATTTCTGATCATGTTTGGAATTTAATAATTAGTTGGTTGACATATATATTGAGCAAGACAATTGTTTGAAAAACTAGGATTCTTCTATGGGCACCATTTTTGAACTTCAGAAAATTCCCAAGAGATCCATCAATGAAGTACCCATGGTCTACGTCACAAAATTCATCTCAGGTTAAGAATATGTACAACAAATATCCATGGGCCACTGAAGAAGACTATGAAGTACTATGAGTATACAAGTTCCTTTGTATGATGCTGAATTATTATTGTACTGTAATGCATTTTACGATCCAAGCAACAAGTGTAGAAGAAAATATAGCTATATAAAGTTGTCGTGATCAAACAAGAAATGATTAAATTAACTATTACTTACTTTTGTCAGCTTGTCTATATTCCGTATGCTTTATACATGTATCAGATGATAGGATAAATAATTTATATGTCAAGTGCACCAACATCAAGTAAATCCACTTCTATGTCTCCATCGCAGGAACATGACATAACCTCTAGCTCTGTTTTTAAATATTCTAGTTTCTCAATGTTGACCAAAATTATTTTTGGTTAAAAGCTATGAAATTGATTCAAAGGCAAGTGAATTGGGAAAAGATAGTCTCCCGCTTTTTAAGAAAATCGATTCAAAGACCAGTGAATTAGGCAAGTGCTAAATGCACTTGGTAAATGGATGAATAACTTAAAAAATAATAATCTGATTTTCAGGCCCCAACTTTAGTTAAAATTCAAACTCCTTCCTCAACCTTAGAACAACAATCAAACTTTTCCCTCAATTTTGAACAACAATCAAACTCCCTCCTTTATCCTATGCAATGTCCATTTTACCCTTGTTTATGTCACATATATATAATAACTCTTTATATTATATATAATTTATTTTTTAATCTGGGTATTTATAACCTTTTTCTTAAGTTCATTAACATTATGTGTAGGATAATAGTTTTATGAATTTGTCACAAAATTTAATATTATTTGCATGACCGTTATTTTAATATTATATGCATTAAGCATGTGTATATGTCTGTATGCGTACATTTTGTTTGTCTTTCTCTACTCTCTTACTAAATATGAATATTATTTTTATGACCGTTATTTCAATATTATATGCATTAAGTGCGTGTATACATACATATGAATATATGCTTGTCTTTTTCCACTGTCTTACTCCATGTGTTTCATATTTGCTTGGACCTTCTTGATATGACACCTCTTAAAAAATTAATTAGAGGTGTATTTTACTAAACTAACATTATTAATAAAGCTTCAGAGTCCTCTCTCTATCACAGGGTGGTGCTGAAGCCCTCGCGCGACCTCGAGGTCGACCTCTACCCCTAGCTGGGTCTCTATCCGCAGACCCCCTATTTTCTACCGCATGTGCGAGCATCTTGTGAAAGAGTGAAACAAGTGAGATTTCAGAAAATCAATAAGACACTACATGAAAGTGATACCAAAGAGGAAATCTTCTTGACGACATCCCAAACATTCTCGATGTAAGTGTAACACTCCGTACCATTCTAACTTAGATCGATCCCGAAGAAGACAAAAAAAGTTTGAGAAAAAGAACTGTCAGTGACACTAGGAGCCCCTCCATGAGCCATGAAAGTTTTCACAAACTGTGGAACTGATTCGTGAAACCCCCACCCCTTTTTTTGTCACCTTCTACGGTGAGTCTCATGGGGTCGTGGAAATGACCCGTGAACCCAGCCCTTTAGAGGTAGTTTCTAGTACCCCTTTCACTGTTACCTTCACGGGCCGTGAAGGGTTGTATGATCTATGAAAGGGCACCCGTAGATAGCTTCGCGCAGTTTTAATGAGAGACATTTCGATCTTTTCTCACCTTTTCCAAACTAAAACCAAGACATTGTAGGACTAAAAGTAGCCCCTTATCCGTACCCAATGATATTTTTCTCTCATTAACAATTAGAATATTTTTAGAGCGAGGATTGGAAAGAAGAAGAAGAGCTAGGATTCAAGATTTTTAGTGAACATATTATATAATATAAGGTTGTATTATTTAGTTCTATGCATTGTTTTGAGTATAAAGAATGATATATTTCATCTTTTAATTGAGAAAGAGTTTGAACATGAGTTTGAGTTTTGAGAAGTCTTTATTCACTATTTTGAGCATGATTATTATTGAGTCTAAATGAGTTGAGCAATAATTCATTTAAATATCTATTTTGAGATTGAGTTGAGATATCAAATTATGCTTTTAAATGAATTCATAGAGTTGAGAATACAACTACCTTAGAGAGAAGAGATAAGTTGAACTGATTGAGTAAAGCCCGATGAGACTAAATGAGTTAATTGAGTACATATACTTACTTGAGATATGAGCATAATAAATATATTTTTGAGAGTAGTATTGAGCACAGATTTGGGGTAAGAGTATAGAGCAACTCTAACTCCATAAACTACGTAGCCAGCGTAGGATATGATCGTACCTTCTATTCGGAGAATTCCTCATATCCTCATTGATGGCTTTTATATAGATCCATGAGATGTGTTGCATTCTTTACCTTGCAAGGTGTTGGACGACTGTGGAAACGATAATAATTTATTATATCATCACGTTGCTCATAAGTTATGGTTGTCGGTTAAAGAAACTCCCCAAAGAGTAAAATATTATTATTTATTTTCACTGAGTTGCAGTTATATATATTTTTGCAAAGCATTGTCTATTTCATTATTGCATACTTTACTAAGTTGAGCTTATTAAGTACTCATTGTTTGAGTTGAGTTGAGTACTCTGAAGTTAGTTTCTTTTAAGCTATTTTACATATCGTACATTCCATGTACTAACATCATTTGGTGCAGAATCATTTTATGATGCAAATACAGGTAATAGAAATTCTCAACAGGCACATTGTTAAAGATTGGATTTTCATCCAACCTTTTGGTGAGAGCTCTTTGCATTCAAAGGCGCTCTTGATCTTTTATTTTAGTCTTTGGATTATTAGTATTTTGAGGTAGCCATGGTCCTGTTTCGGTACCTATTTTCAGAGTCAGTTTTAAATGCTTCATAGACTAGACAAACAAAGTTTGAGTTCTTTCAGTTATTACATATATTATGTTTTACATAATTACATTACATATAGAGTATTCTAAGACTATTATCGAGAAATTGCATTTATGTCCATATATGCCTACCTGAGTAGTATCTTTTATGAGACTAAGTCTTTCGCTTAGTGAGTAGCTCGGACAAGGGTTCACTTGGAGACTAACAATAGTTTCTGAGTGCCAGATCTGCCTCGAGTGTACACTCGAGGTGTGGCAAACTTGGTATCAGAGTATAGAGTTCAAGAGTCCTAGGATGTGTATGAAACCAAGTCTATTAGACTCAGTGTGAAATGTGCCACACCTATAATGGGGAGGCTACAAGACTTTAGAAATTATTTCACTTCTTTCTTACTTCACTTAATGAGATAGAGTTTAACTCTATAAAATCTCCTCCTATTCATGCATTTCACATTTTCAGATCATACCTTCCAAATGCATCTTGAGCCAGAGGAACATCGCCAACGATGAAATTCAACAATCATCCAAAATGCAGACCTAGGACAGAGCCCGAGCAACTAAAACTGAGAATGAGAATGGAACGTAAGAGGTTCCACAGAGTGCTCAACCTGCTATGACTTCTGAGGCAGAGTTTAGAAGAGCAATTTTTATGCTCACACAATTGATGGTTGCTCAATCCGGTCGCCAGACTCCAATTCCTAGATCTAGTTCTTAAGAGTCATCTATTTCTACGAGGATTATAGACTTTCTGAGGATGAACACACCAATATTCATTGGATTCATAGTTGAAGAGGATCCATAGAGCTTCACTGATAAGATATGGAAGATTTTGAAAGTGATGCTTGCAATAGAAATTGAGGGAGTCTGTAACACCCCCTAAAACGTTGTATATCGGTATTTTAATTCTCGACGAAAATGATAATGTCTCTGTATTTTGGGCATAACTTTTCATAGAATAGTCCAAATTAGGTGATTCAAATTTCTGAGTAACCAAAACATCATTACCTACAACTTTCATAGAACATATCTTAAGATTTGGAGTTTATGTAGATCAAATAAATTAATCTTTGCAAGACATAGTGCTGTGACGGAATAGAGTATTTATAGAATAAAATTCATATATCGATGTAGCATACTCCAAATTGGATGATTCTTGAACTAACTGAAACTAGACTTCTATATCTACAATTCTTATGAAGACACCAAATCCTAATAAGGAATTTATCTTGTTCAAACGCAACTTTGAAAATGGATATTCCGTTAAAAGAGATCTCATCTCACCTACCATAGAAAGATCTAGAACCATTTGACATCATTCATGACATCAAAATCCTCCATTGAATTTTCAAGATCATCCTTTGTAATTAATTTTATTTATTGTTAGGTCGCTCCTCCACACCTATAAATACCCACCTTATTTTCTCATTTTTTCATCAAGCTTTCTTAAGCAACTCTTCTCTCTAAACACTTGTTTACTCATTCTCAAATATATTTTTAGTTTTAGTAGTATAAAAATACTTTTTCGGTGATTCTTATACTTCGGGTAGTACACAAAATGCTCCGGCAAGAAGAAAAGGCTAGGGGTCCAAGTTCCAATTTGGAGTAAAGCTTTCGATTTAAGGTATGTAAGGCTTTTATAGCATCGGATTGAGTTCGTTCATGCACCCAATATTTAAATTCATTATAATTGAGTTATGGTTGAGTTTTATCCAAATCTTGAATTCTAAATGAATGAATACTTCTTCTATTGAGTTAGATATATTTATGCATCAATATTATTATTATTGTTATCTCTCATATTATTGGAATTATTGTTCATGGCTACTTTCCCATGAATCCTAATTGATTTGATGTTCATGAATATTTTTACACATGTTTTGAGTAAAGATGTTGGCTTTTTAATATTTTCATTGATAAAAAGAGTGATATGAATTAATACTATATATGTATTTTATTGAGTTTTGAAAGAACAAAAGAGTTGAGTTTAAATGAATTTGAGTAAATGATGTTTTGAGCAAGATGTTTTGATGAGATGTAAATGATGTTTTTGAAGTATAATGATTGATGAAGAGGTAATGAGATGAGTTTCATGATTTAAATTAAAGTCCAAAGAGACTAGATGATGAGATTAATATGAGCACATATTTTGGGAGTGGTATTGAGCACCGAGTTATGTAAGAGTTTAATTGACTCAAACCCCAGAACTACGTAGCCAGCGTAGGATGGAGGCTATGCCTCTTAAGTCCCAAAAAGAGGACTTTGATGAGTGGATCCAAGATAGTGATGTCCTTTACCCTGGCAAGGTATTGGATGGATGTGGCAACGACATCACTTTGTTGTATCATCGCTAGCTTATAAGTGATGGTTGTCGGTTAGAGAAACTCCCAACTGAGTAAGTATTTCTTATTATTATTTTAAATTTATATTACATAGTAATGTTGAGATGATGTTAAGTTCTGAGCTGAGGTTTTCTGAGAGGAATTTCTTGATATATGTCCTTACCTTCCTACCATTTTACATAATCGTACATTCCACATACTGACCTGCATCGTTTTATAATGCAGATACAGGTGTTAGAGATCCTGAACAGGCGCATCATTAAAGATTATTATTTTCCAGCTATTTGGTGAGTCCTTCTTGTATTCGGAGGAACTCTCTATCCTTTTATTATTTTTGAGTATAATGTTTCTTTTAAGGTAGCCATGGACATGTCATTGGCACCATCTAAGAGTATTAGAGGCTTCATAGACAGAGTTTGATGATGTAATCGGAGTAGTTCTCATTAGAAACTACTTCTTCTAAGAATTATCTATTTTTCCTTTGATGTTGATGATGACAAGCCCATATTAGTATTCTTAAGTTTTCCGCTGATGAACAAATGAGTAATGAGACCAAATGGTTCTCTCGAAAGCCATAGATGGTTTCTAAGTGTCGTCCATGCCTAGGGTACCCTCTCGGAGCGTGACAAACTTGGTATCAGAGCATAAAGTTCAAGATTCCTAGGGTGTCTATAAAGCCGTGTCTAGTAGAGTCTTGCTTATGGGTATGTCGTACACCACACTTATAATCAGGAGGCTATAGGACATTAGAAATTATTTCACTTATTTCATAATCTTAGTTCGTGCGATAGAGTTTCTCTATAAAAAACTTTCTTTCTAATTCGTGCATTTACACATTTCAGACATGCCTCCTAAACTTTCAACCAACCAGAGAAACGCTGCCAGCATTGAGGTTCCACAGTCAGAGATGTATCCACGGAGAACTAGGGGGCCGACCTGCAAGGTCTACTGAGGTACCCCAAATACCTACTGTTCAGACCACTCCTACTTCAAAGAAAGATTATTTTCGAGGAGCGATTGTTATGCTCACCCAGTTGGTGGTTGCTCGAAATAGTAGCCAGAGTTCACCAACTCCTAGCTCTAGTTATCAAGAGTCGTCTGCTACAACGAGGATTGGAGATTTTTTGAGAATGAATTCGTCGGTCTTCACGGGTTCCAAGGTTGATGAAGACCCCCAAAATTTTATTGATAAGATGTGGAAGATACTAAAAGCAATGCATGCTACAGAGATCGAGGTGATTGAGTTGGTGTCTTATCAGCTCAAGAATATGACAAATATCTGGTATAACCAATGGAAAGAAAGTAGAGGTGAGGATGCAGAGCCTGCTCTTTGAGATGAGTTTGAAAGAGCATTCCTTGATAACTTCTTTCCCCAAGAGCTACGTGAAGCAAAAATTAAGGAGTTTGTGAACCTCAAGCAAGAGAGTATTACTGTGAAAGAGTATAGTTTGAAGTTTATTCAGTTGTCCAAATATGCCCCAGAAATGATTCCTCATGTGAGGTCTAAGATGAGGAAGTTTGTCTCTGGCCTAGGCAAACATGTAATGAAGAATGTAAGGCAATGCTAATGATTTCTGACATGGATTTTTCTAGATTGATGGTGTATGCTCAGCAGGTTGAGGATGACAAGAAAAAGGACCGAGAGAAATAAATATTGTATCATCGGAATCTACTTCTTCAAAATTATTTAGTTGTATAAATTCTTCTAAATTTATCATTTCTTCTATATCTTCATCGATTTCTATTTTCTTGTTATTATTAGCAAATTTCTTTGGGCATCTATTGGCATAGTGTCCTATCTCTTTGCAGTAGTAACATCTACATTCTTTTGGATTTTTTCTTTTATTATTCCTTTTGTAAAAAGGTTTTTGATATCGTGTTTATCCTTTCTTTTTGTAGTATCTAGTATTTCTCTTTTTAAAATATTTTTTCTTAAAGAGTTTCTTTTTCTTATATTTTCTTTTAATCTTTTTGTAATAATAGGGACTTTCACATCCAATCATTATAGGCATTTTAGGATTATCACAACATAAACTTATTTTCTTTCTTAATCCTTTTGTTGCTTTAGCTAATATGACATCTGCACACCATGTACTAAGACTATCTTTTAAATGAGTTATTCTTTTTCCTAAAGTATCGGCTGTTCCGGGATTATAAGTATCTATTAACTTTCTACCCCAAGGGTCTGGTATCTTAGTAAAAAACATCGGTAAATATATTTCTATATTTTTACCTCTATTGTAAACATAGTAATAATAATCTTGAAAGACACAAATATATTTATCTATTTCACACATATCACATAATTGTAATCTTAACAAAGCAATTTCGTATTTTTTAATCGTTGGAGGGTCTTTTAAAATATTACCTTCTCCGGCAAATTCTAATCTTATAGCTTCGGTAGCTCTTGTAATTAAATTAGCAATATTATCATCAGCACCAAAAATATCATTTCGAGTGGCCTCGTTTAAGTTTTGCCAAAATCTTAACACACTATTTAATAGACTTCGTTCTATAAAATGTTTAGTGGTGCCATAATCCATTTTGTTTACTGTTACTGCTATCCTTAAAGAAGTTTCTCATTTATCTATGGCTTCCTCAGTATTATTAATACAATCTAAATCTAGATATATTCCAAACGGATTAATCGCTTCAGTTTTCATTGATCCTACTGGAGTGTGACTATCTTTTGTTCTTATTGCAGCATTTATACCTGCATAAGCCCTAGAGGGTTTATTAAAACTTGTTCGGCTGGTTTCAGCCTGAGTAGGGAGCTCAGTAATATTGGGATTAAAATCTACTTCTGGTTTGACTGAATCCATTTTTAAGTTTATCATATCGCCTTCATTTTTTAACTGAGTTCCTTTTATATTTATTATAAGGCTATCTATATCTGAATTTTCGGAATCGGAGCTTACCATTTTAAATTATTTCCTCCATATCCTTCAGGTATTTTTATTTTTGAAACATGAGATCCTATAATATCTAAGGTTTTATTTATAGGTTCTTTATCAATTTTCATTTCTTTTTGATCTAGTATTTCTTTTAAAGTTTGAATCTCTTTAACTATTAAATTTCCAAAATAAATTATCGTTCTTTGTATTTCATATAAATCTTGTTCTATTTTTAGAGGATCTTGATCATTCAATAATTTATAATTGGATTTATTTTTCATTTTATCCTAGACTAGCTATCTGATTTTTGAAATAATAGTTTCTTAGTAAATTTATATTATGGTTTTCATTTATTATATCTTCATTATTAGCAAGTATTTTTTCTTGTACTCTCTTTATCTGTTCGGACATGGTAGGATCTAATTTTTGTGAATATCTTTTAAGAGCCTCGTCTTTTATCTTAGCATTTTTTTAATTTCTTAGAGATGTCCAATATAATCGGTTATCTAACCTTATCTCTGCGAAGGAGGGTTGTCGTTTCATTATCTAATTTCACAACACATACTCAATTCTAGAAAAGACAAATTCATTCCAACATGTAAACCTGTACAACCAGAGTTCTACGACTCCGTTCTTCATTTTAAAACTTCCTGTGGAAAACTATGCCACATTCCCAACCTATAATAAGAACATCACCACCAACAACTACGTCATAATTTACAATTCATCACTAAGGCACACAATAGACTTATCTAGATCATCACAGAGTCATGCTATTATAATCAGTCATAGTACTAGTCATCACGTAGACATATTAAGTCATCACAGAATCATACTATTATAAGCAATCACACGACAGAAAACTCATCACATAGACTTATTAAGTGATCATAGAACCATAATACTAAAGAACTTAGTCCAACGTTCTGATAGCCTTAGATACCTAGAATAAATATTATCAAAGCAAAAATCAAAGACTTGGCTTAAATCTCTTGAACCCTAGCTCTTCTCCTTCTCTCCAACTCTTTCTCTCAAAAGTTTCGATGCATTAATGAGAAAACAATCTGTTAGGTTGTCACGACCCAACCCCGTGGGCCGCGACTGGAGTCCGACCTGGACCCCCATTTACGTAACTGTTGACTACAGTCAAATTGGACTATGTATAACGTGATACTGCTTACAAAAACCTCAATGGGTTAAAACCTTTTCATGTTCATATAGCTTCCTAGATATATGAACCAAACACATGAACCCAGTGGGTGATAAAATATTCATACATGTGTGGCCTCTTTTATTTGTATCATATCATGAAAGGGAAAGACAGTCGATAAGGCTGCCACAATATAATAGCTTTTACAATATATCTCATAGGCATAACCGAAATAAACTCCTAAACAACCCACACACATATGTCTACAGACCTCTAAGAATAGGAACGACAACATATGGCGGGACAGGGCCCCTACCGTACCCCTGCATAAATAAATATATACATCGTGGGACCAGTACCCAGAAGCTAGGCTCTGAAATAGTGGAGCACTTCCAACATAGCTGAGCAGAAATCCTACGTTGGCGGATCTCTAAAATGAACATCTGTACCTGCGGGCATGAAATGTAGCCCCCAAAAGAAAGGGGGTCAGTACGATACATGTACTGAGTATATAAGCATACATAACTGAGATAACAACTAAAACAGGGATGCAAGAAACCAAGTATAGCATTTAATAGGGTACTGTACCTGCATCTCATAAAATAAAGTCATGTATACTATTATCACGTACCGTATCCGGCTCGCTCGGGGACTCGGTGTTACAAACACATCATCTATCCTGATAGGCATATGCATATTCCTAGCTCTGTGGGACGGACAACCCGATTCATGTATACAGCAAGCACATACCGAGGAACAATGGCCCGATCCATATGTCATATGATAATGCCGAGGTACGACGGCCCAATCCATATATTACATGATGATGCCTAGGTACCATGGCCCGATCCGTATAATGCATAATAAGGCCGAGGTACGATGGTCTGATCCATATAATGTATAATAATGCCGAGGTACGACGGCCCGATCCGTATATTGCATAATCTATCGTGGAACGTACGACCCGATCCTTACATAGCAAAATATGTCGAGGTACGTTCGACCCGATCCATATATATATATCATAATGCATATATATGCACGCAAAACTCTGTAACATATCAAACGTCCCTTAGATATCACCATGCCGCAGGTTCAAGGGACCTTAGGTATAGGAGCTTACACATCCCAACACTATTCAACCTATAGAAGGCTTAAGGGTCGTAGTTCAACTACTTCAAGGCCCTTATCATTCAAAAGTGGGTACAAGTCACGAGTTACATCCAGAATCTATAAATGGGGCTATATCCAAATCCATGTCCTATAGTACCTTTAGTATAGTCTTTCTAGAAGTAGGAAAAGACAAGCTTTACATGTACCATTTCCTAGCACATGGAAGACTTTGAAATTACAGGAGTTCCAATCAGTAGGAAGTGAACAAGAGCCTTAACTCACACTCAGAGTTTTAGGAGTGGAATAAATTCAAACTTCATATACATAATACTTACATCTAAGTCATGCCAAAAGAGAGAAAGAATAACTTTACATACACTACTTATCAGCATATAGAAGACTTGACGAATGGAAGGCTAACTACTTTAAGAGTCTTAACATTCAACAGTGAACACGAATTATGAATCATGAATCATGTTCAGAGCTCATGACTAGAGTTACCCCAAGATTCATATACATATCACTTGTCACGTAGATCTTAGACACGCCCAAAAGAAAGAACAGATAGGCTTTACATACTTATACCAAAACATGCCAAAAGAAGAAATAGCTTTACATACTTATGTCGAAAACATGCCAAAAGAAAGCTTCACATACCTCTGGTCGACTGCTTTTAGCCCGGCTTGTCCCGTCATCCTATGAACCTATTTAACATAAAAGTAATATGAATATAAACCCTTGTTAACTTTCTAGCAGCTTAGGTTACTCCTTAGCATCAATATAATCTATTTCGTTAGTCGTTTCCTCGACTAGTTCTTAAGTTTGTTAAGGCGTTAACGAAAATTGGGCAGCACCTCCCCTATAATGTGCCCTATCCGAATTTACAATTAGGTCCCTAATACCTAAAGCCAACCAAAAACAATAACCTGTAGCAATTCATACCAACAATATAAAACATAAACTCCAAATGACTTATTCAAAAATATGGTATCACAATAGGGCGTCTAGCCTTTATTTTGTAACGCCTTTAGTTATACGCCACAAGGGTCATGTGGATTCAACCATCAGAAACCTAACCCACATTAGAACATATTTAGGCCCTGCAAAAACACATTACACCCCTACAGCAACAACTCACAAGAACGACACTTTATTTCGACGACAATTCACTTCTAGTGACTCCAATTTAGTTTATTTCGGACGTCAAGCATTTTTATCATATTTTCACATTTCCAAAAACTTACACAACGTACAATACCCTCTATAACAACACCATAAACTCCAATTCAAAAGGAAAGGCCTTACCTTACGTTAAACTTGTCAAACTCGCCAAACCTATCCAAAATGTAAAATCTGGGCAGCCCACTGTCTTATATTGTCGCTTAGTTTCGGAGGGGTAATTGAGGGAAAAAAGATTTGTGGCCTCAATGAAAGTTATATACATGTGTATCAAGGTCGCAAAAATTTTTGAATTACCCCTACAGCAATTTTGTACGAAAATATATGCCCAAAATACTCACAGCTGTCCGTGTAGGATTTCTAAAATGGAATCTGGGCAGCAGCTCCCCCATGCTTCACCACCCTTTTTCGAGCAGAGAAAAGAAAAATGGGTTTTATAGTCTAAATTAAAGTTATATCCCTATAAAATAGCTTTCCAAAATATCTTGAATCACTTGAAACGAAGCCTTACACAAGGAGTTATACTCATTTTACTAACAACGGTATCATTCAAAAATAGGTCTATTAACAAGAACAAAAACCTCGTCTTCTCCCTAACGATAATTTTTATGTTGTTAAACACCGTCATACCACCATAGGATACCATAAATAATTAATTCACAGAAAGAAATCGGGGAACTTACCTTTTTGAAGCAAACCCGTAGGTCTCCTTTCTTGCTCCCTCACATTTTTCTCTCAAGTTTTCCAAGTGAATATGGCTGAATATGTAATGGATTAGTCATTACTTGTATATATATATCCCTTTTGGAAGGTGACATGTGTCATCCTCTAAGGGTGACATGTGTCACAACCTTAGGAAGCCATGTCACCTCATGCCACCAATCACATGCTGCCACATGGCGATGTGGGACCCACCTCAAGTAGGTGTGTCACCTACTTGGTCCAAGTAGGTGCATCACTTGCTTGCTTCCGAGTAGGTGCTACGCCTCCTTCCACCTCTCTCGTGGGTTTGTAATCGCATCTTACTTTAGGAGCCTATGTAATCCTTGCTACGTAAGCTTGGTATGTCCTTAAGCAACTCAAGTGTATACGACTTCTAAATTAGTAGCTTACGTAGGTAAATTGAGTCCTACAACTCATTACTTGGCCTCCAATTCCTTCCGGATTCTTATGACTCTATTTCCAACCTTTTCTACTATAGGGTATCACATTCTCCTTTCCTTGGAGTCGTTTGATAGTGTCGTAGCTTATCCGGCTCACAGAATAATGTCTAAAGAACTTAAGATACATTTCGAGCTCGAGAGTGTGGGGTGTAACATCCTTCCCCCCTTTAGAACATTCGTCCTCGAATGTTGAATAAAACTTCCCTTAAGACTTTATACAAACTGTAGGGAGATTCCCTTCTATTGCAATAACATACATATTCATACAAGTAATTAATATATGAGTTCCAGGAGTGGGGTTTTACCCATAGACATTTGGGAATAGGTACAGATACCTATGTTTCATGTCCTCTTCAGTTTCCCAAGTTATTTCTTCATGATTCTTACTCCGCCACGGCATCTTGACAAAAGCTACGTTCTTAGTTCGCACCCCTTTTAATTTGCCAATCCAGGATGGCAATAAGTTGCCCCTCGTAGGATAACTCCCCGTTATATAGACCTCCTTCCTGGGAAATATTCTGGGAGGGTCGTTGATATACCTGCGGAGCATTGATCTGTGAGAACTGAGTGTATTGCTTCAAATCAGAAACTAGGTCTCACTCATAGGCAACTCTATCCATCATAACCCATATAAACTTATACTTCCGTAGAGTGTGATGTTAGCTTGGACTATAACCTATATTAATCGCCTTCCATTCTCGAGTTGGGATTCCCATCCCCCGTAACAAGCTATCAAGCCTCTGATGCTCCTCTTCATTTAAGACATTACACAACTCCTCTTAATTCAACTTGTAACACCTTAGGTATGCTATCTTGCTCTTTTACTTAGATCTTCTTTCTAGTTTTATTACCACACATTATACTGTAATTCTTACACAAACGTGTGTAGGTATATAGAGCCATTCAGAAAATGCTTTAGTGTCGCTATACTAGCGGCTTACCTCCTTCAGTCGAGGTCAGGGCTCCGCTATGGCTTTTTTCCTTAATACCGATTATATCTTAATAGTTTTGCCTCGAACCATCTTACACTTTTCTTTAATAGATTCTAAATATGGCAATCACACTACTATTACTGACTTCCTTTTATCGAGTGATCATTTGACCTTGCTCTTAGTATGCCAATGTTCGTAAGCTGCACAACTATTCTTGTGCCATTTTCACGAAGTGCGTTGTATTTAAGTCATAATCTTTTCTGCTCTTGGCTTACTCTGTTCTATATGCGTCATTGTACTAGCACACCTTTATAATTTCTTTTTGTCATACTTGTTTCGTCAAATCTCATTATTGTTGTGAGCACAACCTTTCAAGACATACTACAACCCTATATCTCATTCTCTTCTTATTTCTAGGAGAATTTGGGCAGAGTTTCCTTTGTATTTCTTCCTATCTTAACACCTGCATGCAGGAAGTGCCAACAGTGCCTTATAGGACACGCATGTATATTTTTAGATCATATCATATCGAAGCCACACAGGGCAGACATATATATTAATATCATCTCATATCGCAGCCACACAAGGCGCCCACAATTAATAGTATGGAAAGGGACTTACCTTGTATGTCCACTCAAACTGCACCTATTATACTTTCTTGTATACTTTCCCTTTCATTTTTCAACTTTATATATCAATCGTACTTCAACACCTTACCGGACATATGTCTTTCGAGCCTTTGCTTACTTGCGTGCTTTATGACTTCTAATATCTTCAGTCACTTTCTACTTTCGATGCTGTCCTTCTGCTGAAATCTCAAGTTAGTATGAGGAATTTCATTCCCTATGACTCGGTTCTATCACACTATCTTAGATATGAAAGAAAGGTAACATCCTAAATATCCTGTAGCCTCTTGTCTATAGATATGGTGCACAACACTTCGATAAACAAGACTCTACTAGACACGGTCTGTAGACATTCTAAGGACGAACTGCTCTGATACCACTTCTGTCACGACCCAACCTCGTGGGCTGCGATTGATGTCCGACCTGGACCCCCATTTACGTAACTATCGACTACAGTCAAATTGGACTATGTATAACGTGATACTGCTTACAAAAACCTCAATAGGTTAAAACTTTTTCATGTTCATATAGCCTCCTAGATATAGGAACCAAACACATGAACCCAGTGGGTGATAAAATATTCATACACGTGTGGCCTCTTTCATTTACATCATGTCATGAAAGGGAAAGCCAGTCGATAAGGCTGCCACATCATAATAGCTTTTACAATATATCTCATAGGCATAACCGAAATAAACTCCTAAACAACCCACACACATATGTCTATAGACCTCTAAGAATAGGAACGATAACATTTGGCGGGACAGGGCCCCCGCCGTACCCCTGCATAAATAAATATATACATCGCGGAACCACTACCTAAAAGCTAGGCTCTGAAATAGTGGAGCACTTCCAACATAGCTGAGCGGAAATCCTACGTTGGCGAATCTCTGAAATGAACATCTGTACCTGTGGGCATGAAACGCAGCCCCCCAAAGAAAGGGGGATCAGTACGATACATGTACTGAGTATATAAGTATATATAACTGAGATAACAACTAAAACAGGGATGCAAGAAACCAAGTATAGCATTTAATAGGGTACTGTACCTGCATCTCATAAAATAAAGTCATGTATACCATTATCACGTACCGTATCCGGCCCGCTTGGGGACTTGGTGTTACAAACACATCATCTATCCTGATAGGCATATGCATATTCCTAGGTCTGTGGGACATATAACCCGATTCATATATACAGCAAGCATATGCCGAGGAACGACGACTCGATCCATATGTCATATGATAATGCCGAGGTACGACGGCCCGATCCATATATTACATGATGATGCCTAGGTACGACGGCCTAATCCGTATAATGCATAATAATGCTGAGGTATGACAGCCCGATCCGTATAATGCATAATAATGCCGAGGTATGATAGCCCAATCCATATATTGCATAATCTGTCGTGGAACGTACGACCCCATCCTTATATAGCAAAATGCGTCGAGGTACGTTCGACTCGATCCATATATATATCATAATGCATATACATGCACGTCAAACTCTGTAACATATCAAACATCCCTTAGATATCACCATACCGCAGGTTTTAGGGCCCCTAGGTATAGGAGCTTACACATCCCAACACTATTCAACCTATAGAAGGCTTAAGGGTCGTAGTTCAACTACTTCAAGGCCCTTATCATTCAAAAGTGGGTACAAGTCACGAGTTACATCAAGAATCTATAAATGAGGCTATATCCAAATCCATGTCCTATAGTACCTTTAGTATAGTCTTTCTAGAAGTAGGAAAAGACAAGCTTTACATGTACCATTTCCTAGCACATGGAAGACTTTGAAATTACAGGAGTTCCAATCAGTAGGAAGTGAACAAGAGCCTTAACTCACACTCAGAGTTTTAGGAGTGGAATAAATTCAAACTTCATATACATAATACTTACATCTAATTCATGCCAAAAGAGAGGAAGAATAACTTTACATACACTACTTCTCAGCATATAGAAGACTTGACGAATGGAAGTTTAACTACTTTAACAGTCTTAACATTCAACAGTGAACACGAATTATGAATCATGAATCATGTTCAGAGCTCATGACTAGAGTTACCCCAAGCTTCATATACATTTCACTTGTCACGTAAATCTTAGACACGCCCAAAAGAAAGAACAGATAGGCTTTACATACTTATACCAAAACATGCCAAAAGAAGAAATAGCTTTACATACTTATGTCGAAAACATGCCAAAAGAAAGCTTCACATACCTCTGGTCGACTGCTTTTAGCCCGGCTTGTCCCGTCGTCCTATGAACCTATTTAACATAAAATTAATATGAATATCAACCCTTCTTAACTTTCCAGCATCTTAGGTTACACCTTAGCATCAATATAATCTATTTCGTTAGTCGTTTCCTCGACTAGTTCTTAAGTTTGTTAAGGCGTTAACGAAAATTGGGCAGCACCTCCCCTATAATGTGCCCTATCCGAATTTACAATTAGGTCCCTAATACCTAAAGCCAACCAAAAACAATAACCTGTAGCAATTCATACCAACAATATACAACATAAACTCCAAATGACTTATTCAAAAATACGGTATCACAATAGGGCGTCTAGCCTTTATTTTGTAACGCCTTTAGTTATACGCCACGAGGGGTCATGTGGATTCAACCATCAGCAACCTAAACCACATTAGAACATATTTAGGCCCTACAAAAACACATTACACCCCTGCAACAACAACTAACAAGAACGACACTTTATTTCGACGACAATTCACTTCTAGAGACTCCAATTTAGTTTATTTCGGACGTCAAGCATTTTTATCATATTTTCACATTTCCAGCAACTTACACAATGTACAATACCCTCTATAACAACACCATAAACTCCAATTTAAAAGGAAAGGCCTTACCTTACGTTAAACTTGTCAAACTCGCCAAAACTATCCAAAACGTGAAATCTGGGCAGCCCACTGTCTTATATTGTCACTTAGTTTTGGAGGGGTAATTGAGGGAAAAAAGATTTGTGGCCTCAATGAAAGTTATATACATGTGTATCAAGGTCGCAAAAAATTTTGAATTACCCCTACAGCAATTTTGTATGAAAATATATGCCCAAAATACTCACAGTTGTCCGTGTAGGATTTCTAAAATGGAAACTGGGCAGCAGCTCCCCCATGCTTCACCACCCTTTTTCGAGCAGAGAAAAGAAAAATGGGTTTTATAGTCTAAATTAAAGTTATATCTCTATAAAATAGCTTTTCAAAACATCTTGAATCACTTGAAACGAAGCCTTACACAAGGAGTTATACTCGTTTTACTAACAGCGGTATCATTAAAAAACGGGTCTGTTAACAAGAACAAAAACCTCGTCTTCTCCCTAACGATAATTTTTATGTTGTTAAACACCGTCATACCACCGTAGGATACCTTAAATAATTAATTCATGGAAAGAAATCGGGGAACTTACCTTTTTGAAGCAAACCCGTAGGTCTCCTTTCTTGCTCCCTCACATTTTTCTCTCACGTTTTCCAAGTGAATATGGCTGAATATGTAATGGATTAGTCATTACTTGTATATATATATCCCTTTTGGAAGGTGACATGTGTCATCCTCTAAGGGTGACACGTGTCACAACCTTAGGAAGCCATGTTACCTCATGCCACCAATCACATGCTGCCACGTGGCGATGTGGGACCCACCTCAAGTAGGTGCATCACCTACTTGGTCCAAGTAGGTGCATCACCTACTTAGTCAAAGTAGGTGCATCACCTGCTTGCTTCCGAGTAGGTGCTACGACTCCTTCCACCTCTCCCTTGGGTTTGTAAGCTCATCTTACTTTAGGAGCCTATGTAATCCTTGCTACGTAAGCTTGGTATGTCCTTAAGCAACTCAAGTGTATACGACTTCTAAATTAGTAGCTTACATAGGTAAATCGATTCCTACAACTCATTACTTGGCCTCCAATTCCTTCCGGATTCTTATGACTCTATTTCCAACCTTTTCTACTATAGGGTATCACATTCTCCTTTTCTTGGAGTCGTTTGATAGTGTCGTAGCTTATTCGGCTCACAGGATAATGTCTAAAGAACTTAAGAGACATTTCGAGCTCGAGAGTGTGGGGTGTAACATAGGTACTGATAAGGGGATAAATTTAGTCTGAAAAATAGCCCAAGTTAAGTTTGGGAAAGGTGTGTAAAAGACTGGAACACGCCCATTAAAAAGGACTAGGCTATCTACAAGTGCCATCATACGAACCATAGGACCTCCTACGGATCATAGAAAGTCACTTATGGGAAATTTGGTCCAAAAATATGGACTCACTCGAAATTGGGAATTATGTCTACGACTAAGCTCCTACGCGTCTCAGACTAATTGGCAGGTTGTAGGGATCAACTCTTAAGATTATAGGCTTCATCTTGCTTTTTTGAAGTTGGTCCTACGGACCATTCCTACAGGTCGTTCTTCTAACTCATAGGAAAAGTCCTACACACAAGAAATTCAATATCTCAGATCCATACCTTTGAGCCTCATCTACTGTCCGTAGGAACTATTATGGGCCGTAGAAGCCACTCGTAGGATAGATTGAAGAAACTCAAATTTTTTCTATGTGTAGGATGGACCTAAGGATGCCTCTTATGGCCTGTAGGACACTCGTAACATGAATTTAAGAAACTCAAATTTTCTCTATGTGTGGGATGGACATACGATGCCTCCTATGGCTCGTAGGACTTCCTATGGGCTGTAGGATCCCACTCGTAGTCACTAGGTAGTGACTTTTTTCAACTTTCTCTTGATTGTAGAACTTGATCTAGGGTAGAATAGTACAGGGTGTTACGATATCTCCTCTTTGGGATAATTTATCCTCGAATGATGATAAAACTTAGAATTTACTTAAGGCACGAATACAATGGAAAACTCAAAACATCAAACTCAAGGATAACTCACTCAATTACTCAACTCAAGAAGGTACTAACTCAAGGATAGAAATAGGAACATTACCTTCAATATAGACTCTAGGAGTAATGAATAGATGTGGGTACTTGGATTTCATACACTCTTTTGTTTCCCATGTAGCAGCCTCAATGAATTGATTTCACCATAGAAGCAACCTCTTTAACCCTCAACTTTCAAACCTGAAGATCATGAATTTGGAAGAGAATCTCTTCTAGGATAAGCTATCCTTCATCCCAATATTTTTCGTAGTAACAATGAGTGAAGGATCTCCTAAGCATTTCTTAAGCATGGAGATATGGACCACAGGATGAACGACGTCTAACTCTGGTGGGAGATCTAACTAATAGGCAACATTACCAACTCTCTTTATAATTTTTTAAGTACCAATAAAATGAGGACTCAACTTTCCCTCTTCCCAAATCTCATAACACCTTTCATGGGTGAAACTTTCAAATAGAACCAATCATTCACTTCAAACTCAAAGTTTGTTCTCTTAACATCAGTGCAGGATTTTTTTACAAATTTACATAGTTTTTAACCTTTCTTAGATAGTCTTTACCCTTTCATAGCTGGATTAACCAAGTATGGCCCTACCAACTTAATTTCACCAACCTCGAACCAACTAATTGATGATCTACATCTTCTCCCATAAAGATCCTCATATGGAGCCATTTGAATACTCAAATGAAAACTGTTATTGTAAGAAAACTCAATAAGCAACAAGTGGTGATCCCAATTTCCTATGACGTCTATGACACAAGTTCTCAACATGTCCTCAATATTTTCAACTTACGATAATCGATACATATTCTCAAGTAACCAAATTTCTTTCACACGAATAGGATAGGAGCACCCTAAGGTGAGATACTCTTCCTAATGAAACCCTTATCTAAAAGAACCTTCAACTTCTCTTTTAACTCTTTTAACTCTGTGAAAGCCATTCTATAGAGCAGTGTCATGCAGTAAAGAGGAATAGAGATAGGGTAGGTATCAGAGAGAAGATCAATACCAATATCTATCTCCTTTTTGGGAGGGATACTTTGGAGATCAATGGGAAATACTTTTAGAAACTCATTAACAATTGAGACTGACTCAAGAGTAGGAGCTTCAGAATTTTTATTCCTAACCCGCACTAGATGATAAATGCAACCTTTACAAATCATTTTTTGAGATTTAAGAAACAAGATGAATTGGCCTTTATACATATAATTACTATCTTCCATTCTAGGACTAGCTTATTAGGAAACTGAAACTTGACCACACGAGTTTTACAACATATGGAAGCATAACATACATGAAGTCAATTCATACAAAGGTTAACAAAAATACCAGTTATATCTAGCTCTACAAGATCTACTGATGTAATTTTATGAAAAACTGAAATTGGATAATTTTGATGCTCTTTAAGCTACAACTGAATCACTAATAGAAGTATAGACTGAAAAAGGCTCTAACAAAAGCTCGGGACTAAAAGTAAATTTAATAGAAAGATCAGGAGTAACAAATGACAGAGTAGCACCTAGATCTAACAATGCATAAACATCAAACTCAAAGTCCTTTAATGTACCACTCATAATATCAGCCGAATCCTCCAACTCCTAGCAAGTCTATAAAGCATAGGATCAATTTTGGCAATGACCGCCACCCGAAGTAGTGCCATGCTGAGCTAGTCAACCTGTAGTAGTCTGAGCTTGAGTTCAAGGTTGACCACCTCCTCCTCTGGTAGCACTCGAAGGAAAATCCTTCACTTTGTGTCCCATCTTACCACAATACACCCGATCCTGCTAAACATTCTCATAGATGCTTCTTCCCATTCTTCTTGCAAGGGGGAATGAGTTGACCACTCAAAGCTCCTCTTTGAAGCGTAGGGTTAGACACCCTATCTTTGTTGAATTTGGAGCCGAAGTTTTTGAAATTTTTTAACTGGAGTACTTTTGGTGATATTAAGTACGACCACTATTTCCAGTCCTAGAGTGTATAAAGTCACAACCATCGATACGAGCCTTGTTGGACTCCTTTCTAGACCTCTCCTTCAACTTTTCCTCCTGTATTTGCTTGGCATGTGTCATGAGGCTTGAGATGTCCATATCCTTATTTAGAATGGTGGTTATACATTCTTTGACCACGAAGTCTGACACACCTAAAACAAACTTGCTCATACAAGCTCTTTGATTGACAACCATTAATGGAACATATTTACATAATTGGATGAACTTGAGGGCATACTCTCTCACACTTATGTTTTCTTGCCTCAAATTGATAAACCATTGCACCATAGCTTCCATCAACTCCAATGGAAAGAAACAATCATGGAAAACACTCTTGAACTCTTACCAATAAATGGGACCATAACCTCTACCACTTTCACTCTTACATCGGTAAACAAAATTGTGTAACTCCCTTAAGTGTATACCCCGCCAAGTCTTCCTTCTCCATCAGACCAATTCTTATGATGTCAACAATCTTACCAATACCCTCAATAAATTCTTGTACATCCTCGTCCACCTTAGGGTCACTACCCAAACCTAGGGCCTACACGTGACACGACGAATGAGAAACCCAAAAGTATCTCAAACAAGCCTCTTAACATTAATTTAGCCTTTCAAAGGTAATGATAAAAAAAATAAGCAGAAACTATAATAGTAAATCTTCAACTTACATATGTCCAGCAATACCTCTAACTTTTAGATTTAACGGGGTTAAGACAAGTTCCTAGCTCACCCTCAATCATAATAAAAAGAAATGTCGTAGTAAATGTCTAAAGGTCTCAACATATCATAATCTAGAAAGATAAAGGAGTATTATTCCTGGTAAATAGGAACTCACCAAAAGTAGCCTTCAATAAAATCTCAAGTAGCCACATGGAAGAGAACGAGGAGGAGCATCGATCCCTACATGGTGATATTATGTATGCAAAAGAGTATGCATAAGTACTTTGAATGTAGTAAGTATGTAGGCATGCAATACAATGTAAAATATGTAGGACATTTATAAGGTAAAGTACATAAATGAGTGATGCATGAGTAAACAAGAGGGTAGTCTGGGTCATGACAGAATAGTTAGTCCTTTCCAGTATCTTACATCAGAAAGCCTTGTTAGAAACTAGTAGACACTGGAATATTACATTGTAATAGCTAGTCCTTTCTGGAATCTTACATCAAAAAGCCTTGTCAGAACCTAGCATACCCAAAACTCTTACATTAGAATAGCTAGTTGTTTCCAGAATCTTACATTAGAAAGTCTTATCAGAACACATCAGTCCCCAGAATATATTAGAAAGTCTTATCAAAACCCATAAGTCCCTAGAATTTTACATCGAAAAGGATGATGACACCCTAGAATCATACATTAGAATAGACACACAGAAACCTAGCAGCTCCCAGAATCTTACAACAGATTAACTGTAGAGAATACTAACCTATCCCAAAATCTTACAATTGAATAGCTACAATGCTAACTAGCCCCTCCAGAAACCTTACCTCGAGTTAGCTATAATACTAAAAAGAAGTAGGTTCGTAAATGAGTCTAAGTAGTCAACTCGCTATAGCCAGCCAATCACACAATATAATGGGTCTACCCAAAGGTCACCACTTAGCCTGAAGGGCTGTATCTAACCCAAATTCACCCTAAAACATGCCCTCACATACAATCAAGATCAACGACTAAAGCAATCACTAGCCAAACCTAGGCTAAGACTCAATAACATTAATACTAAGGTCATTCTAGTGTATCCACAACTCAAGGGAACAAGTGAAGCATCAAACTAGTCATAATCAATCCATTGGTACCCGAATTGACCAAAATAAGGCCCAAATCAATAAAACTATGGAAATAATGAGGAATCATGTTAAACACCAACCCATTACTAAGAACATTATCATTCTATAACAATCAACAAGCAAGGTTTAAGGGTAGTAAGTCGTAGACTACCTCAAAGTCGATAACGCATGCTCCAACATCTAAACCGATGCTTTTACCTTTTGAGAAGCTTTTGAACAATTCCATGATACCAAATTAGGTATTCTGCATTAATAGGATCATTTTGACACCCAAATTGTAATAAACAAAAATAGAAATAAAAACAAGCAAAAACTGGCATTGTGGAACCCGTACAAAATCCCCAAAATTGACTCTGTCAATGGGTCCCAACAAACTCAAGGAACTTGTTCCCCAAAAATGGGCACAATACAAGCCTAAAACACTTCAATATACTAAACATAAATCTAGTTCAAGAAACCCATATCTAAGCTAAATTCAATAATTTAAACAAGAACATACTGTCTATGACCGTGAATAACAAACTTTCCTAACACTGTTCCCAGCTCGATGAAACAAAATCCTCAAGAAAATGGGTCAAGACCAATCACACAAACACTTGTTCTTATTTTGAAAATGAGTAAGAATATTTAGATATAGTCTGTAGCAATGACCGCTGAAGCAGCTAAATGATTGTTTAATCGGCCACTGCTAAAACAGCCAAGTGGTCACTTTAGTGACCAATCCCCTGCTAGCCAACCCCTACTAAAGCAGTCTTTAGGTCACTAAATTGGTCAAAGGACGCTAAAGCGGATACAACAACACTTGGCACCAACCAAATTTGCTAAGTCCCAACTAACTATGATTGGGTGCTCAAGATTGGTTCAAAACTCTGTGCATACAAAAAACCTATGCTACCCTACATAATTTGACATCTTGAACTCAACAAAGATGTCAAAACATCTAATAGATATTGTCTCCGTAAAAAGTGGGTCCTACACCCATAGCTCCATTTTAGCCATAAGTCACAAGGTTGCTCAAAATGAGTTCGGAAGCCTTAGAAACCAAATCAAAGGTCCTTCTAGACCAAACTCGATGTTCTAGAGCTAACAAAACTCTTAGAATATCATTTCGAAGTAAAGGACCTGAAGTTTTGATCGAAGTCAACCGTTTAAACTTTAGAAGCTCCAAAATAGGAAAACTTGTATAAAACCAATCGAACGACCCAATGACCAAACTAGCAGTACCAGCAAGTCAGAAATGACTTGAGGCCACTATAAGGAAGTTCTAAACACCAAAAAAATAACCTAAAGGATCATTACATCCTTTGTGGTAGACTAGTCTAGAAAATAATTGATTGAACTTATCAAATTCATTTAATCTACTATAAGAAAAACAAATCATTGTCATTAGTATTGTTTCATGCGTATGTCTTGAGAATTCAAGATATAATTAAGTTCTAGAATGACATGTAGTAGAAACCATAACCATATTTTTGTCCAATTAAAGTAAATCATTTGGACAGTGTACCTCTTGCTTGATTTTCATAACACAAAATGAAAATCACATCAAAAACCTTTTCAGTTGATTTAGAGTTTTGTGTTGATGACGTGTTATAAGCATGAGCAATATAGAACAGGAAAAATAAATTAGAGATATGAATGATAGAATGTAGAGATCATCTTATTCAAATGACTTCAAATATGTTATAGCCTGTCTTTTATAGAATATACAAATTTAGATACAAATGTTTTTTTTGGCTAACACGATAATATTATATAATTAACTCAAAAAGGAGATACATATTGTACTATGGGAGTCCCCATAGTATGTTCTAGAGTTTGACCATTACATTGTTCTACAAATATTTCAATCATAGTTCCTTGGTTGTCTGCAAACTATATTTTGTTTGCAAACGACGGTGGAGACTCAAAAATAACGGTTTCAAAATTTGGCAGTCTGTTTACCCCTTCCCTTGCCATCACATCTGCCACTCTATTTTCTTCTTTGAAACTATGCTTGATGATTGCTTCCCTCAATTACTGCATTCAAAAATAATATTAGTGTACGACATATATAGATTCTCAATCATAGATATAGCCTTTTTCTAGTCAGTATTAATCTCAATGGGCCTGAGATTTCTGCTCCAAGCTATTCTGAGGCCATGAAGGATTGTTGTGATTTCGGCTTGATCAACAGTCGTGTGGGTGCACCCTTTGCTAAATTCCACAATCCAATCCCCTCTATAATTCCTAATTACCCCTCTAATCCCACCTTTTCCTGTGGGGTTGTTTAGAGCTCCATCAGAGTTGAGCTTGTAAAACCTTTCCTGAGGAGGCTTCCAACTAACCATTATAGGAATTCTTTCAGGATTACTTGTGCCCTGGTTTTTAATGATAGCATGGAATTCCATAGCCCAAGTAGTGATTTGTTCTACCTTAGGGAGGTTTTTGTTAGAGTTAAAGTTTTTATCGTTTGTACTTAACCAAAATTCCCAAAGGCAGTAGGGCATGATATCCTTCTAGGTGATCTAATTATTGAAGTCTTTATCTTTGAGGGATGTCCACATTGGTATCCAATTCTCAGTGTTTACTGCATTGGCATCAATGGTTATAGTAGGGGAACTGTGTAGTGCAACAGAGTTTCAAAGGGTAGAGGCCTTTATACAGTGGGAAAAAATGTGATTGATGTCTTTCCTAGCAATCCCACATTAGTTACAGGATGAGTTGATGTTTAATCCTATGTGACTGAGGTAATGCTTTGTAGGGAGTCTGCCGTGGTGGAACAACAAAGAAAGGTTTTAATTTTGTTGGGAGCATTGAGATGCCAAATCCATTGGAATTCCTTATGGTCTGGGGGTAGGGGAGAGGGTTGTGTTGTCAAGAAATTTATAGGCACACTTAATAGTGAAGATCTCATTTTTGGTGAGGCCCCAGATTCTTTTGTCCTCTGCTCCTTCCAGAGATAACAGATAATTGTCTTGAATTTTCATGACAACTTCCTCAACGGTATTCACAATGAAGTTGTTCAGATTTCAATTGCCATTGCCTTTAACATTGGCCACAGTGAGCTCTTGTTCCTCCTTGGTGAGGGGGCCATGAATGTAGTATTTTATAACATCATAGTTAATGATTCAGTTGTCATCAAAGAACTTTATTTTTCACCTTACCCACTAACCATCTTGATCCTTTTGACTGTTCCTCCAGCCCTTTCTGATGCAAGACCAAGGGGTGGATGTTACGCCTTGAACTCTGAACATGTTTTTATGATGGCAGTGTGTAAAGTAAAGAATTTAAGACCACGGAACTTTGTTGTTGTGATACATTCCCCAGGCCAATTCCATATGAAGAGGTCCATTTTTGACACTGCAGTTTTTTATGCCTAGACCTCTTTTTTTTTTGTTTTTGTGATGGTGTTCCAGCTTAGGAGATGAAGTCTTTTCTTTTCATTGGTGGAACCCCATATGAAGTTCTTTTGAATTCTATCAATGGAGTTGCTGATCTTGGAAGGCAATTGAATATATTGCATGACATGAAAGGGAATACTTCCTAAAGAAGCCTTAGTGAGGATAGTTCTTCCAATCATATTCAAGATCTTGGTTTTCCTTCCTTTCAGCTTGGAGTGCATCTTATTAATGATGAATTGGAAATCATTGCTGACAGGTTTGGAGTGGAAAATGGAGAAGCCTAAATACTTACCAGAGTTGTTCATGGCATGTATACCTAGGATAGAAGACCAAGTGTCAATGTTATCGTTGGTACTGTTTCTAGAGAAGACCAATTTGAATTACTAAGGTTTATCTTTTGGCCAAATTCCTTATAGAAGGAGAGAAGAATCTGCATGATTACCCTACGGCTATTGGCATTAGCATTGGAGAATAGGGTCAGGTCATCTGCAAAAAAAAAAGATGGGATATTCTAGGATCAAAGATAGAGATGCGGATAGGCTCCTAAATTTTGTTATTGACTACTGATTCTATATTCTTGAAGAATCTCTCCATACAAGTGATAAATAGATATGGGGAGAGAGGGTCTCCTTATCTAATACTTCTGGAGGGTTTGAAGGCCTGAGTTTTACATTAGATACAAATGTTAGTGATGCATTAATATATATATATGGATTCTAACAATTTTTGCATATGAAAAGACCTTGCTTATTTTTTTTTGGTTTCATTTTGTTGTACAAAACCCTTCTAGAACTGTTGTGTGGTTTTCTTGTGATTTAAAGTTAGACATATATAAGGTGATGACACCTCTTTATGACTTACAAAATTGTGTCTTTTTTTGAATTTTTCCTATTTATCTCATTTATATTCTTTATCAAAAAACATTATTGAACTCTCTTAATTATGTTAATGTGTTTTAATGAAATATTGCAACAATTAATGAAAATAATTATGCACAGCTAAAAGTCATCCTGATATGTACGTGGATAATGAAAAGGTCACAAGAAATCTATACATAATAATTTTGGAAAAGCATGCATAATTTTTCATTTATTTTATCTCATAGAGTTCGTAAATCACACCTTTTATCCGTAATTTGAATTATAATTAATAATATTCATAACTTCCATTCCTTTTCAGGTCCATAACCTGAAAAAAAGGATATATAAATTTATAACATCTTATATATGGCCTTCCTTTATGTGTACTATTTTATTTGTTTAAGTTCATACAAACTATGCTCATAAAATGAATAATTTTATTCGGGCTACAAAACACTTATTCTCGAGTAGCTTAATGAATGTCGAATTTCGCGCGAGGTAGCTTACTTAATTTAACGTTTTTTATTTTTTATTTTTTTGTAATTTTAATTTATCTCATGAAGAATGTTAGACATATATGTCGAAGAAACATATTTAATGAATGACAAAGAGTTATCGAAGATTTCAGACTCCAGTTAATTCCTTACGTCAAACATTTCCAATAAAGTACTCTATCTGTTTTGTATTAGATGACATCTTATTAAAAATATTTGTCTCATATTACTTGGTCATTTATTAAATCATGATAGAATTAATTAATTTCTTTTCATTTTATCCCTACAATTAATTTGGCCTTTGGAAGTTTAAACAAATTTTGAAGACCCAAAATTTCTTTTTTTCAAGAGGCTAATTAATATAAATAGGAAAAAATAATAAAATTGATTAATCTATTAATGATTTCTTAATCACCATGTAAAATAGAAAATGTTCATATTTAATATGAGGAGTATTTGACATTCAGCAATCCATGAGATGGTTCGCTTGAAGCTATAGGTTCATGCCCCTATTTAATTTCCTAGATATCAAATCTTATGAACATTTTATAGCATAAATTTTGCCTAATTAACACCATTTAGAGATAAGAAAATTGTTTGCAGTAGATGAACTCTTAGCCTGTTTGGATGGACTTATTTTAAGTAATTTATAAATTAAAAATTGTTTATAAGTTAAAAGAAATAAGTAGGTACAACCTAATTTTTTTTGACTTATAAACTATTTTCAACTTATAATCTGCTTAAAATAAGTACATCCAAACAAATTCAATTATTTATTGGGTCTTATTTTAAGTACAAAATAATTTTAAGTTGACCAGTCAAACACTCAAAAAAGCTGAAAACAATTTATAAGTAGCTTATAAGTCAATTTTAACGGGTTCTATGTCTAGTTAAGGCTTGAAAGTTCTTTAAGTTGAATACTATATCTTAGGGCCGTTTGGTTTGAATACAAGTTATGATGGAATAAGTTATATTGGGATTAGTTATGATGAAAAAAGTTATGCTAAAATTATTTTTTATTTAGTGTTTGGTTTGTTATATTCAAAATAATATGTATTGCATAAATTTTAAGAATAAGTTGTTTGTTTACAAAATATCCTTCACTTTATTTGTTTTTTTTTTATATTTTCTTTGCAAGCTTTAGTTATTCGATATTCATTCTTAAAATAAAACTTTCATCTTCTTTAGCTTAAATATTTTTATGTGTGCATTTTCATGATGTCCGTATGTATTTAAAAATAAATTTTTCTTCTTATTTAATTTTAAAATAGAATTTTCATTTTAAGTTTGTTAAAGTAAAAAAGAATTTATGAGAAATCAAAATACAAATAAGCAGAAGAATTAGTCAAATAAATTTATAAATAAAAATTTATATTATATAGTGTAATTTTTTAATAGAAAAAATATGAAGAACTATCATAAACATTAGGAGGGAAGGTTGTGAATGTTGTTATATATGGTATTAAAAATAAAATGTGTATATATATATGTGTGTGTGTGAAAAGTGAGGTATAAAAAGGATTTAAAGAAATACCTCTGTTATTTACTTATTTTATTGTGGGATAAGTTATCCTGCGATAAGTACATCACCCAAGAGGAGAGATAACTTATTTTAGTACTAATTATTAATTCAAAAATAAATTATCTCAACTTGTCAATCAAATATCAAATTAAGTGTCACTATAATTTAATTTTAAGATTGTTTAGTGTTATCCTTCACACCAAACGACCGTTGCTTCTCAAATATTATGGTGATACAGGATTTTTGTGCTGAAAAATAAAATTTAGTGATACAGATTTGTCGTTCTTCTTTGTTGCAGAAATGTAATTTTTTTTTTTTATATATTGTGAAAAACCACAAAAGAAGTAACAAATGTGCAATATTATTTTTTAACATATGGGCGATTATAGAAGACAGTTCTCTATTTCTCTTATCAAACCGCCACTGCTCCTCATAAAATCTGGTGAATCGAGTCGAGTCGAGGCAAGGCAAGGCGACACCGCAATGGCGAGACTCGCTCCTCATAAACTCAGGCGAAGGCGAGTCTCGCTCCTCCTCGACGAGCCACGATTTCACTGATTCACTCTCGAATTTTGCTCACTTCTTAGTGCTCCGATGATTTCACGATTCCGCTCAACTGTATCTCTTAATTTAAAAGATCTCGCTACTGCTTGTTTGAAGGATTAACAGCACAAGTGAAGCTCACTGCCTGGATTTCACTCTCAGAAGGCAGAAGTCAGAAGCTCACAATTTCACTTTTAGAATTAAAACTCTGCTCAGGCACTCACGATTTCTCATTCTCTTCAATCGCTTTTTGAGGTTTTTGGAGCTGGGTTTGATAAATTGCCTAAGAGGAAATGGGGCTTGTTGGTGAAGTCCGAGTAACTCCGACGTGAACAGTACTCCGATGTGAACAGTGCTTTTCGGCGGCAACCAGGTTCATTCCAACTGGAGTTGGTACCTCTGGTTTCCATATCTATTTTTCGCCCATACACTTGTAGTTATATTTTGCCGACTTTAGACATTTGAATAATTTATTAGTTCATACGCGTTTTCGTGGCTTTGGATAGTGATGGTAGACTAGGGTCATGTTCTCGCTGAGGGATAGGGACGGGGACGAGGGTAAGAAGGGACAAGTGGGTTAAAAGAGCATCTAGACTGAGAGTAGGTTCCTGGAATATTGAGACGTTAACGGGAAAATTCATAGAGCTAGTTAAAATTCTAAAGAAAAGGAAGATTAATATAGCTTGTGTCTAAGAGACCAAATGGGTAGGTTCTAAAACTAAGGAGGTAGACGGGTATAAGCTTTGGCTCTGGTAGATCGAAGTATAGGAATGGGGTAGGCATTTTAGTAGACAGTGATTTAAGGGATCAGGTGGTGGAGATTAGCAGAGTCACTGATAGGATGATGTCGATTAAGGTGGTTGTTGGAAGGATCACGTTAAACATTATTGGTGCGTATGTTCGGCTTTGAGGTAGGCTACGGTCTCCCCCTTTTGGCTGAACTCTCTTAGATATCGTGTAGTATATTTTATATGTGACTTAGGAGCGTATTTACCGAGATTAGCATTCTCCTCATCCGATACCATTTTCTTGTTTCTCAGTGAGCTTTAGGCTAGAATAGTCCTGTGATATTCTTAGATTAGGTTGCGGACCTTGGTTGTGGTGTTGACTTAGCATTATTAATCTGTTTAGGGTTGATATTAATGGCCTTAGGCTAGGTATGAGCCTTAGGTTCTTTATCAGGTGGTTATTTGCCCTTATAGATAGGTGTGGCTTCGAATAAGGCTTGTTATGGACATCACATCTTAGTGCTAGTGCCAGAGACCTCTGTGGCTCATCGTAGCCATAGGTTTGGCTTAGCTTTATTCGTTGGGAGCTAAGATGGCATATTTTGGGGTAAGGCGTCAATCCTAGTGATATTTCTCACCCTAGCTAATTGTGAGCCATGTCTCGATTATTCGCTCTTGTTTAGCGAAATTCTTAGGAAGCCTCTATATCTATTATCTATTGATTGAGCCAGAGGCCATGCTCGAGAAGCTATTGGACCCCAAGTTAGTCCCTTATTGCCCTGACTGTGTGGTTTTAGCTCGATATTACTATTTGTATTGTGTTTTTTCTTGTTTGGATGTTGGTGATGACATGCTTGCATTAATTGAGCATATTGACTCATTTTGTGGTACGATCCTGGTATTTCACTAGATTTTCACAACTAATTTTGAGAAGGCGTTCTCATATTTTTACTACTTATAAGTGAGTTTTTAATAGAAGTCATACCACCTGGACTACTTCGATAAAATAATTTGAGATTTATGAGGCATTAAAGACGTGCTCTGTTTTATATTAATAGTTTCAAGGCATCGAGGATGCACTCAATCTTAATTGATATCCAGCGCGACGTCACTCTTTTATACTTTGGCTGCATCTGGGATGCCTTTATCCTGTACTTGATTATCCGGCGCGTCGTCACTTTTGTATACATTGGCTTGTCCACTCGCTCTCTGATACCACTATATAAATACTATATATTTATATAAGACCTGGTTTGGTCCCAGGCAGTGTATAAGGGAGTTTCATGGGTCCCACTTGGCTGGCCGAGGGCCGGGGTGGGTCTATACACTTGTTGTTGTCATTGTTGGTTGCTGAGAGCTACCAATGAGGCTATTAGTTTTTACTACAAACTTGTATTCATTAGCATTGCCTATCACCAATATATTTGTTTACTATTTGGTCCCCTAGTTTATGGGGGTTGGGGGTATGTTTTTCATTGTTTGTACCTTTCGGAGTTATAGGTGTCCGGTCGATTATTGTCTGATTAGGCTTACTGTTAACTCTTATTATACTTGTAGTTGATACCTTCGGTTGTATTGGTAGTTTGTCCATGTGGTATTTGAGTTGGATGGTTGTTGGTCCTTCTTGGTAGGCTCAGTCAGAATAGTTCCTAGGTGATTATATGGTTAGAGTTGCTAGTTATCACTGTATTTTATTAGTAGACTCCTATGATGCATTCTTTCTATTAATAGGTTGTTGAATTGTGTTTTAGGTACCTTCTTGACTCTTCTCCTTATCTATGTCTCCAGTTTATTTGTCTTATTTTCTGACATTATTATGATAATTCCTAATTAGTTACTTATGTAGTACTTACCTGATTATATGTTAATTATACTTGCTTTATCTGTGGAGCTCAGTCTGCCTATGCCTATTGAGTACCATTCATTTGGTACACATACTACACTTTTGCCCCCTGTAGATCATTGTACAGGTTGTCACGGTTGATTTATCTGGTAAAGAGCAGTTTCTGACTAGGAGATTTGGTGAGCTCCTAGCGTTTGGAATTGTCGATTTCCATCCATACCAGATTAGGACTAGTCTATACTTATTTTCGAAGATTATCTATACTCATATTGTATTTGTAAAAGCCTTTACTTCTGTTTTGATTTAGAGGCTCTATTACTAACTGATGCCAGGTCTTAGGGTGGTTTCTTGTATTTTTTTTAGTTGTTCTCTTTCTTCTCATCATTACTTACTTTCCACTTTATTCATTCATCTTCTACTTGATAGCCCGTTGCCTCTGGTTCCAGGTTAAGGGTTAAGGGTTAGGCTTACCTGCTGGTGGGTATTAGCAGATGCCATCACGGCCAGAGAAATAGGGTAGTGTCAAGTTGGTATCAGAGCTCTAGGTTGACCACCATTGTTGGTATGAGGGAAATGCCTAGTAGAGTTCTACGGATCGGTGTAGAGACGTTCGTATCCTATCATCGGTAGGCTATGAGGAATTTTTAGGGAATTCTTTTCTTGACTCCTTATCGTGTGTACTTATTTTGGATAATTTCTAAACTGATCATTTGGAATCCATTCCTTCTTAGATAGAAAGCAAGAGTTTTTGGTGGACACGGTCGGAGTGTCAGCAGGTTCTACCTAAGTTTCGACTGGTAGTTCTCAGGCTAGAGATGGGTTAGCGATTCCTCAGCAAGGTTCTTCCTCAGTATCGAACTATGTCATGGAATTTCTTGAGTGGGATGGGAATAACCCCACATCATTCCCTACGGATCTGAATATAAGCCGGGAGTTCCTCAGGGGATTATCTTTGCTACTTAGTTTGGCATCGGAGCATTTGATAGCAGCTGGGTCTATCTTTCCCCAAATTGTCAGCCATGTGAGGGAAGTGAAGCAGGCTTGCTTTGAGGGATATGGAGGTAGTGGTAATAGGCCTCTCCATCAGCATAGTGGTGATAGCATCCCATTTTATGGCGAGTATCAGTTTGGCGAGGGTCATCTTCCTTCTCAATCCATCAGGCTCATAGAGATAGTACCTAAGGTCCCAGAAGGTTGTAAGGCAGGATATGGGGTTTATAGCATAGGGTTTAGGTCATACTTCTAGGGGTGAGCATATTGGGGAAGGCTATTTGGTTAGGGAGAATCGCAGGGCCCTAGTGCAGTGGATTAGGGGAAAGGACACCTGTGGCAGCCCACCCCATCAGGGTGGTCCTGGTGCGGGCCACCACTCAAGAGGATCATATTCGCTCCCTTCTTATAGCTATCGGGTGATTAAAGGGCATTCAACATCAGGGAGTTTTGACTGTGGTTCACTTGACCACTCGTCCCGAGAGTGCCCCAAGTGAGATTCGACATTTCATACTTCTCATACTCATCAGACCAAAGTTGTTGGGATTTGTTGTACCTGTGAAGAGCTTGACCATCGATCTAGGAAATGTCCCCAGTGTAGGGCCCGTGCAAAGTATGCTCAGCCAGGTTAAAGTTAGGGTTTTATGCCACCCCAATTGGAGGTAAAGCTCAGAGGGTTGCTGGTGATGCTTCAGGTTTTCAGGCCGACGTCGTTCACGATCCATTCCATGCTTCTACGAGTTAGTCTGAGGTCTAGGATATAGGTATTAGTGATATTCACTTGATTTTCTTGTTTTGCTTTATATCGCTCATTTGTACTGGGTTTGGGGTTTTTATACCCAACATATCTACTTGGCTTGTTAATTACCTTCTGACTGTTGTGGTTGCCCTATCTGGACCTTTGTGTGTGTGTTTTAGCTCCGCAGTTGATTTCTTTTAGTAGTGGATTATTTTGGTTTTACTGTTATGCTGCAGTAGTTGTAGGGTTATACTTTGTGGATGTTGAGATTATTTGATTTCTCTGGTGGAATTTGTTCAGCTATTTTAGAGCTTCTGGGCTTAGTCCTTTTCCCTTCCTAGCTCTCCACCTCCAGTATGCTTTGCTGGAATGAGATTGCTTCCGAGAGAAGGATGTGTTAGTAGTTGTGGCCCTTATGGTCTACTATAGATCTTGTGCTTCGATTCTTTCTTTGATTGATTTTCTATTCTTAATTTCTAAGGTAGTGAAGCTAAGGTTTTCCTTTCAGATTGGTTGGTTTGTCTCTTCATGGTAAGTTGGATGGTTTAATTAGCAGTTCAACTGGAGATGTGATGCGGTGTCGGATGGCTATGTTTGAGTTGAGAAAACAACAATGAATTGTCTCTGGTTATTCTAAGTATGGTGATGTTTTAGCTTAAAGTGTCATGTAAAGAGGGTTCTATTGGGTTAGTGGTTGAATGATTCCTTGTATTCCTGAGCATGGCTAGTGTTGCCTTGACTAGTACTTCTCTTTGGTCATTCTAGTTTCTTAGCTTAGACGACAATCTTCGTTGTTGGGTATTGGTTGGTTTGGTTCTAGGTTGTGGGTTGAGTTTTGCTATTTCATCCTACCTGGTTGGATTCTTTGTAGTAATCCTAGTTGGCTGTGTTTTCCCATTTTCCTTGGTCTTGTTCTCAGTTGCAAGTTGAGGTCCGTTCATTTAATCTTGTGGGAGCTGCCTCTCTCTTTTAAGAGTTTTGGTGCCGGTTATATCTTGTTGAGAATTTAGGATGTGTGACCTCCCGTTGTGTCTTGTTACTAATTTTATTAGTTCTTTGTGGTGGTGTTGGTAACTCTAGGGGCTTTGTTAGCCAATTAGAGTTGGAGCAATGGTTTTCTTTGGTAGATTTAGATATAGCCTAAGCTAGAGGTTAGGGAGTTGGTTAGAAATTTCATCTATAGAATGGGTCAAAGTAATTCATACAGTGAGGGATTTTGAATTTTTTAGAATGAAAGGCTTGATTTTAGTATATTCAGTAGATTATAGTGTTTTGAGTGGGAGTAGATGCCCTTGGACCGTTACCGATCAATTTTCCATATTTGCATGTCGTCTACCGACTTGGTATCCTTAGACTAGGATGGTTGGCTCATACTTGAAGTGGCAGAGTAGTTTTTAGGCACCTAGCGCCAGTGTTTTGGAAGTTTCTATGATAGGAGTAAATTGGAGAAGCTGGACTCAGTGTGGTCTTGTCCTTCGCGGAGTAAATTAGTCTTTTGGAATGGATTTTAAAGTTGGGATATGAATTTTGGGCTTTGCCCCACTTCAGTTTCCTTGTTTTGGCTGTTGTCACCCCTTGAGGTTCAATGGAGTTATGTGACCTCCCTGAGGTTGTGCGGTGCAATTCAGTAAGCAAATTTAAAATGGTATTGGTAGTACTCTAGATAGTTAAGGACTAATAGAACGCCCTTGGTGGTTTGGAGAAATGGATTTGGAAGCATAAGACAAGTATTTGGAAGTTTGAGTGAGTTGTATCTGCCATGGCCCTGTATTGCTCATATCGATAGTTTTGGCTTAGTTTGGTCGACCTTAGTTAGAACCCGGTGTTTTTGGTCAAGTTCGGGCAAAGCGAGCGAGAATTGGAGCCCATAAAGGGATTTGGAGGAGTTTTAGGAGTTTAAATGGAATTTGGGGATTTTCCTCTCCGCCTGAGTTCAGCGATTGCGTTGTTCGATCTGAGAGAGTACCCTAGGATCTGGCGGAGCATGCGGGCACGGTACCCTCGTCCTTTAGTGCCTCCAGGCTGCGATTGTACTTTTACTTTTGCGGACAAAAGTTCTTTTAGTAGCGGATGTTGTAATGACCCTCTAGGTCATTTTCATCATTCTCCGATCTTTTCAATGTTTAGAGATTTCCTGCAGTGACCCCAAGTCATTTATGACTTGCTAGCACTGGCAGTTTGGTCGCTGGTTGTTCATTTAGGTTTTATGCCCGTTTCCCTGTTCTGGTGCCGATATAACTTGAAAAGTTGACTTCGGTCATGACTTCAGGTACACGACCTCATAACAGAATTCTGACAATTTCATCATCTTTAAAATGGCCAAATTAGGCTAGTAGCGAGGTCGATATGAGTATCGACACAATCAATATGAGTTTGGGATCATTTGACGTTTTTGTCTTTGAAATTTGGCCTATGATTGACTTTGATCAACATTCTTAGAAAACACACTCGATTAAAATTAACTCAGTGCTGGTAGCTCTGAAATGTCGAGTTTGGTCTAAAATGACCCTTTGTTCACTTCTCAAGGCTTCTAGTCTAATCACGAGGCCCCTTGTGGAATTTGTTTTAAAATAACACTTTGGTGTGAGACCTAATATTTAATAAAATGACCTCGTATGGAAAATTTTGAATGCGGCATTAACTCAAGAACGTCGAATTTAGTGGGGTAGCATATCTCATCTACATGCACGGGGTTTCGAATGAATCTCGAGAACCCCATTGGAGCTTTTTCAAAGCTCAAGTTTGAGTTAGTGCAGCCGTTGCTGGTGCACCTTGAGTTGCTCTCTGCGATCAGGAACCTGGTCCCCGCGTTTGCAGAGAAGAGGAGGTTTTCTCTCCATATTTGCAGACCTGGTCCCCGTGTTCGTGGAGAAGAGGGAGCCTAACCTCCGTGTTCGCAGACATGGTCCCGCATTTGCGGAGAAGGATGAGGTTAACCCTCCACGTTCGCGGACCTAGTCCCCGCGTTCACGGTGGTCTGCTGAGTGGTCTTTTAATTAAGACCATCATCCATTTTCATCCCGACTTCATAATTTTTTCTTCCGATTATGGGAGCTAGTATGCTCCAAATTGAGTGATTCAAGGGTCCAACTTTTGGAGATTTTCATGAGGAATCTGTTGATGAGCTTAGAATCTTGAGAGGAGGTTTTATGTACGGTAAGATGTTGAATTAATCAGTTGGTCTTGTCATTTTCGAGTATGAATTGATATGAAATTTGGAGTTCGATTTTATGATCATTTTAACTTTGTTTTCAGCGATTCTTGGGGCTAAGTTGTGAGGTTTTCTGCAAGGAATATCATGGTGTGATTAGTTTTGTCTGTTGAAGCGTCATTTAAGGTAAATTCCATCCTACGAGACTGCTCTCCTTCTTAAATTCTCCATTCAGCTCAAATACACCTTTTCACGGAGTTGAATTCAGGATTTCCAATACGGGGTCTCACAATCCCATTTTAGACCCAATTTTGGGTCTGTCTCTGAAAAATGTAAATTTGGTGGGAAAACATATTTATTGATGAGTTGGTTTCTATTTTGTTAGCGTGGAGGCAATTGGAGGTGTTTTGGATGTCGAGAACTTCAAATTACAGGATTTGAAGCGCGTGTGTTAAGCATCGAGGTCATCTACGGTCTCCCCATTACTACTAAACTCTCTAGATATCGTATAGTATATTTTACATGTGACTTAGGTGAGTATTTGTTGATATTAGCATTCTCCTTATCTGATTCCGTTTTCTTGTTCCCGGGTGAGCTATAGGCGAGAATAGATTGTGATATCCTTAGATTAGGTTGTGGACCTTGGTTGTGGTGTTGACATAGAATTATTATCCTATTTAGGGTTGATATTGATGGCCTTAGCTAGGTACGAGCCTTAGGTGCTTTAACATGTGGTTATTTGCCCTTATAGCTAGGCGTGGCTTCCAGTAGGGCTAGTTATGGACATCACACCTTAGTGCTAGTGCTGAAGACCTCTGTGGCTCATCATAGCCGTAGGTTTGGCTTAGTTGTGTTCGTTGGGAGCTGAGATGGCAAATTTAAGGTAAGGTGTCGATCCTAGAGATATTTCTCCCCCTAGCTTATTGTGAGCCATGTCTCGGTTGTTCACTCTTATTCAGCGGTAGGCTTAGGATACCTCTATATCTATTATCTATTGATTTGACCCATGGCTATGATCAAGAAGTTATTGGATCCTAGGTTAGTCCTTTCTTGCCCTGATTGTGTGGTTTTAACTCGATGTTACTGTTTGTATTGTATGTTTCTTGTTTGGATGCTGGTGATGACATACTTGCATTGATTGAGTATATTGACACGTTTTATGGTACGATTCTGTTATTTCACTAGATTTTCACAACTAATTTTGAGAAAGTGTTCTCACACATTTACTACTTTAAAACAGTTTTTAACGAAATTCATACCACCTGGACTACTTTGATAAAATGATTTGAGATTTATGAGGCATCGAGGACGTGCCCTATTTTATATTGACAGTTCCAACACATCGAGGATGCGCTTAGGTTCTATTGATATACAGCACGATGTCTCCCTTTTATCCTTTGGTTGCATTTGGGATGCCTTTAATCTGTACTTGATTATCCGGTGTGGCATCGCCCTTTTCTACATCGGCTTGTCCACTCGCTCTCCGGTACCACTAATGGGATACTATATGTCTATGTAAGACCTGTTTTAGGCCTAGGCACTGTATACAGACTTCCCGCGTCCCTTATAGCCCCTCTAGATAGTGCACCATGGAACTGGATAAGGGAGTCGCATGGGTCTCACCTGGCTAGCCGAGGATCGGGGTGGGTCTATACACTTGTTGTTGTCATTGTTGATTGCTGAGAGTCATTGATGAGGTTACTGATTTTTACTACAAACTTGCATTCATTAGCATTTCCAATCACTAGTATATTTGTCTGCTGTTTTATCCCCCGGTTTATGGGGGTCGGGGGTATGTTTCTCATTGTTTGTACCTTTTGGGGTATGGATGTCCGGTCGGTTATTGTCTAATTAGTCTTCCTCTTATCTCTTATTGAATTAGTTACTTGTGCAATATTTACCTGATTATATGTTAATTATACTTGTTTTATCTGTGGAGCTCAGTCGGCCTATGCCTACTGAGTACCATTCATTTGATACTCATATTATACTTTTGCCCCCTGCAAATCATAGTATGGGTTATCGTGGTTGATATGGATTGGTGCGGAGAAGCTTCTGACTCAGATATTTGGTGAGCTCCTGGCATTTGGAGTTGCCAATTTACATTCATGCTAGATTAGGACTAGTCTTTACTTGCTTTCGAAGACTGTCTGTACTCATATTGTATTTGTAAAAGCTTTTACTTTTGTTTTGATTTAAATTCTCAATTTCTGACTGATGCCAGGTCTTGGGGTGGTTTCTTGTATTTGTTTTAGTTGTTCTCTTTTTTCTCATCATTACTTACTTTCCACTTTATTCATTTATCTTCTACTTCATAGTCCGTTGCCTCTGGTTTTGAGTTAAGGGTTAAATATTAGGCTTACCTACTGGTGAGTATTAGCAGATGTCATCATGGCCTGAGAAATTGGATCATGAAAAGCTCTATTTCCCCCATTACCCAGCCTACCAGACAGGAAATCTCTCATAAAGTGACCCATCTAGCCATACTTGTAACAATCATTTGTGCCATCTCGACACTCTCCCAAGTAAAGTCTACCACTCTTACCACAAGATGACCTGCGTTAAGAACTCTGTATCATACTTCTATGAAAATGTGAGCCCTGGGCTCTAAAATTATGGTTTCCTTGAGACCTCTGGTCATTCATATTATTGGTTGCAGGTGCACTCGTTGAAGATGATGTATACCAGAAGACCTCTTCTAAAAGAAAGAATGGTTGCTATTACCACCCTTTTGATGGTTGCCCTCATTACCTGTGGATTTGGCCTTCTTGCTTTGGTGCTCCTCTCTATACTTCTTATTCTGCTAAACTTGTTGAGCATACACCTTGAGTGTGGATATGTTCATATCTAAAATCAACAAGGTTACTTGACACTCTTTTTTCATATGTCTGCTCAATCCAGAAACAAACTTCCTCCTCTTCGCTCTTGCATCGAGAACTATCTTTGGAGCATACCTAGAAAGTTGGATAAACTTGAGGCTATACTCCTTGATAGTCATCCATTTTTGTTTCAGATTCACAAATTCCTCAACTTTCGTTTCCCTCGGCTTCACAAAAAGAGGTGGTCTAGAAATGCATTCTCAAATTCATCTAGACTGAAGCCTCAACATCCTCACCTCAACTTTCCTCCAACTGGTTGTACCAGATATTAGGGACATCCTTCAGCTGATAAGAAACAAGTTCAACTCCCTTTATCTCTATAGCATGAGTTACCTTCAGGATCTTCCTCATGTCATTAATAAAGTTCTGAGGGTCCTCCTAAACTCTGGAACTAGTGAAGACTGGTAGCTTTATCCATAAAAAGTCTCGGATTCTTTTAGCAGAAGACATCTCTTGAGATCTAGACTTCGAGATAGGGGTACTTTGATAATCGAACTGTGCAGCCATCAATAAGGTGAGCATAGAGATAGCTCCCCTAAATTCAGCCTCCGAGGTCATAGTAGGATGGGTCCCATTCTCATTCTCATTCTCAGTTGCTCAAGCTCAGTTTTGAGTCTGCATTTCTGATTGTGTTGGAATATTGTGCTTAGTGGCATTCCTCTTGCTCAAAGTTCTTCTCGAAGGCATGATCTAAAATCATGAAATGCATAAATTAGAATGAGATTTTCATAGAATTAAACTCTATCGCACGAACTGAAGTAAGAAAGAAGTGAAACAATTCTTAAAGGCATGTAGCCTCCCTATTATAGATGTGGCACACTTCATGCTAATAAGAAGTACGCTACTAGACTCTTCTTCATAGACATCCTAGGATTCTTGAACTCTATGCCATGATACCAAGTTTGCCACACCCTGAGTCTACCCCCTACGCGTGATCGACACTCAGAAATCATTATTGGTTCCTAAGAGAACCCTTGGCCTAACTAACTTATTAAGCAGAAGACATAACTCGTAAAAAACTCAAATGGGCACAATAAGTATATTCAAACTTAACAATCTCAATTTAAAACTTAATACTTAAATTTATGTGTAATTTATATACCTCAATATTTTCAAAACATAACTCAAATGAATAAAACTGAATAACTCAAACTCTGTCTGACAAGTCTATGAAATCTCTAAAACTAACTCTGAAATAGGTATCAAGATTGGCCCATGGTTACCTCAAAACTAATAATAGATGGTTGAAAGTTAATGACTCTAGAGATTCTCTGAATGCAAAAAGGTCTCACCAAAGCTGGGTAGAAAACTGATATTCAGTAATGTGCTTGCTGAGGATCTCTATCACCTGTATCTACATCATCAAATGATGCAGTGCCAAATTGCGTTGGTACATGGGATGTACGATATGTAAAATAGCTGACAGAAAACTTACTCAAAGATACGTAACTCAAAGAACTCAACTTTGAAATATCTCAACTCAATAAAGTATGCAAAATAAGTAAAACAATGTCCTAAAAGATACGAATAAATAAATGCAACTCAGTATATAAGAATATAATATTTTACTCTTGAAGAGTTTCTCTAACCGACAACCATCACTTATGAGCTACGTGATAATACAATGAACGGTTGTCATTGCTACAATCGTCCAATACCTTGCCAGGGTAAAGAACGCAACTCATCTCATGGATCCATTAAAAGTCCTCTTTTGGGACTATGAGGGCCCAAATAAATGGCACGATCCTATCCTACGCTAGCTATGTAGATTATGGGGTTCGAGTTATTCTATACTATTACCCAAATCGATGCTCAATACTACTCTCAAAATATATTTATTATGCTCCTATGTCAAGTAAATTTATGTACTCAATTAACTCATTTAGTCTCGTTGGACTTTTTTCAAAACCTCAATTCTTCTCTTTAAAATAGATATATTCTCAACTCAATAAATGCATTTATAAACATAGTTTGACTTCTCAACTCAATCTTAAAATAGATGCTTAAATGCATTAATACTTAACTTAGTTAGACTCAAAAATGTTCATGTTCAAAATAAAAATTAAGAGACTTCTAAAAACTCAACTCATGCTTAAATTGTTTCTCAATGAAAAGATGAAGTCATTTTTTAAACTCAAAACAATTCATAAAATAATTAATGCAAAACTCAGCTAGGATTTATGTGAATGCAAACATGAACAAACATCTCAAGAACACAACTCATGAAAATCAACAAAGTATATTTAAATATATACTAGAACTCAATAAGAAATTATATAGATAATTCAAGAATTTAATTTATCGAAATTGAAACTCAAACTCCAAACTCAACTTGATTTAATTAAGACGTAGGGAACGAGGATGAACTTAGTCCAATGTTGTGATTAGCCTTACATACCTGTAAGATGAATGATCTAGACAAAACTCGACGAAATCGGTTGAAACGCTTGAACCCTATCTCTTCTCATTCTCTCCAATTTTTTCTCTCAAAAGATTCTAAGTGTGAATGAGAGAAAAATAACCGTTGGATACTGATAAGGTATCAATTTTAGTCCCAAAATAACTTAGGTTTAGTTTGTGAAAGGTGGGGAAAATACAAGTTTATCTCTCATTTAAAAATAACTAGGCCGCTACGAGCCCCTTCCTACAGACCGTAAGGTTCCTCTCGTAAGAACTAGATTCCAATTATTGGACTTACTGAAAGTTGGTCAATGGATCTATGCCAAGTTTCTATGGGTCCTAGAATCCAAGAGAGGTCGTAAGGGACCATTCGTGGAACTCAAATAGGAATTAGGGTTGAGGTCTATGGACCCCCTTCTTGGTTTATACCTAATCCTATAGGTTGTAAGACCCATTCATAGGACCAGGACCTAAGTGCACATTCCAGTAGCTACTAGAATGTGTCCCTCAACTCTACGATTGACCCCTAGGGGTCGTAAGAGTTCTTACAGGTCATAACTTTGGCTCGTAAAACTGGTCCTCAGATTTTATAATATGGCCAAGTGTTGGGGGACTCTACGAGTCCCATCTATGGCTCATAAAAACTCCTAGGAGTCATAGGTACCATACGTGGGCTACTGGACAGTCTACTCTTCTCAACTTTTCTCAACTTTTCTCTAGGTTTTAGGAATTTATCTAACTTAGAATAGTATAGAATATTACAAATTGTGGCAGAAACTACATCTTCGCAGGCATGGAAGATTTTGAAGAAGGAATTTTAAGATTCAGCTAAGGTTATTATGGTAAAATTGCATACTTACCATCGCAACTTTGAAACTCTTTCTATGAGAAGTAATGAATTTGTTCAAACTTATTTGTCCAGAGTCTTTTATCTTGTTAATCAAATGAAGTCTTATGGTGAAGATATATCTCAAAATTTGTTGTAACAAATGTTTTAAGGAGTCTTAATCCAAAATTTGAAAATATTATTATTGCGATAGAGGAATCTCATGGCTTATCTGATTTTACTTTTGACAAACTAATGAGTTCTTTGCAAGATCATAAATAGAGGATCCTAAGGTCACATGAAAAAAATGAAGAAAAGGCATTTCAGGTGAAGGGGGTGTCCACTCATCAAAAAGATAAGCTAGAAAACTTTGCGAATTGTAACTGCGACAGAGGTGAATTTCGAGGTAGATATCATAGAATGGGCTAAGGAAGAAGTCAAGATAGATGAGGACCAAATGAAGAAAAGTAACATAGGACGTTTCTGTGCCACTAGTGTAGAAAAACAGGTTATAAAAAAGCTTATTATTTGCAAAAATAGAAGGATGAGAATAACTAAGCAAGCTTGCACAGAAAAATGATGATAAATGTAAGTTGTTCATGGCCCTTTATTTTGAAAAAGAGACTCCTAACGATGTTCCAATCAAATGTCCGGGGCAAAATCATTGTTCAAGAAGCTTGATGAGTCAAAAAAATGAAATGTGCGGCTAGGAGATAAGAAGAAGATTCAGATTGAAGGCAAAGGTATGTTAGCATTATGACCAGCCAAGGTAATGCTAAAATTTGATAAGATGTGATATTTGTTCCTAGTCATCTCATAATTTGCTTAGCATTGGACAACTAATGATTAACAGGTACTCAATTTCTTTTGATGATGGTGTTTGCACTATTCAAAATAAGAAATCTAGAAAATCATTGATAAAGTTCCAATGACTAACAATCGAATGTTTCCTTTATCAATGACTAAAAAGTGTGTTATGGTTGCTAGTGGAGATGATGAAACTACACTGGCATTTGTATTATGGTCATTTAAATGTTAAAGGGTTGAAGTTATTGAGCCAAAAGGAAATGGTTTTTGGGTTGCCAAAAGTAGAAAATCTTGATTTTTGTGAAAGTTGTGTTTATGGAAAACAAAGTAAAAAAGTTTTCCCCGTAGACGTGTTGGAGAGATTCTGTTTGTCTTAAGCTAGTCCATACTGATTTGTGTGGTCCTATGCGTGGTGAGTCCTTAGCGGAAAGTCGATACATTTTAATTTTTAGTGATGATAATACTCGTATGAGTTGGATATATTTCTTGAAAATTAAATCTAAAATGTTTGACAATTTCAAGAAATTTAAATCTTTTGGTGAGAGTCAAAGTGAAAGTAGACTCAAAACTCTTCAGACAGATAGAGGTGGCGAGTTTATGTCAAAAGAATTTGTTCCTTTTGTGAGGAAAGTAGAATACAGAAAGAGCTCACTCACCTTATACACTAGAGCAGAATGGTGTAGCCGAATGAAAGAACTCCACAGTTGTTGAGATGGGCAAAAGCATAATGAAAGGTAGAGATGTACCGAAGTGTTTTTGCTTGGAAGTTGTTTCCACTGATGTGTATTTTCTGAATATCTCACCCTCCAAGGAAGTTTTTAATCGAACATTATATGAAGCTTGGAAAGGTAATAATCCCAAGGTAAGCCACTTACGTGTCTTTGGATGTATAACTTATGCTTAGTTGAATTTACAGGATCGACGTAAGCTTGATGAAAATATGGAAAATATATTTTTATTAGATATAGCACACAATAGACCATAAGCTATATAATCAGTGACTGGTAAAATACGATCAATAGAAATATTGTGTTTAATGAAGATGCAAGCTGGAACTTTAATTCAGGAAATGAAATTTCAAATTTTGAATTGTTGCCTTCTGACAATATTGTTGATCAAGAGTATGGAGTAAATCCTTTTGTAACAGGTCCATTGAGTACCTCGTTAATTGCACCAGTTGTATCTCCAACATTGGAAGAACCTTCAGTTGAGCCAACTCTAATAAGAAGATCAACAAGGGATAGGAAACCAAATCTCAGATATATTGAATATACATCTTGTACTTTTGCTTTACATGTTCCAGATCCTTTTTACTTTGAAGATGCTGAAAGAGAGGATAAATGGTGAAAAGTTATGGAAGAAAAATTGTTGGCTATAATCAGACATGGGATTTGGTAAATTTGCCAGAAGGAAAGAAAGTTATTGGGATCAAATGGGTGTTTAGAACCAAGTATCATGATGATGGCAGCATCCAAAAACACAAGGCAAGGCTCTTCGCAAAAGGTTATTCCCACGAACAAGATATCAACTTCAAAGAAACTTTTTCTCTTGTTGCCCTCTTTAAAACTATGAGAACTTTTTTAGCCTTGACTACTAATTTAAATTAGCTAATGTACCAATTCAACGTTAAATCTGCCTTTTAAAATGGTGATTTGAAAGAGGAATACTATTTCTCAAAGCCTAAAGGTTTAGTAGTTAATGGCAAAGAAGATAAGGTCTATAGCTTAAAAAGGCACTCTATGGCCTTAAAATAAGCGTCGCAGGCATGGTGCTTCAATATTGATTCATATTACCAGGAGAATGATTTTGAAAGGAGAAACAATCAACCAACGCTTTATGTAAAATGAGAAGTTAAAATTGATTTTTTTGGTGGTATGACTTTAGGTTGACAATATGATATATATGGAATCGAGCGAGTCTATCGTTACTGAATTTAAGAATTGCATGATGAAAATTTTTGAGATGTTTGATTTGTGTCTGCTGCATTATTTTCTTGGTAGTGATGAAACAAGGAATTAATGGCATATTTCTTTCACAAAGAAAATATGCAACAAATCTTTTGAAAAAGTTTACTATGGTAAATTGTAAAGCTATGCTACGTCGATGACTATTAATTAGAAGTTATGTCATGATGATAGTTCTGAAATAGCAAATGCGACTTAGTTTAGAAGTATAGTTGGTGGTTTGAACTACTTGTCTCATTCAAGATCGACATTGCTTTCTCTGTTGAGTCATATCGAGATTTATGCACAATCCAAGCAAGCTTCACCTTGGAGCAGCAAAGAGAGTACTGAGATATATCGTTGGGACATCATAGCATGAAATTTGGTATTCTAAGATAACAAAATTCACATTAATTATCTTTATTAACAATGACTACGCAGGCAGCATTGATGATAGAAAGAGCACATCTGATTTCTTGTTTAATCCTAATCTGGATATGTTTCAAGGAGTTCAAAGAAGCAGGAAGTGGTAGCCTTATCAACTTCATAGGGTGAATATATTGAAGCAACCTCTGCAATTTGGTTAAGGAGACTTGTTGCGGATTTTAATCAAAATACAATTGGTGCAACCGAGATTTTTTATGACAATATATCTGCTATTGCGATGGTGAAGAAGCCAATGTTTCATAGTAGAACAAACCACATTGATATTTGCTACCACTATATTTGAGGCTTGTTTCTACTGGAGAAATTACTTTGAAGTCTTGTGATTCAAATGATCAAATAGGAGACATCTTCACAAAGTCACTTCCTCTAGCAAAGAACGAGTTCTTCAGATTTTAACTTGGAGTTTGTGTGTTTGAATCAAGAGGGAGTGTTGAGAAGCAATTCAAAGATATTTGACCAACTCTTCAAGAGTTAGTTAGTTTCCTTTATATTAGTAAGCTTAGATATTGTGGAAGATTAGTACAGTAATTAATGGGTACTTAAATTTTAGTATTTCAGTTTCTTTGTAAGCCTATTTAATAGGTAGGTCTTGTTAGTTTTCAGGCTGCATCATAAGTAAAGAACACTGCAGTAACTTTTTCTTCTCTTTTTGCTCTATTTTCTATTCACTTTCTCCTTTACTTCTTTTTTTCTTTCCAACATTCTCGAGTGGCAATTACCTTGTACTATGCTTGTATGTAGCTATTCCGTATAACCTTTTGCATGTTCTAGTTGATCCAAATCACATTTATCTAATGGAAACTAAAATTAGATTTGCATTTTTTCAACTCCACTGACCATATGGCTAAATTCTAAGCTTTTTTACTGGCAATTGTACACAAAAGTGTACGTAGTCATGCAAGTAATACAGTGGCTTAAAAAAGCCAGATTATTAAATACAAAGTACTTTCGATTAATAGATATTCACTTTCTCTAACCTCACAAATTAATGCAAGTGTAATTCAAGAGTGTAATGTTTATCTATAAATTATGACTACAAAAATTTAAGAACTTAATTAACTTAGAGCGTTTGATATTGAATTGGTTGTTTGACGATAATTAGGACAATTCTAGGATTGTCGCTTACTAAGAATTCATGTTTCACATCAACTTTAGATGGTTATCAAATTACTGATTTATAGGGTTAATATTATGGTCATGATCTTTCAACCTCTAATTGTCTACCCCAGTTGACCATCTAACTACATGGTTGAGCGGGGATGGCCAAGCATGGTTCTAGGTAAATCTCTATCCTAGATACAAATCAATTCAAGTGGTGCGCAAGAAAATATCATGCTCCTTTTATTCTACGTTCTATCCCTCTATTCCCCTCCCGAGTTCAAGAGTAGAAAATATATTTATTTCAATGGTGGCCCAATATTAAAATACTAATTCAAGAATACAAAAATAATTTACGATAACCAACTTCATCCAATAAAAGTGATATTCAACAATCGTCTATTTCTACAGCCCAGAACAAGGGCGTTTAGCCACTCGTACTAATCAAAAACACAAAATAGATTGTCCTCATGTAATTCAATGTCTAAAAGAAAGTAGAAGAAAAGAAACCTAGGGTGAATTCCAATTCTCTGCTCTTACACTTGTAAAATAAGATGTAATCTTACAGAAGAGACATAAGGTTCTATATTAAATCATTTTCCATGTAGGATTTGGCCTTTAGGTGGATAATGGCACAACGTGCCACCAGTGTGCCAGCACTGGGCTTTAGTAGGAACCCTCTAATGTTGCATGCCTGTGTGCGTCAACATTGAGTCTTCAGTAGTTTGGCCTTGGCGTGGCACGCTTATAGTGCACCCAAAAAGTGCTATCATAAATTTAGGGTTTGGGGTGACGCGCCAACAGTGCACCCCAGCCTAAATTTGCTCTTTGTGAATTCTTTTGCTTTTCCTTCACATTGCATCCATGCTTTTTCCTTTGCATCTCACTCCCATGTGCTCGATTTCCCTTCAAAATTCCTGCAATATCTAATCAAATCCATTAGTGCATACTGATAATCCAAAATATAGCACTTAAGATGAATAATGCTCTTAAAACACAATGTACATTGGGCAAAACATAGCAAATGGGCATATAAATATGCCCAATATCGTCACCCCACACTTAAACCTTTGTTCTCCTAAAGCACTATCTAAATCATTGCTATCAATTCACCATTAATACTTAAGGATTTATCCATCCTCTATTTATCCAACCAATTAATTTTTAATCATGCTTTGTAGTTCACACTTAATGCAATCATATCCACTATTTTTTAACACCCACAACACTTCCACAAGAGAACATAACATGAATGTTAGACTCCTTATGATTCAAATGGTCAAGGCACTCGTGTATAGACAAGCAACTAATATACCAGAGTACGTGTCATGTGTGCTTTCACTATTTTGGTACACTTTTCTTTTATTCACAAGTCATGCTTCACCACAATTCAATTGATAGGACAATATTTTCAGACTTTACGCTCTCACTCTCACAAAAGATGTTTCCACATATCACAACATGCCATAGGCTTTCCCTTAGTGAGTGATGATTTTTGACAATGAATTCATTCATGGAATCAAAGGACTTTACTTGGTTGTAATGTCGGTTTTTGGCACTAGAAAGGACATATTTTAGATATATTTAGTGACTTCCTTCCTTAATGCAGTTAACACTACACCATTCTTTTCTCTTTTACCCTTTTTTTCACTTCCTTTGCTCAAACCCATTGACCACCCGTACTTATCTTTCAATTTCCTCACTCTAAATAACCGAGTACTTGATATCACATCCTTTTGTGTCTTCAATTTCTTTTTCTTTATTATTATTATTATAGATATAGATAGCAAGCACCTTCATAGTTTAATTACAGTGCTTTTTTCACCATAACTCTCTTTTACCACACTAATCATTTTTTGTCTTACTTTTGCATCACTCTATCTTTTATTTAACCCTTCTTTCACTACATAGTGCATTAAGGATCTTTATTCGGATCAAACAAAAATAAGGGTTAGCTTATCAATTGACTAATCAAAGAATTATAGGCTCAAAGGGGCTTTATTAGGGATATTGTCATGGAGGCACAAACATAGAATTGATTGGGCTATACAAAAAAATGCCTAGATCATTTTTCACAATTCATACAAGTTTACTCATCAAGCACATGGGAATAATTCTAGATGATGCTTTATGTACGAATAGAGTAATACTCACCATGCATGGAACCATGACATACACACAAGAGTACAAACTCGGTATGCTTGCACACAACACATTGACACATTTATGCCCACGTTATCTTTTTAGATTCCAATCAAAGAACCTATGTGTCGCTTATGAAATTACTTCATTAGGTTGCACGCTCAAACACAAACTACCCATGACGTCTAGTTTTCTTCTGGCAAGGTTTCAAAGCACCAAAGGTTGGGATTCTAATCCTCAATTTCTCAAACTAATTTTCTCTTAAGACGGTCGTCATCCATCCATCATCGAGAATAATCACTTATATGATGGACTCAACCAACAACTACACATCATAAAAAAAAATCTAGTCGGCTCAATGGAACTATCCTCGGTAAAAGAACCAAAAACAAAAGTTGAGGAAACCAACCTAAAATAAAATGACTCAATAAAGAAATAAAATAGTACGAACAGATAGGAATTCCATCTCCCACCCCAAACTTAAACAAAGCACATTTCCAGTGCAAAATTTGAACAGAATGTAAAAGTGAGAGAAGAAACTCCCTGGGCCTTTTAGGCCGTATAATCATCATCATTTGCCATAGCATCATCGACCTCTATGAGTGTTGTAGAAACATCATCCGGCCCCTCCTCCACGTCATCACAACCCATATCTTCAACCGTGGCCTCATCATCATCAAGTGGTTCTTAAAATGTCAGTCCCACTTGACACATGTACATAGAATTGTCCATCAGAGGATAACGCTCAATCGATATGGCCATGTCGCTGGGCTGCCATAAATGCGCAATTGAAGCTCAGCCATTCCGAATATCCTCCCCATCTAACTATTATCACTGGATTGATGATCAGCAGCAGACAACATGGGCCCATGGAATGTATCTTGAGCCTTTTTCATGGTGACATCCACCATATTGTAAACCACGTTGGGATCCCTAGGTGGGAAAGATCATAGACCTCTTCTTCAACCCCTTCCACTCTTAGATAATGGTTCAATAAACTCCCATAGAAAAATCTCCATCTCTTGTTATTTCGAAACATCATCATATTATGTCGAAGAACCAAATAAGCATTAATCTGCAGACCCATCATCAAAGTATAAACCAACACAACTCTATTTGGAGTGACATCCAAAGTGTGTTTACTAGGCAATAAAATACTAAACACAATCTTTAATCAAACTCGAGCCTCTTGGTTGAGGTGAGCATAGTGGAGGGTGGCATGTCTCCATGTGTATTTAATCTTATCCCACCTAGCAGGTAAATTTACACCACAAAGGGAATATATATATATATACGGTGGTATGTTTTTCATCTCCTAATATCCAACATAATCACAATGGGAGGTTCCCCGAAATTCATTCAATGCACGAGCGGTGAACTGAATTATTTTCCCCCGTACCTCTACCTTATTATTCCATGGGTGCACAAGATTCCAATTTTCATAAAATTCACTCACAAGTGTAAGATTACACTCACCTTGGTCCTCAAAAATGTAATGGAGACCCAAATTGTACATTATTTCATGAATTTGAGGGAACTCAGCCTACAACCTACCCTCATTGATATGCTCATCTCTTAGATACTTGACCTCTTTATGGGATTCAAACCAATCTTTACTATATTTCTCCACCGCTTGTTTACTAAATCTCCAAGGTGGGGAGTCTCGCGCTTGTTTGGACAAAAGATCCAATGGCATCAACTTTGTGGGACCGTTTAATACCCACTACCATCTTTACTTTCTTTTTTTTGGTGCCATTGGAAGGGAAGAGAGAAAGATTGAGGAAGAGTAAATAGTGAGGGGTGGGTCAGATCTGGATAGGGGAAAAGTGAAGGATTTTGTTTTTGTTTTTGGTCTTTTAGGAGAGGACAACAATGGAGGGTGGAAAGTTCTTTGAGGGGAAATCTATGGAATAAGAAGAAGAAAGTTTTGGTGAAGGAAGGGAGTGGGCCTGCATAAAGAGAAAAGATAGATGTTTTGGTGAAGGATTTAGGTTTTAAGGGTATTAAGGAATGGAATTTTGGGTTATAAACTGATGGGCCCTAAATTCTGATGCAAGAGCATTGGTGGCACGGTGTACTAGGATGCGACCCACTGAATCTGCCAGTGTCGCGATGTTGGTGTGTTGCGCCTGCAAGGCACCAAACCTAGCTCTAAATAGTTTCAGGCCTGGCGCAGCACGCCAACAATGCATCACTTTGCCTAAAGTCTAGCTTTTGTTCCTTATTTTGTGCATCCCTTTTTACATGTGGATCCATTCACTCCCCACTTTGTTTGCACATAAGCCATACGATATTAGCAAAATGATGGGTTGCATCCCACCTAGTGCCTTAGTTTTGGTCGTGGCACTACTTTATATATATATACAGCTCCTAACTATTACATTTGGCTGAAAATTTAACCTAAAATCCTAAGAAAGAAAAAAAAGAATGATAATAAAATAAAGTAATAACACCTATTAATTAATAAGATCACGGGTTACCTCTCGTGTAGAATCTGATTTAACATTGTAGCTCGACCCAGCTTGTGGATTGCTCATCATTCAATTTGAGTGATTCGTTATCTCGATCCGCATCATTTTTAAAATAGTGCTAGACACACTTTCCATTGACCAAAATGGTTGCACTCTTGTCTTTGTTCCTTATCTCCACGGCACCATGTTGTTTCATTCTCACCACTTTGAATGGCCTTCTCCACATAGACCTCAGTTTTCTAGGGAATAACTTCATTTTAGAATTCAAAAGTAGTACCTGTTCACCTGGTTCAAAATTGCGAGTGACAATGTGCTTGTCACAATACCTCTTAGCTTTCTCCTTGTATATCTTAGCATTTTTATAAGAGTCGAAACCCTTTAAGTTTAGGTAGTTGCCCTATCCTCTTCTTACCAGTGAGATCTAGGTCAATATTCAGCTTCTTAATAGCCCAATATGCTTGTTGCACCAACTCTGTCAAAAAATGACATGCCTTCCTAAATACCATGTGATATGGAGAAGTCTCTATAGGTATTTTGCACGTTGTCCATTAAGCCCATAATGTACCATCAGTCTTTGCGAACCAATCTTTTCTTTGCGCATTCATCGCCTTTTGTAAGATCTACTTCATCTCTATGTTCAAAACCTCTACTTGTCAATTGGTCTGTGGATGTTATGATGTAGCCACCTAATGGAGAATTCCATACTTAGCCAATAGATATTTCACCAAATGATTAATGAAGTGCTTACCCCCATCACTAATATCAGCTTTTGGAGTGCCAAATCAGGTGAATACGTGCTTTTTCATGAACCTTATAACAGCCTTAGAATCATTCATGGGAAGAGATACAAACTTAACCCACTTCGACACATAATCCACTACTACTAAAATGTATTAGTTTCCGTTAGGTAGTGGAAATGGACCCATGAAGTCAATACCCCCACACATCAAATATTTCTACCTCAAGAATATTCTTCAGTGGTATCTCATATCTTCTCGAAATGGTACCTAACCTTTGGAATTGGTCACACCCCTTTATATAATATATAACATCTATGAACAGTATGGGCCAAAACAAGCCAAATTGCAATACCTTGTATGTCGTGAGCTCACTGTCGTAATGACCACCATAAGGTGATGAGTGGCAACTCTCTAGCACCTGTTTGACCTCATTCTCTAGAATACATCTTCTCACTACTTTGTCAACACCCTGTTTGAAAATATATGGTTCATCCCATATATAGAACTTATTGTCATGGCTTAATTTTTTCTTTTGTTGTAAAGTTGAATCAAGGGAAAACACTCCGCTCAACAACAAATTCACAATACTAGCATACCATAACACTTGTGTGATGTCAAGGACCAGCAATTTCTCATCCAAGAACTCCTCACATGTCTGACCTTCATTCTGCATATGTGATGAATCTTCTAGCCTCGGAAGGTGGTCTTCAATCTAGTTTACTATTCCCTTTCTATCTCTGATTTCAAGATCAAACTCTTGGAGTAGTAGAATCCACCTAATGAGCCTTAGCTTTGCATCCTTCTTATTGAACAGGTACATAATTGTCGCATAATCAGTATAAACAATAATTAGTGTACCTACCAAATACGATTGGAATTGTCGAAGGTAAACACCAGAGAAAGCATCTCCTTCTCAACCACTATGTAGTTTGCTTGTGCAAAATCAAGGGTCTTACTTGCATAATAGATTGAGTGGAATATTTTTTCCATTTTTCCCCCTACACTGCACCCACTAGGGCATCACTGGCATCACACATAAGTTCAAAATGTAGTTCCCAATTTGGAGCAGTCCTTAATGAACCTTTGATAAAAGCCTTTACACTATTCTGACCGAATTCAAATTTCACCTCTTTATCCATAAGACTATACATAGGTCAGAAAATCTTAGAGAAGTCCTTAATGAACCTCTGATAAAAACCTTTATGCCCAAGAAAACTTCTTATCCCTTTTATAGAAACTGGAGGTGGTAATTTCTCTATAACTTTGACTTTGGCTTTGTCAACCTCTAGCCTATGCTTTAAGACCTTGTGACCTAGAACAACACCTTCTAAAACTAAGTGGCATTTTTCCCAATTCAGCGCCAGAGCAATCTCCTTACATAGTGTAAGAACATTGTCAAGATATCTCAAATACATCTCAAAAGACTTACCAAAAACTAAAAATTCATCCATGAACACTTTCACAAAGTCTTCCACCATGTCGTGAAATATTGCCATCATGCATCTATGAAAGTTCACCGATACATTGGAAAGTCTAAATGGCATACACTTGAGTGCATATGTGACATAGAGACACATGAATGTGGTCTTTTACTGATCCTCTAGAACAATCACGATCTGATTATATCCTGAATACCTATCTAAGAATCAATAGTACTCATGTCCGGCTAACCTATCAAGCATCTAATCAATAAAAGGGATGAGGTAGTGGTATTTCCTCGTGGATTCATTTAACTTGCAATAATCTATGCAAATTCGCCATCCAGTGTCTGTTCTTATTAGGATCAGTTCATTCTTGTCATTTGTCACCACGGTCATTCCTCCTTTTTTTGGCACGCACTGGACTGGACTTACCCACCTGTTGTTTGTGATAGGATATACAATGCCAGCATCAAGCCACTTGATAACTTAGTTTCTTACCACATCATTTATCATGGGATTCAATTGATGCTGGTGTTGTACACTTGGTTTGTGACCCTTTGTATAAATTTTATGTTTACACAATGTCAGACTAATCTCATGAATTTTAGACATTTGTTGCTCTATAGCCTTCTTCATTTTTTTAGTATCTCCAATGCCGCATCAACCTGCACTTTAGAAAGCTCTATAGAGAGTATTATCGGTAAGGTTTCATTGTCGCCCAAAAATGCATACCTCAAGTGAGATGGAAGAGTTTCTAACTCCAACTTAGGAGCTTCTTCAACTAACGGCTTAGGTGGGATCCTCAAGACTCGATTCAAAGATTCCATATAGCTTCTCTAAATACTCACATTGTCCTTTTCACTAACTATTGCGCCTTTGCATCCCTAAAAATATCATGTCCTACCATTTTCAGAGGGTCTTTCGATGCAATGTAATGATCCACCACTATAATATTAATCACAGTAATGGCAGATAGTTCCTTATAGATAGCGGGCGGCTTTATTGCTTGGTACACATCAAACACTTTCATTTAGAATGGAAAGATCTTTCAGTTCATAAAAGCTTAAGCTTAAGAGATTTATCCATAAGTAATGAGAGGAGACTTTTAGAAAACCCTCATGCCTTCTCTAGAGACAGAGATCTTACTGATACCTCCAAGTCTGACAATATAGTTTTCTAGGCTTTTAGCTTTTAGAATCCTCTTTCCCTCTGATCCTTTATGTGTTCTTTATCCTATTACGATTCTCAATTGGGCTCTCATAGTCAATAGCCCAACTGCTACATCTATCAATGCAGCTCTAGTCACCATAAAAGGATGTCCCAAAATAAATGAAACCTCTAGGTCACGTTGAAAATTTAGAAGGATGAATTCTACAAGAAAGACGAGAGATCCTACTTGGACCAACACGTCTTCAATAATGCCATCTGGCCTAACCATTGATCGGTCTGCTAGTTGTAACAAAATTATGGTCTTCTTGGGATTTCCCAAACCCAACTTCTTAAACATTAATGTGGGCATTATGTTGATACTATCTCCCAAATCATACAGACCCCTTGTATTTATACATCTCCTAATTGTGGTCTGAATTTTGAAACTCCTAAGATCTTTTAGCTTGGTAGGCAACTTGTTTAGCATTTGTGAGCTTCACTCTTTCATGAGTGCAACAATTTTGTATTTTGCCAGCTTTCTCTTGTTGGTCAAAATGTCCTTCATTACTTTGCGTATTTGGGCATTTCCTACAAAACATCAATAAGGGGTAAATTAATATGTACCTGCTTAAGTATATCGATGAACTTGCCTAACCATAAATCCTCATTTTTCTTCTTGAACTTCTATAGGAATGGAGGGGGCGGTTTGTCCTTGGTTTCCACCCTCTCTTGTGGATCACTTGGACCAGATTCACTATTCAATTTTCCCTTGCTTCCCACTTCAGGAGCTCTCATATTTGGGGTTAACTTTAAGAGCTCTCATATTTGGGGTTAACTCTTCTAACTGCATCCCACTTCTACTACTCACTACATTAATTTGCTTTGAATTTTGATTAGTGTTACCTGCAAGACCTTCTTGCGAGCGTGAGTTTTGGGCACTTGTAAATTGCCCAAATTGTTTCTCTAGAGTCTGTATGGATGTTTGATTATTCCTTACGTCTCCTGTAATTTTTTCCACTCTCCCGCCATTTTGTCCATTCTGCTCATTATCTTTTTGAATATTTCCTCATTACTCATACCCCTTGTGGGAGGTTTTGGCTATTACTTTGACTTTGCTATTGATATTGGTGCCCATTACCTTGAGGACAGTACTGGTTTTGAGTCTGATTCTGATTACCTCCCTATGAGAAATTCGGATGGTTTCTCCAACTTTGATTATATGTGTTTTCATAGGTCCGATTTCCTTTGCCTCTTTACGCATTTCCCGTGAAGTTTACAGAATCCGGATTCGCACTGTAATGCTCAGCCGCATGCCCACCACTGCCATACACTTCACACCACTCTTGGGGTTGCTGCACCGCATTCACTTGAACCAGTTGTTGCTGTCTAATGTCATTTTGTTGAAATGAGTTTTCATGAAGTTATGCATAGAGGCTAACTGTGTGGATAAAGTAATTATATAGTTGACCTCCAGCACTCTAACAGTCTTTTGTGCCACAATTCTCAAGGCATCACCATTTTATTTCAGATTACCTTATGAGAATTTATTCAATAATGCAAATAATTCATAATATGATTTTTCTAAGGCTTGTCCACCTGCTGCAGAGTTGAGAAGGACTTTTGTATCTGGCTTAAGTCATTCAATGAAAGTGTGAACTAGCACCTCATTAGATTGATAATAATAAGGAAAACTAATCAACAGTTGTTTGAATCTATCCCATGCTAGATATATAATCTTCCCCACTCTCTTCTTGAAGCTTAAGATTTCAATCCTCAATTTTGCAGTTTTACTCGAGGGGAAGAATCTAATCAAGAATTTTCAACCCAGTTCATCCCAACTTTTGATGGAGTTTGCTGGTTTCGATGACATCCACCGTTTTGCTTCTCCCAGCAGATAGAATAAAAATACAGTCAATCTCACATAGTCAGACGACAATCCTATAGGTATGTAAGTTTTGCTAATTTTTAGGAGATTTCTAATGTGTATTTGGGGGTCCTCTTGAGGAAGGCCGGTGAACTGTTCCATAGTGTGAATCAATTACATCATATTATGTTTGAACTCAAATCTACCTCTAGGTGATGGTTTTTGAATGTTGGAGGTAATGTTGGTTACGAATGGGAATGCAACATCGTGTACTATCCTTGCTGCCATTGCTACCGGTTGATCTTGCTCCCGATCCACTTGCTGGTACGGAGTTATAGGTGCCGTGTTATTTAGTTTTATCTGTGTAACAAGATATTGCAGAGCCTCTTTCCTCTTTCGGTAATGCAAGAAACGTTCAGATTCGACCAACGGCCCTACAAGCGCACTATCTTTCTCTCTCTCCTGTGTAGAGGTTAAAGTTACCTACAAATTTTAACAGCTAAGATCAAGTTGTCAACACTCACAGGTTAATAAAAACTAGAAAAAATTGAATATCTACTTATTTTAAAGTCTCCAGTAATGGCGTCAAAAACTTATTGTTCCCAATTGCACATGCAAGTGTATATGATCGTGCAAATAATATAGTTGCTCTAAAAGAACTGGATTATCAAATCAAAGGACTTCCAATTAATATATATTCACTTTCGCTAACCTCATAAATCAATGTAAGTGTAATGTTTATCTACAAACTATGACTATAAAAATTTAAGAACTAATTACCTCAGTGCGTTTGATGTGGAATTGGTTGTTTCATAAAAATTAGGACAACTCCAGGGCAGCAGTTTACTAAGAATTCATATTTCACATCTCTTTCATGGATTTCAGATGGTTATTAAATTACTGATTTATAGGATTAATATTATAGTCATGATCTCCCAACTTCTAACCGTCTGTCCTAGTTAACTATTTAACTATATCGTTGAGTGAGGATAGATAGAATCAACTGTTGAACATTAAGTTTTCATCATGTTTCATAACTAAGCATGATTCTAGGTATATCCCTATCCTATATACAAATTAATTCAAGTGGTGTGTAAGAAAAGACCATGCTCCTTGTATTCCACGTTCTATCCCTCTATTCCCTCCCGAGTTTAATAGTAGACACTATATTTATTTCAATAGTGACCCAAAATCAAAATACTAATTCAAGACTACAAGAATAATTTATATGATAACCAACTTCATCCAATAAAAATAATGTTCAACAATCGTTCATAGCTACAGCCCCCCAAACAAGGGTTTTTAGCCACTCATACTAATCAAAAACACAAAATAAATCATTCTCATGCAATTCAATGTCTAAAAGAAAGTAGAAGAAAAAACCTAGGGTGACTTTCAATTCTTTGTTCTTGCTCTAGGAAAATAAGACGTAACCCTACAAAATAGACCTAAGGTTCTAATTATAGAGTTTGGGAAATTAAACCTTTTTTCATGTAAGATTTGGACTTTTATAATCGGAAAATTCTTGTCGGGTGGACAATGACGCAGGCGCCACCAGTGCGTCAGCACTGGGCTTTAGTAGGTACCCTCTGATGCAGCGCGCCGGCACTGCACCAGCATTAAGTCTTTAGTAGTCCGTCCTTGGAGTCTGGAAGGACGCGCCAATAGTGTACCCCAACCCAAATTTTCTCTATGCGAATTATTTTTCTTTTCTTTCACATCGCGTATTATTGTGCTTTCCATTCACATCGCCTTCGCGCTTTTCTCCTTTGCATCTCACTCCCATAAGCTCGATTTCCCTTCAAAATTTCATCAATAACTAATCAAATCCATTAGTGCACCCTTATCAATCAAAATATAACAATTAAAATAAATAATGCTCTTAAAATACAAGATACATGATGGCAAAACATAGCAAGTGGGCATATAAATATGCCCAAAATCAAGCTTACTCCCAATTTTTATTTCTTTCACTAGCCTAGTTAATCTGTTTGGATTTTCTTACTTTGAAACGGTGATTAGCGTATTGTTTTTAAATAGGATTTGAAGCATAATGTTAAGTTTGGTTCCATTAAGCTTGTTAGCGGGCATGTTCTCCTAATTGAGCTTTATAAATTTGAGCAACTTACATAAATAGATATTGTTATAAGATTATTGAATTTGAATAGTTATAATATTTATCAAAAATGACTACAGTTTATATCTATATTTAATTGTATCTTTGTATAAATTTGTTTTTTTAAACTTATATAGTAATATAATTATAATTATAATGCATTAAATAAGGTAAATTATGTTAGTATAAAGGAATGTCCTTTATTTACGTTCCTAAAACTCTAAACTTTCCATTATTAAATTAACAATAACTAATATACACTCATGCATATGGGTATATACACTAAAACATGTATTCTTGAATTTATTGAACTGATCAGGAAGAAGCTTCTTCTCAAATCATGAACTATGTTATGATTTTTGTATATCTGCATATGCGGAGCTTTAATCGACAATTCACCTTATAGAATCTAATTTCCTACACAAGAAAAGGTATAGTACTTGTACAGTTAACATATGGATACTTTGATTTCAAATGTACATAAGCATTTATATAACTTAATGTATTAATATATCAAGGATATAAGCCATTATAGAACTCAATGATGCATTATAGCAAATAGTGTGAAGTATATCAGTTTAGCATATGAATACGCCATTTAGCGTATGGACACTTTGATTTTAAATGAATGCAAATATCTATATAACTTAATGTATTAATATATCAAGAATACAAACTATTATAGAACTTAATTTAAATACATTAGCCTTATAAATACAACTATACAATATACATTGAAATATCCTGCTATTAGATAAAATTTGATATATAGCACAAAATAGTATTCAATTGTATTCAAATATACTGACATATGAATACTTTAATTTCAAACGAATATAGATAGTTATATAGCTTAATATATTAATATATCAAAAATACAAATAATTATAGAACTTAATGTATTAATATATCAAATAAGGTATTTATACAATAATACAATTATAATTGCAATGCATTAAATAAGATAAATTATATTAACTTCCCATTATTAAATTAACAACTAGTATTTATCTATTGAATACACATCCAATTGATTATTATTATATAGTTAAATTTGCTATTTAATATCTAATTAAATTCATATAATATAAAAAAATAAATTATAATTATTTATATTAAATATATATTGATGTTTATAACTATTTATATTAAATATATATTAATGTTTGTTATATTCTGTAATTTTTTGATCAATTTAGCCATCAGGTCAATCCAAATTCGCCATCAAGGCTGGGTTGAGCGATGTTGATGGTGAGAATACGACATCTCACCCCATCCTCTTAACCATATTACTAGTATTTCGAACTTAGATAGATCGAGCCAGACAAAAAATCATATATTTCTTTTTTATTTTAATTATTATTTAAAATTTTCGAGCTTAGGTGGATTGTGCAGGGTGGATATCAGGTATTTCTTTTTTACTTCATATTATTGTTTATAATTTAACTTTAATAAGCGAAAAAAAATTTAAAAGTTAAAATTAAGAGGAGGAATTTCAATTTTGGAAGAGGAGAGTGAACTTGGAACCAATACATCAAAATTGTTCATTGAACATTAATGTCAAAAATCTTGGGATTACTAGTAGCCTTTGGTATAGTAATATACAAGACACCATGTTTAACTTCAGCCTTAATATTCTCGAAGTCAACATTCTCAGGCAAAGTAATTCTTGTATTATACTTTCCATAGCTCTTAGCTGACCATTCCTCTTCCTTTTCCTCTTTCCCATTATTGTTGGCCACTTTCTCAGCTTTCACAACCAACATTTTCTCTTCTAACCAAACCTTTACATCTTCTTTTGTCATGCCTGGCATGTCAAACCTCATTTTGTATTCTCCTTCACTTTCTTTTATCTCCCATGGTGTCCTTCCCTTTCTGTACCCAACATCCTCCGTTGATGGACCTACAATCAGAGGCGGATGGAACATATAATCAATATGTTAAGTTGATCAAACAATATTTTCGATACAGAGTATACATATGTACATCACTCATGTCTATTATCAATAATTTTACAAGTACACCAAATTTAGATATAGAGAAAAAATATTTCTTTCTTTCAAAAAACTTTAAAATAAAGAAAATAACTTTCAAAGTAACAAAAATAAGTTGTTGATAATATATGAATCCTCACTCACTAAACACTAAAAAATAAACAAAAAAAAAACTCACAGAAAACATTTCCCGAAACACACCCATAGTGTCAAAGAACAGAATTTAAAAATTGTAACATAATAAGTTAAAAATATTAGATCTGCCTGTACCTGCCACCCAACCTCCATTAAAAGCAAGAGGGTCCTCCACGATTCTTTCCATTGTGTCCATCATTTGCTGCACTGTCCTTGCTGTTGGAAACCTATCCCATAACCCTGCCACAAATATTCAAGAAAGCTCAACTTCGTATAGAATCAACTCATGCATCAAAATTAACAGAACAAAATGTTATATTACCAGCGTCTAGATCAAGATTGCTAAATATATGTGAACCAATTACCAGGTTATGATATTCTCTAAATAATAACCTAATAAAAATAATAATAAACCAATTCAATCTGTCTGTCAATGTATACAACTTAAATCCTATAAAAAAAACAGAGGTTATCCCTTACCCCCTTGGGCAAATTCATCAACAATTACTTTTTTTTAATTTCTCATTTGATGTTTGATACTCGAATTGGAGGCTAGAGAAACTCACACTCAAATTCTGATTAAAAATGAAAAAAGTACTTACCGCTCATCACCAAGACACTTTGACATCATGTGTTATGCTAAAATAAAAATAAAAAGTTCAAAAGGGAATGTATTGATTCTTACCAACAGGGGCCATTTGGGGTGATCTCTTTCTAGGTTGAGGTGGCTTGTTTTGTCTTTGCAAGTGATCAAGATTGTGTCTTTCATCAACTGCCATGATCTTCAATTTGTTATAATTACCTCTACTAGAAATTGGAACAGAGTAGTAGCAATATTTTGGATTAATGTTTGAAAATGAAAGAGGGTGTGAAGTTGGAAATCTTGATAAGCAGTACTCAGCCATTTTTTGTATAAATATATATTTTATAAATGAAGTTTCAAACTCAAAATCAGAACAAAGAGGAAACGTGAGTGATGAAAAATATAAAGGGTAGAGGAGAATAATCTGGAAGTACTAAATGGCTTGTTACTGGACTTCTCTAGAACTTCTTTAAATTCTCTTGGATTGGTTCGAAAAGAAATAATAGAATATGTTTTAGGCTTGGTTCACATTTAAATTTAAGGCATGTTTGGATAGATTTATTATTTTTGATTTATAAATTAAAAGTTATTAGTATAAATAATTTTTTAATTTATTTTGATTTTGATTTAAAAATAAGTATTTAATTTTTATTTGGATTTAGTTTTTATTTTACTCAAATAAAAAAATTTAAAAATTTATTTTAATTTAGAAATACTTAAAAAAAGTCTATTTATAGACTCTTAATTACAGAAAAATTATACTTTTATGTTGTAAATTTCCATATGCTTTCTGCCTTTCTTGGGATACCAGATAGTGTCACTTTTTTTACGCTCAATTATTTTATCGATGCTTGCTACTTTTTAACCAACTTATTTATTTGCTAGTAATTTATGTCCACTAACTTAAGCAAATAAACAAAAATCATCTTGTTGTAAAATGAGACTAAATTAACAATTTAATAATGAAAGAAAAAATAAATAGGAGAACAGAAGAAGAAGCAAAGCAGAGAAATTGCAGTGTATCAATATTTTTGTTCTTCACGATCATCTATTGCCAATTCATGGCAATGTATATATAGAAGATTAGTGTTAGTAAATGATTAGTGGGCTGCCCACTTTTAGTGGGCCCCACTTTAATATAATATGTGGTGGACATTCCACTTATATGTGGACACTCCACTTAACACTCCCCCTTGGATGTCCACGTGTAATGTGTTTACATAAAAACACTTTACAAGAAATAATATACTAAGTTATTCTGATGTTGTGTCTACATATCTGATAATACGCCTTGATTGCTGCCTCATTAAAAACTTTACCAGGAAAACCCAATGGGACAAAACCTTGGTGAAGGAAAAAAGAGTGCAGCGCGTATTTACTCCCCCTGATGAAAGCTTCATTTGATATTTTGGAGACGGCGCATTCCAACCTTATGCCTTAGCTTCTCAAAAGTTGATGTTGGTAATGCCTTTGTGAATAAATCTGCAAGATTATCACTTGAACGAACTTGTTGTACATCAATTTCACCATTCTTCTGAAGATCATGTGTGAAGAATAATTTTGGTGAAATGTGTTTCGTTCTGTCTCCTTTTATGAAGCCACCTTTCAATTGAGCTATACACGCGGCATTGTCTTCGAATATAATTGTGGGTATTTTAACATTATTTTCTAGACCACATCTTTCTTTGATGAACTGTATCATCGATCTCAACCACACACATTCTCTACTTGCTTCATGAATTGCTATTATTTCAGCATGATTTGAAGAAGTAGCAACAATGGACTGTTTTGTAGATCGCCATGATATAGCAGTCCCTCCGTGTGTAAACAGATAACCTGTCTGAGATCGAGCTTTATGTGGGTCTGATAAATAACCTGCATCTGCATAACCAATAAGGTCTGCGCAACCTTTGTTAGTATAAAACAAACCCATATCAATAGTACCCTTCAGGTATCGCAAAATATGTTTGATACCGTTCCAATGCCTTCGCGTTGGGGATGAACTATACCTTGCTAGCAAATTGACAGAAAATGTTATATCAGGCCTAATTGCGTTAGCAAGGTACATAAATGCGCCAATAGCACTGAGATATGGTACTTCAGGACCAAGAATTTCTTCATCCTCTTCTGGAGGTCGAAACTGATCCTTTTTCACTTCAAGTGATCGAACAACCATTGGAGTACTTAATGGATGTGCTTTGTCCATGTAAAATCTTTTTAAGATTTTCTCAGTGTAGGTAGATTGATGGACAAAAACTCCGTCTGCTAAATGTTCAATTTGCAGACCTAGACAAAGTTTTGTCTTTCCAAGGTCTTTCATTTCAAATTCTTTCTTTAGATATTCAATTGCCTTTTGGACCTCTTCAGGGGTTCCAATAAGATTTATGTCATCAACATAAACAGCGAGTATAACAAACTCTGATTCCGTTTTCTTAATAAAAACACATGGACAAATAACATCATTAATATAACCTTCATTTATTAAGTACTCACTTAGGCGATTATACCACATGCGCCCTGATTGTTTCAGACCATATAATGATCTTTGGAGTTTTATTGAGTATACTTCCCGAGACTTTTTACATGCTTCAGGCAATTTTAATCCTTCTGGGATTTTCATGTAAATTTCATTATCAAGTGAACCATAAAGATAAGCTGTAACCACATCCATTAGGTATATTTCAAGATTTTTATGTACAGCTAAACTGATGAGATATCGAAATGTTATTCCATTCATAACCGGTGAATATGTTTCTTCATAGTTGACTCCGGGTCTTTGAGAGAATCCTTGTGCAACGAGGCGTGCCTTATATCTTACAATTTCATTTCTCCCATTTTGTTTTTTAACAAAAACCCATTTATAACCAACTGGTTTTACACCTTCAGGGGTTTGGACTACAGGTCCAAAAACCTCACGTTTAGCAAGTGAGTCTAATTCTGATTGAATTGCCTTTTGCCATTCTGGCCAATCACATCTACGTCGACAATCTTCGACGGATTTAGGTTCAAGACTTTCACTATCTTGCATGAGGTTAATTGCAACATTATATGCAAAAACATTATCCACCGTAATTTTTGATCGATCTAAATTTATCTCATCACCGGTAGAACTTATTGAAAGTTCTTCATTCACTCGAGTCTCGGGTTCACTGATTTCTTTAGGAATATCAGGATTACTCAAACCTTGACCTTCTTCAGGAAGTTCGTGTGTAGTATCATCTTTATTATTTCTTACGCCTCTTTTTCTAGGATTTTTATCCTTTGAACCCAACGGTCTACCACGCTTCTGGCGTGTTTGGGATTCAGAAGCTATGATACTTGTAGATGGTCCTTTTGGGACATCAATTCGGATAGGTACATTCACTGCAGGGATATGTGACTTAGTTATCCGTTTCAAATCAGTAAATGCATCTGGCATTTGATTTGCTATTTTCTGTAAGTGGATGATCTTCTGGACCTCCTGCTCACATGTGCGGGTGCGTGGATCAAAATGTGATAGTGATGAAACTTTTCACGCAATTTCTTTTTCTTTTTCTTTTTCAGGTTCCTTTTTCTCTCCCCCTAATGGCGGGAAAATTATTTCATCAAATCGACAATCTACAAATCGAGCAGTGAATAAATCTCCAGTCAACGGTTCAAGGTATCGAATTATGGAGGGTGAGTCAAACCCAACATATATGCCCAACCTTCGTTGAGGGCCCATTTTTGTACGTTGTGGTGGTGCTACAGGCACGTATACCGCACAACCAAAAATTCTTAAATGGGCTATATTTGGTTCATGACCAAATACTAATTATGACGGAGAATATTTATTATAATGTGTCGGTCTGAGACGTACAAGTGCTGCTGCATGTAAGATAGCATGACCCCAAACAGTAATAGGCAATTTTGTTTTCATTAGTAGAGGTCTTGCTATTAATTGTAGGCGCTTTATAAATGACTCTGCAAGGGCATTTTGAGTATGAACATGAGCAACAGGATGTTCAATTTTTATCCCAATTGATAAGCAATAATTATTAAATGCTTGGGATGTAAATTCTCCAGCATTATCAAGGCGAATGACCTTAATTGGATAATCTGGTAATTGCGCCCTTAATCTTATTATTTGTGCTAACAACTTTGCAAACGCTAGGTTGCGAGATGATAATAAGCACACATGAGACCATCTAGATGATGCATCTATTAGGACCATAAAATATCTAAACAATCCACTAGGTGGATGAATAGGTCCACATATATCTCCATGTATACGCTCTAAAAAGCCAGGAGATTCGATGCCAACCTTCAGGGTCGATGGTCTGGCAATTAATTTGCCTTGATAACAAGCAGCACATGAAAATTCATCATTTGTAAGAATCTTCTGGTTCTTTAACGGATGTCCAGTTGAATTTTCAAGAATTCGTCTCATCATTATTGATCCAGGATGACCTATTCGATCATGCCATAGTACAAATATATTTGGATCAGTAAACTTCTGGTTTACGATCATATTTGCTTCAATTGCACTAATTTTTGCATAATATAGGCCAGATGATAGAGTTGGTAATTTTTCCAAAATATATTTCTGGCCTGAGACACTCTTGGTTATACCAATATATTCAATATTCATTTCATTTAATGTCTCAACATGATATCTATTTCTGCGGATATCTTTAAAACTTAATAAGTTTCTTGGAGATTTAGAAGAAAATAATGCATCTTCTATAACAATTTTTGTCCCTTTGGGCAGAATTATAGTAGCTCTTCCGGAGCCTTCAATCATTTTGGAATTGCCAGATATCGTAGTAACATTAGCTTTTCTTCTAAGCAAGTTGGAAAAATATTTCTCGTCTTTAAAAATAGCATGAGTTGTTCCACTATCAATTACACAAATATCTTCTTGATTGATCATTGATCCAAATAAGATTTGAGGCATTTCCATATTTTCTTCACAAAGAAAGAAAGTAAATATTATAATTAATACATAATTTATTATACAGAATTTTATTTTATTACATGGATCTAGAAAAATACAAACATAATATTTAATACATACAACAACAAAGAAAATTGTTTAAATATTATCGGGCTTATCAACATTCATATTTACTTCCGAAAAATTAAAGAAATCAGCTACATCCAGATGCATGGGCTCAATATTGTCCTCAGAGATAAAATTTGTCTCTGGATTATTTTTCGCCCTCTTTAACGATGCCTGATATAGCTGAACCAAGCGTTTTGATGGCCGGCAAATCCGCGACCAGTGCCCCACACCTCCACATCTATGACATATTGTTTCTGAATTATTCTTCGGTAAAGCTTCTGGCTTTTTACCCTGCCTTTTATATTGCTGGTTATTTCTCAGTGCCAGCCGAGCATCATGATTAAAATTTCTTCTTTGACTACGACCACGACTGGGGCCATGGCCTCTTTCTCGTTGGTTAGAATTTGCCTGATTCACTTCAGGGAGTGGCAAAGAACCAACTGGCCGACTATCATGATTTTTCATTAATAGTTCATTATGTCTTTCAGCAATAAGAAGGTGAGAAAGTAATTCAGAATATTTTTTAAAGCTTTTTTCGCGATATTGCTGCTGCAGGAGCATATTCGCGGGTGGAAATGTGGAGTACGTTTTTTCAAGTTTATCTTGTTTCGTGATTTTATCTCCGCATAAAGTTAACTGAGCTATAATTCTAAATAAAGCAGAATTATATTCAGTTATATTTTTAAAGTCCATCAGTCTCAGATTTAACCAGTCATAACGTGCTTGTGGAAGCATGACCAACTTCAGGTGGTCATACCTTTCTTTTAAATTTTTCCACAATTTCAAGGGATCTTTTAATGTAAGATATTGTAATTTAAGACCCTCGTCAAGATGGTGGCGGAGGAAAATTATAGCTTTTGCACGGTCTTGACTAGATGCCGTGTTATCATCTTTGATGGTGTCTGCCAGACCCATCGATTCAAGATGAATTTCGGCATCTAGTGCCCATGAGGAGTAATCTTTTCCAGAGATATCCAAAGCAACAAATTCAATTTTTGAAATATTTGCCATTATATTAAAAGAAAATTAAATAAAATTCTTACCACTTTTTGTTACCTTCAAAAACAAATAGCCGGAGCCTCGTGCTGATAACGTGTTGTAAAATGAGACTAAATTAACAATTTAATAATGAAAGAAAAAATAAATAGGAGAACAGAAGAAGAAGCAAAGCAGAGAAATTGCAGTGTATCAATATTTTTGTTCTTCACGACCATCTATTGCCAATTCATGGCAATGTATATATAGAAGATTAGTGTTAGTAAATGATTAGTGGGCTGCCCATTTTTAGTGGGCCCCACTTTAATATAATATGTGGTGGACATTCCACTTATATATGGACACTCCACTTAACACATCTAAGATTTTTACCCTCTATTGGTATTTTTACTTTGGTCTACCATATGATTTTTATTCCACTTAATTAATTTTCCATATATTAATTTATCTTTGTTGAAATCCAGAAAGTTCGTGGAGAAGTATCCGTAGGATATTAGTAGACAGTCCAGGACCACACATTTGGTGTGGAGTTCTAGTTAATGATTTTCTTTTTTTCTTAGTTAATGATTCTGCTTTATATTTATTTATTTATTTATTTATTTTCTGCCTTTAATATTCGAATAAAAAACAAAAACAGCTTCTTATGTGCTATTACATGGACAACTTAAGGAATGGAAAATAATTAAGAATTTGTCTTTTCAAAGTTTTAGTTAATTTCTTTATTATATTATGATCACAGGTGCCATTTGACGCCGCTTGCTTGGGAAAAAAATCACAAATTTATATATAACCTTAGTCAGAAATCTACATGTATATTTATTGTACTAGACAAGATATGCTTTAAGAAATAAGGCATATGTCTTTTGGCCTTTTTTTCCTCTCAAATTTTTATTAAGAATAAATTATATTTTAGTATTTTTTTTAAAAAATTATTATTTATAATAAAAAGTATAATTTTTAAAGAAATTATATTATTTTATTCTCTTTAACCACTTTTCAAATAAAAGAAATCAAGAAAATGTTATTTTGGCTTCTTACATTTTATCCTTTTGTACTCTGTTTTTTAAAATCTTTGATAATATAATGTAATACTCTGTCAAAAAAATTAATAGCAGAAAAATATTGAACAAAGTGAATTACAAATTCTCTTTTTTTAATTTCTTCTTAAATTTTCAAGCAATAAAACAGGAAGTATGTTAAAGTGGGATATACCAAGCTATCAACTTGTTGAATCAAATTATATGGTTATAACTCTTATTTTTATCTAACATTTCTTAACTTATAACTTATAAAATTATGTTAACGATTCATATAATGATTGTCTCAGTAAAAAAATGGTAAAATCTTACCTAAAACTAATAATTGAAAAACAAAACTGAAGGAATCATTTATGGAAAAATATCAAGTAATAATTTGCATTTAAAAAGCTATAAAGTACATTTTAAAAATAAATACATATAAAGTTTATTTAGATTTTAGGCCTCTAATTGAAATTTCGCTTTAGACCCCCAATTGTTTTGAGCCGGCCTTGGACAAGACATGGAGCATGTATCAGTACGGATTCAATATATATTATAAATTTTGTTCTAATTTATGTAACATAAATAAAATTTTGAGAGTTAATTAAATTTTTTTATGATTTGTAGATATTTTGATTTATTAATTATTGTAATTTATGATATTTATTTACATAATTTTTAGAGAATATATGTTACTCCTTCTATCCCAAGTTACGTGGCATTAATAAAATTTCAAAAGTCAACTAATTTTTTTTATCTCGTTTAGATATTTTAAATTGTCAATACAATGGATCGATTGCTTGAAAATTAAACATCAACGGAGAAAACATAAGGGGTCGTTAGAACTTTTGCCCCTATTCTGTGCTGATTTTTAGTTTTTGTCCGTCAATGTAAATAATTTTTTTCCCGAGTCATAATTTATATTTTCACAATATAATATTATACAAATTATGCCCCGCACACAACATTAAAGATCTAATGCCCCTCTAGGCAGAAGTTTGATTAGTAAGAACAAAAATTTTAAATCAATTCATTTAAAAGATAAATCATGCAATTTAATGGGAAAAAAATAAATATTAGAAACGCTATAGACGATCCAAACCCACATAAAAATATTGAAATATGTTCTAATTCAATACTATTATATTTGATCACAATTCATAAATTCAATATTATCAATCATGTGTAGCATATTATTTACCACCGCATCACATTAATTTGTTAGAATATGCGCAACGGAAGTTATATTCATGATCATATATCTTACATATAAATTAAACAATATAATATAAACAAACTTAGAAGAAGACTAATCTGTTGAAACTTCTACAAAACTCGTTCAGAAGTTAAGAATCCAGGACTACGATCTTTTTCTACTTCCTAACTAATTGCTACTATCAAGTTATTTGTGTGGACAAATATTGCTTTAGAAATGATGATTTCACCTTTTCCATATCTAGCCTTTTTATATTTGTTTTTCCACTCAAGGATGAAGACGAAAAATCAAAAACAGATTTGGGCATAATGAGCAATACATAGAGGTAATCAATTGGAGGAATAAATTGCCATTAAGCCAAAAATGTTTTCAGCCATTTAGAGCAAAAAGAATTTGTTCTTAATTAATAATTGAATTTTAAAAATTCAATTCATTTAAGAAGATCAATAAAATAATTATTTCTCCTTTTAATTATTCCCCTTCTTTTCTATACTCGGTCAATTAATCAGGTATAGTAGGGACCATAAATTTATTTAACGGAGGCTTGCAATCATGATAATAATTCACAAAAGAATGAACTAATCATATCGTGATAAATTACAAATCATTCCACTAAAAATCTATAAATTGCACTCCTCGATTTAATTTTTGAAATCCACCATTACATTTTATTTAACTCTCCGTGTTAGAATTACAGACATCAATCAATTAAATCAAATTTTCTAACAAATTTATTTTATTAACTAAATTTATCCTTTATTATTATACTTAAATTATTTCACGTTTCAGATAAAAAATTCACTCGCAGGATTTCACATTAAAACTTATAAGCAACCATAAAGGGGTGTCTCCTATCTCAAGATCAATACACGATTCTATCAACTAATTATTATTTTACTAATGTGATTTGTTATTATCCAGTCTATTAGCAATTTGTTGACTCATTAAAAGAGTCTCGCCTTTTAATAGATTAAAATAATAAATCAAATTACATAGATCATAATAATTATATCAAGATTAAGAGTATAAGTACATGTAATGGACTACAGATATTGTTTTCCAAGATTCATAACCTAAATAAATATCTCAATTTGGTCCGTTCAAATACACACTAAATGTACTAGCACAAGAATTTGAAATCTTATCATTCTCATAATTAAGATCAAATTATATTTAATCTTGTGCTACAATCATCAAGATGTTTGTCGACAATTTTAATCTTCCGTGTATGAGTTAAATAACTCCGTACACAAAATCACCTATTATATAAGCAATGGACTCGCATTTAAACATAATGATGTATTTAAATAAAGACTATATTATAAAATAATTTTTTTTATCTTTACAAGGAATTAAATAAAATAGTATAACTCCACTACATGGTTAATGATATATTCCAACACAATTATAAACATATAAACCAATTAATGTATGTATATTACTCTGTCCTTATAGGTTGTGCACCCTAAACGTTTATGTAAAGGGAATATAGCTCTCTGGTTAAAGACAAATTTTGTGGCTGGTAAAGGTATTCTGGGTGACATCATGAATGTTTTTATTCAAACAAAGCTAGAACCATCCATCCAACAAATACCAAAAAAAAAAAAGAATGTTGATCTGGCCTGGATTGTACAATTTGAATCGAATAGATATGTCAATATACTCAACTTGAGTAGTGGAAGCTTATGCTACTCGAACCTTAAAATATGCAATCATACGAGTGTAGGATTCTCCAAAACGCTAAATATTTTTGAAAGAAATTTTTTTTATTGGTCGTCATAGAAAATTGTCTTGTAAGTTGTCGAAAAGATCCCAATTATGAATAGGACTAGATATCCAATTTTGGAAAGGATCTTCAACTCCTGGATAATACATGTCCATAGTGTGTGAATTTTGAAACATTTCCAAATTACTCTCATTTAAGCTGGAACTAGATGTTGAATTTTGTTGCTCTTGTGGATACTCTGAAGTCTTTTCTGGCTTGACTTTTTCATTAATCTCTTCACAATCTTGTTGCTTAATATCATCGTCATTTTGTTCAATTGGCTTGTGAGTTAGAGGGTCTATGCCAAGAAATTTTAGCTTCTTCTTGATCCTTGTATTCCAATGATTCTTAATTTCATTGTCTGTACGTCCTGGAAAATGCCCTGCTATTTTCGACCACCTACTATTTTTAAAAAAAGTGAAATTACTAACCTGAAAAATAACGCAAATAAATCAATTGTGCAGACATATGACTTTGCAAGTTAATACCTATTGCCAAGCTGAGAATGAAGCTTGATGATCATGTCTTCCTCTGCTTCAGTGAGTGCTCCTCTTTTGAGGTCTGGCCTTAGATAGTTTATCCACCTTAATCTACAGCTCTTCCCACATCTCATTAGCCCTTCAAATAAATATCATCAATTAGTTATGTTCCATCATAGTATTAATTTATTCTTTTGAAATTTCTTTCTACAATGTCAAGAAAGAAAATCCAAAGATAAACTGTTTTAGTCAGTGTATGTAGTTTTAGTCAGTGTATGTAAATATTGGATGTAGGTAAGTTATTTTCAGAATAATTAAGCACTACCTCACTATATTTGATGAGTAGAGTAAAAAACGATCAATATTGTCTAAACAAAATGATTTTAACACATTACATGTGTGTTTACCTGCTAATTTTGGTACAAGACGCCAACATTGTATACCATTATTGAGGATGAAATTCATAAGCTTATGATCTTCTTCAATTGTCCAAGGACCCCTTTTGAGTCCTATCTTGTCACAACAAGGTTGTCTTCCCATTTTAATGTTTTTTGCTACACAAAACCCAAAATCAATTAAACTTGGGATCAGCAGCCAAAAATGTAGCTTATAAACAAAAGCAAAGATTCTGCCAACTCATCTACCTACCTACCTACCATTTATTTTTATGAGTTCACTCATAATTGAGCAAGAAATAAAGAATCAAATAACCTTTAGTTATTTAATATTAATCATATAATTGTCTGGTTTCCTTATCATTGCCAAAAAGATGTACCATATATTATATTACAAGTACGAAAATGAAGAAACAGACGTGACTTCTTGTCGTTGACATGTTATTATATATTCGCACGATGTTTTCTCCAATTGAATTTTGCAAAAAGTAAAAACATTTTAAATTTATCAAAAGATTCTTAAGGTTGCCTTTCAGCTGGCTTTACTCTTTAGTTTCATTTATGGGAGGCAAGTCCTTTTCTTCACCTCTTTTTTTATTTTATTAATTAATTATTTGAAGCTTTTTGATTCTATTAAAGGCTAAGGTGTTCCACTTTAATTTCTTTATTTTTTCTTTACCTTATCCCGTCCATTAAATCTCTAAGTGATTCATTTTTTCAAGATTTTTTTAGTGCAATTTGTAGCAAACATTTATTAGAATTTCATGAGCCAAATAATAAACAGTTGTTAAACCCATCATTATATATTCATTTTTGTCATTATTTTTTGTTGACAACTTCAAATTTTGTGATTGTCAATTGGCTTAATTAGTTGACAATATTAATCTCCAACGATATGATTAATGAACTAGAATATGTTCTCTTACAGAAACCATCTTATAAGTACGACAAATATTTAAGGCTCTCTTTAAGTTCTATGCACTAAGCAATGCAAAAACGTACATATATACGCATCAATACAATTTAATTGGATACAAGGATTGTTATTTCTATTTTGCAAGTCACCATATCAAACTCGAAAAATTACATGTAATTGTGCGTCAATTTAACTTAAAGCTAAAAAAAAAAACCTATAAACTCAGGGGCAGAGCTTGGGGCAAGGAGTTCATCCAAACTATCTATGTTGAAAAATTATATTGTATATATAACGTCAATATTAATTATTATATATATATATATATATAATTGAAGTTGAACTTCTTTAGCTTCTTCGTGTAGGAGCAGCTCAACAAAGTTGACGAACAAAAGCCAAATCTCCTAATCCGTTTCACACCTTTAATGTTAGTGTTAGAATATATGATCATTATATATATATATATATATATATATATATATATATATCAATTTGTAAAAGAATCAAGTGATCTTTTTATTTGATTGAATATAATATTAGAATATTATCTTTTACTTGTATTATTATTTAACACTTCATTCGAAAAAAGTCTAAATATCAATATCGAAGTGACGATATTAATTTTTATTTTCAAATAGATTTTTTTTTTTAAAAAATGACATACACTTTGAATTGTTTGGTATAACATATTTTTAGCTCACCGAGAATAATCATTATTAAGGTAAAAGATTAGTATATAGTTGAGTGATATTTCTTTTTTCTTGGGGAGAGCATGATTCTAGTTTGGAGCAACTTATTTGTTTCTTCTTTTCCTTATCAATATTATCATTATTATTTATCTTATTCTTCAATTTTATAACTATCGTTATTTCTTTTGTTTTGATTATCTGACAATAATTTCCTTTTCTTAAGATTTTCATCATAGCTTCTCCACTCATATATTTTATAAATCTATAATTTAAAATATTTTTCTTAAATCGAAGATTTATCGAAAATAGTCTCTCTACACTTACTCTTCCTAAACTCCACTACTAAAATCATAATGAATATTATTGTTGCTTCGAATTGTTTAAATCTATCTTAAAGTTTTGTTTTCTTAGTTTATTAAAAACCCTTGTACTTTTTTAGTTCAAAATATTTATCATTTTAATTAATTTATAAATTTAGTACTAGTAAAAGATGGGCCTCAAAAAAATTGGGGCCTAATTTGCTTTACTTGCCTTATGCTTTAATCGGCTCTGTTATAATTCCTTTATATACATTGTCAAAATTACATATATCAACTATACCATAATTAGTTATTTTTATTCTATATAATCTTTTTTGTTTTAATTTATTTATTCTGTTTTTAATTGTCACAGAATGTAAACAAAATACTTTAAATTTTGTAATCTTAAATTAAAGATATATACAGATATTGTGCCCTTAAATATGTCATGTGAAAAATTGGAATTAAAAAAATTTTAAAAAATATTCTTTTCAAAATAGACTAAAAAATATAGAATAAATAAATTAAAATAGAAAAAATATTTGAATCCTGACCCTATGCCCTCGATGAAAGTTCTGACTCCTTGCCAACTTAAACTATTTATTTAATTGCAAAAGGCAAGAATAGCTAGCTAGTATGCATAGACAAAAGAACAAAAAGAATAGTTGTATGGAGATATTGTTGTCTGAAAGAGATTTAGACGGCTTTCATGATTCAAGTACATAGTCAGGATTTATGAATAATGAGTTCAATGAATTTGTAATTTTCAGTCTGTACATGGACCATGCTTTATTTTTTTATTAAGCAAAAATGATTGAATATTGAAATGGTTTAACTAAAGACAAAATAAAATAATAGTAGACTCACAATATCGATTTAAGCGGGACTTAATTAACGCCTTCCCTGTTAAAAAGTATACTAATGATTGTTAGAGCCAACCTCCTTTTTTTGCCCGCAAGTTTATTAAATTATATATATTACTTCAAATTTTAATTTATTTGTTTGATTTTGATTTAATATGAAGTTTAAGAAAGTAAAAACAATTGAAACTTGTGGCTTTACATTAAAGGGATAATGCATAAGTATCATCCTCAACTATGACTGAGAATGATGTTCTATAACTGAATTCTGTAATCATTCTCTCAACGAAGAACCCTAAATCTCTCTCTCTACTATTCATCCAACACACCTTCACAATATCAGGTCTGCCGGAATGGCCTTACCGCCGCCGGTGGAGCTTCCCAGACCACCAGAACAAGCCTCATCCTCTAATCCAGCTAATACCACTTTGAATCTACAAAAAGATACTGAAAATGCAATTTCAAGTGAGGTTGGATTGATTCAAAATGCACAACATTTTCCCAATCAAATTGGGAGCAATCTTCAGGCGATTTATGCGAGAACAGCTTCTGAGTCGCCTGAAATGCGCCTCCAAAATCGAACAACTTCAGGCGAGATTCAAGACATGGCAGCCACTAAAAGAAGCCGCTCACAGTCGCCGCCGTCGTGCCTTCATATTCGAAGCGGCTCCGGAGAGATTCGAACCATCAGACCTACTGGGGGTTGCTCACAAGGTCATGGCGCAGCTGTAGGAACAATCTTCATCGGAGAAATCATCGCCGGTGAAGAAAGTGGTGTCGGCGCAGGGGCTCAGGCGACTCATTTTAAACAAAAGTTATACCAGAATGTTCCTCAGTTTGATGCGCCTCTCCTAAGCTCAGAGCGCCACTTCGAATCACCTCCATTGGATTCGAATATCCCTTGGACCTCTAAGAACAGTAGGAGCCACGAAGTTGCAGGTTCAGCAGGTCAATTTTCGAAAAATATTAACTTTCAGGACCAAGTACAACAACAATTGAATGGAATACAACCGTGTGATCACTACCATCATGCTCCAGCACAAATTCAAGAAATTCAAGGTACGGAGAAGGAATGTAACAGTAAGTCGTCAACGGAAATTCAAGATAAGTCCTCTCAGCCCACTAATTTCTCTCAATCTGAACAATTTCATTATGTTAACAATAATGTTGATGGTCAACTACCTGTGAATACACTCGAACAAATGGCTTATGGTTCTACTGCTAGGAATAATATTATAGCTATGACCAATGACAAAAGAAATGATCGGAATGATAGAACTCAAACTCCCTTAGTTGTCAATCAAAGTGGTCATGAAAAGAATCAGTCGCAAGGAATTCAAAACAAGGAAACTGTTAAGGATCCTAACAATAGGAAACATGTTGATCAGGCCATCATCGAAAATAGTGTCGAAACTATTGAAAAACCCACCAGAATCGCTATTCCGGTGAACGCCCAAAATAATTCGCAATCCCAAAACGACCCACATACCATTACGAATGAAAAAAATCAAAAATCCCAATTTTTAGGCACCCCGAACTCAAATTCTAAAATTCCAACTTGCACAAATAGGGCCGAAAACAGTCTTCTCGTGCCCGAATCTGTTTTGGTTGATTGTATCACCACCCCAAGCAATCTTAGCACTTCCACTAATCCCAAACGTACCAACCATCCTCCCATTTCAGAATTCCCTCCCATCTCATCCAATTTCCAAAGATTCAACTCGAAAAACTCTAAAAATCCGGTAGTGTCCTTAACCCCCACCGCGCTACCTCCTAATAATAAGCCCCCTACCAACCAACCCACCACCACAAACCACCCTCCACCCCCTATAGCAAAGCAATCCATGGCTACAAGACTAAGAGCCAAACAAGCTGAGCCTACAACCAGAATTGAGCTAACACCCCCAAAAAGGGTGACAAAATAAGGTTGTCCGGCTATCATGTTTAAGAGAGAAGACTACATGATTAAGATGGCTGAATCATGTAAGTATACTCTCATAGGCAAGTTTTACAGCCCAATGCCAAAGATGGAGGTAATACGAAAAAAGTTCATTACTCAAACTGAACTTAGGGGCAAGGTCAAGATCACCCATTTTAATTCTAGACATATATATATTGATCTTGACAATGAACATGATAGAGCTACTGTTTTAGACAGTAAGAGAATGTACATAGACAGTGTATTCATGAGATTTCAAGTTTGGACCCCTACTTTCGATCCAAATTATGAAACCCCCATTCTCCCTGTTTGGGTCATACTCCCGGAACTCCCTTGGCATTGTTTCCATAAAGAATTTGTTACGCTTCTGCTCGCGGACGTGGGACAAGTGTTGCACTTGGACATGGCCTTCATGCAAAAGACGAGGGGGAGCGTGGCAAAAGCAAAAATCCAAATGGACATCACCAAGCCTAGAATCCAAAGTGTATGGATTGGATTCGACGAAAATGATGATCCAAATGGAGAAGGAAGATGGCAGGACATCGAATATGAAGATGTTCCCCTTTACTGTACCTACTGTAAACACCAAGGTCATACTCCTCTGGCTTGCCACGTCAGCAGAAGAGATGCAGAACGAAACAAGGCCAAAGATAAGGAAGAAGAGCCAAAGAAAGATGCGTCGCCAAAAAACACAGGTATGATATCTACTCTTATTGTTTTAGCTAACACTCTAAGTTTCAGACAACAGGTACCTCTAGAAGAAACCACCACCACAACTCAGGAAGGAAGTCGCAGGGCGAAGGAGCACTCAATCAACCCAAACAGGATTCAAGTAGCAAACGACCAATGGCAAATCCAAAAGCGAAGAAACTTCAAAGGTAAGACCCAAACTGTGCAGAACACCCAAAGGATACAAGGCAATACTCAACAGGTGTACAAACCCATTCAAGCAAAGACGCCAGGTATTGACTCAATGCTCCCAAACCCCAATCCCCAATTTGATTGTAATTTTGTTGTTATGACTGGTCCAATTCAAAATGGACAGCGCGAGCATCAACCAGGTATTGACTCAATGCTCCTAATCCCCCATGGCTCCCCGAATAATATTTTTACTGTATTGTCTGATTCCGAAGTTGATGGAGGTGAGGATGGTATTGAGGAGGAGCCAACTAACCTGCAGGATGGGGTGTCCAGAGGGGGGGTTTTGTCTCATGTTTTGCATGAGAACCTTAGGATTGACCCTAGGAATGACTTTAGAGCTCCTGCTACCACTTCAAATATTCAGCATTTTTCTTTCCAGCAACTTGACAAACTGGACCTTGCCTCTAAGGAATTGCCTGAGAATCTTAAAGGCTCAGATGGTACTGAAATGAGGCTTGTGGATGCCCCTAGTTCCACACAGGAACAAGGTAACACTGCAGCTCCAATTCATGTGCACCAGCTGCAGTTTTTGGGAGAAGGCTCTTCACTTTGTCCAGCTGTTGGTTCCAAGAAACATATGCTTAGTTTGAGTGTTGGTGCAGCTGCTACAGTGAAAGAAAAAAGTGTACAAAATAGGGCCACTGAGGTGCAGGGATTGAGACCTGCATGTGCTACTATTTTCACTCCTGAAATGGGCATCAATGCAGCCCCTTTTCAGCCTCAGGATCTGCAGGTTGTGGGAGATGTTCTAGCTGCTGGTTTGAATGAAAAATTGCAGGTTTTGAGTGCTACTTCAGCCCCTAATCTGAAGGAATATAGAGTAAAACATAGGGACACTCAAGTGCAAGAATTCACACCTGCAGCTGGCCCTATTTTCAATCAACAATTTGACATAAATGCAGCTCATCTTCAGAGTCAAAATCTGCAGGTTTTGGGTGGTGGTTTAGTTGCAGGTTTGCATGAAAAACTACAGATTTTGGGTGTTACATTAGCTGCTATTTTTGAAGAGAATATGATGAACAATATGGCCACTCAGGAACAGGGATCAAGACCTCTAGTTGCTCCTATTTCCACTCAGGAAATGGGCAACACTGTAGCCCCTACTCAGTCTCAAAACCTGCAGGTTTTGGGACATGTTCCAGCTGTAGGATTAAAGGACAACTTGTATGTCTTGGGGGCTAGCTCAACTCCTAGTTTGAAAGGAAAAAGTGTGCAAGTTGTGGTCCCTAAACTAATACCATTTCAGCACCAAAGTCTAGGTGTAGATCACAATGACAGTGCTAAAAATGACCAGGAAAAAGGCTGCAGTTTCAGCTATGCTTCAAGTGTTCAATTCCTCGATCCTGTCTCCCAACAAGTGCAACACCCAAACCCACAAATGCAGGCCTTTTATGCCTCTTTAACTCAACTTCCTGCTGCGAACCTTGTATTTAAAACACAAGGAGAAGCTACTGTTTCTCCAACTGCTCAAATCAACTGTAGTAATTCCAAACAGACATCCAACTCTAGGACTCATAAAAGAAAGGAAGCTAGAAAGAGGAAAGAACTAAAACAACATCAAGCTGCTGCAGCCACCAATGATGTAGTTGCTAATACATGCTCGCAGTTGGTTTTAGTTAACCAAAATACACCTATCAGAAGCCCCGATTTTAAAGGTGAAGATCCCATCACTATTACTCCACTAAACATTGAGTCTATTCCTTTTATGCATCCACAACAAGACTCCACCATTCCCTGCGCACTAAATACTACTCCTACCCTAGCAAATGAATTTGATGAGTATGGTGTCATACATTCAGAAGATGAATATGACCAAGAGTTTCAAGGTGAGGTTGAACTGGAGGATGAAGAAGAGACTGCTGAACAGTCTAATAGAACTCTTGCACCATCCAAAACCACTACCAAAGTCACAGATAATGAGATGAACCAGCTAGCTAGTGAACAAGGCTTATCACCTAGAGGTATTCACCATAATCCAAAAATTTCTACTATGCATGCTTCGTTTAGTAGACCAAACACTAGGCTCTATAACCTCAGAACCCATCAATGATTAACACAATTGTATAGAATGCTAGAGGTATCAATACCAAAGGTGTCATAGATAGACTAAAGTTCCTCAAACAAATCCATCAAACGTCCATAATTTCCATCCTAGAACCTTTTTCCAACAACGCTCATCTACAAAGCTTTAGAATCAACCTTGGTATGGATAGGTCTGCTTGCAATCCTAATGGTAAGATTTGGATTTTCTGGACTCAAGATGTTGATTGTAAAGTTATTGATATTGACGATCAACAGATCACTTGTGAGATGAAACATGTAGAGCATCCAAATGCATTTATCATGACATTTGTTTATGGAAAATGCAAAGATACTCTTAGACGGCCACTTTGGGATAGGCTTTTGCATCACGCTTCCACTAACCTTCCTTGGTGCACAGTTGGGGACTTCAATGTCACCACGTCCACTACTGAGAAACTAGGTGGAATCCCTTACAACATGCAGAAAAGCTTTGAGTTTATCAGCGTTATCGAAGCTTGTGGCCTAATGGATTTGGGGTATCATGGCTCAGACTACACTTGGTGTAATCAACGAGATATGCATAAAAGAATATGGAAGCAACTCGATAGAGCTATGGTGTCCGATAACTGGTTAGCTGTTATGCCACACACTTCAGTTACTCACCTCCCTTCGACTGGCTCTGACCATAACCCTTTACTAATAGAGATGAATGCTAGACAGGATTCCCTTATTAAATATTTTAAATTCTTGAATTGTTGGGTGGATAACCCTACTTTTCTTGAAACTGTAAAGTCCTGTTGGGACATACCTATGACGGGGAATCCAATGTGGTCATTCCACCAAAAAATGAAAAGGCTATCCTCTACCCTTAGCAAATGGTCGAGAGTGGAATTCGGCGACATTTTTGCCAAGGTTAAGGAATATGAAGAATTGGTGAAAAATGCCGAAGAAAATCTGATAATATCTAATAATGAAGAGAACAGGATGCAATTGCATGCTCTCAACGCCGAATACACCAGATTTCTTAAAATTGAAGAGAACATTCTGAAACAAAAAACTCAACTACATTGGTTCAAGGATGGAGACGCTAACACCAAGTATTTTCATGCTTTAATTCGTGGCAGGAGAAGGCGACTGTTCATTCACAAGGTTACTAACGAAGAGGGGGATTTGATTCAAGGCGACGAACACATTGCTAGAGCAGCTTGTGATCATTTTCAAAAACTATTCACAGGTGATGAGTCTCCGATTTCGGAGAACATCTTGAATTGCGTTCCTAGAATGATCACAGCTACTCAGAATGAAAGCCTTCAAGCCACGCCTACCATTGAGGAGTTAAAACAGGTGGTCTTCTCCATGAACCCTAACTCTGCAGCCGGTCCGGATGGCATGAATGGAAAATTTTTCCAAGCTTGCTGGGAAATTATTTCGGAGGACCTACTTGCAGTGGTTAACTCTTTCTTCTGTGGCCATGCTATGCCTAAGTTTTTTTCTCATGCATGTTTAGTCTTGCTCCCAAAGGTAGATCACCCCAACACGCTCTCTGACTATAGACCCATTAGTCTCAGTAACTTTACTAATAAGATAATATCAAAACTCATTTGCCTCAGGCTTTCTCCCATTCTCCCCGGTCTTATTTCTCCTAATCAGTCCGGGTTTGTAAAAGGAAGAAGCATCTCAGAAAATATCATGCTAGCACAAGAGATTATCCACGATATCCGGAAGCCTGTTATTGGCGAGAATGTGGTTATCAAGTTAGACATGGCCAAAGCATATGATAGAGTCTCCTGGTCCTATACTTGTCTGGTACTGAGAAGAATGGGCTTCGGTGAGACCTTTATTGATATGATTTGGCGAATCATGTCTAATAACTGGTACTCCGTTCTCGTTAATGGGTCTAGACATGGTTTTTTCCACTCCACCAGAGGGCTCAAACAGGGTGACCCTCTTGCTCCCGCCTTATTCATTTTAGGAGCGGAGGTGCTGTCCCGAATGCTGAATAGTCTTCATAGCTACCACTTCTACCAGGGTTTCCATATGGCGAAAAGAGGCCCACAGATTAATCATTTGAGTTTTGCGGATGACGTTATCATCTTTACCTCCGGAAGGAGGGAAACTCTTCAGATTATCATGAAGACCTTGACCCTATATGAGCAGACATCGGGGCAAATTATAAACAAGAATAAGAGCCACTTCATGATGCATTCCAATGCGCTCCAAGACAATGTGGATATGGTGAAACAGGTTACAGATTTCACTCAAAAGCATAGTCCCATCACCTACTTAGGATGCCCTCTCTACATTGGCAGGCAGAGAGTCATGTACTACACGGACATGGTTTCTAAGGTTGTCAACAGAATTAGAGGGTGGCATTCCAAAATCCTCAGCTACGGCGGTAGAGCTACACTTGTGAGATATGTACTTCAGTCGCTCCCCATTCACCTCCTTTCAGCCATTACTCCTCCTAGTACTACTCTCAAGCAGATTGAGAGAGTTACCGCTGATTTTTTCTGGGGGTGGAAGGATAATAAGAAAAAATACCATTGGTCTTCATGGAAAAATCTGTGCTATCCTTATGATGAAGGAGGTATTGGGTTGAAGAGAACTACAGATGTCTGCAAATCTCTCCAGTTCAAGAAGTGGTGGATATTTAGAGCTAAACAGACGCTGTGGGGTGATTTCCTTAGAGCCAAATACTGTCAGAGAGCCAACCCCATCACCAAAAAATTCCATTCTGGGCAGTCGCATGTGTGGAAACATATGATGCACAACAAACACACTGCCGAACCTCACATTCAATGGAGGCTACACTCGGGCTCGTGTTATTTCTGGTGGGACGACTGGCTAGGTGTCAGACCATTAGCAAACTATAGACACGAGCTGGGAAGAGCGAACAATGCTAGGGTGGCTGATTTTCTTATAGATGGGCAGTGGAACATCGACATGCTAAATCAGTTGGCTCCAGCGCAGCTCATTACTCTCATAACTTCTACCACACTACAGACGCAAGAAAATAAACCGGATCAGGCCATTTGGAAGTTGAATACCAATGGAAGCTTCACCTGCTCTTCGGCATGGAAGCTTGTGAGGAAACACAAGACCAAGACACTCTCCGACCACTACACTTGGCACAAAAACATACCCTTTAAATGCTCTTTTTTGCTGTGGAGGGCTTTTAGAGGCAAGCTGCCCACGGAGGAAAAGATCCTTGCATTCGGTCATGTTTCCACTCCATGTTGTTGCTGCCACAGCCCAGGTCCGGACACCATAGAACACATTTTCAGCATGGGCCAATTTGCTAGGAATATTTGGCGCTACTTCTCAGATTCCCTAGGCATCAAACATGAAGTCACGCCCCTCAAACCCCTTATTATGAGCTGGTGGCTTCGCAAGTACCGCACAGAAGCTCACAAACTTATCCTTCACTCCACCCCAATATTTATATGTTGGAATTTGTGGAAGAATAGATGCGCGAGCAAATACGGGGGGAAGAGTTCTAGCTTGGCGAGAGTGAAATTTGCAGTTTTCAAGGACATCTCTAATCTTCTTAGAATCGCATACCCCTATATCCATTGGCCTTCGAACTGGATCCACACTATCTCCTACATAGATAAGTGTAGTCATGAGATGAAGATTACCCAAGTCTCATGGATTAAGCCACAACTCGGTTTCATTAAGCTAAATACTGACGGTAGCGCGTTGGGTAATCCGGGGGCTATTGGGGGGGGTGGCATTGTAAGAGATCACATGGGTAATTTCCTCTTCGCTTACGCCATACCACTAGGGGAGGGAACCAACAATCAAGCTGAACTAGAGGCGGCTACTTATGGGCTTAGATGGTGCATTCAACAGGGCTTCCATCATGTTATCCTAGAAGTTGACTCGGAGTTGCTCACTAAATGGATCAATCACCAGATAAAACCTCCGTGGAGCCTTCACCAGGTAACTCATGACCTTGTTGATATTACCAAATTATTTGCCTTCTTTTCTTGCAGACATGTATATAGGGAGGCAAACTTCACTGCGGATGCTCTCTCCAAGCACAGTCACACTCTTACCATTCCAGGCCACTACACTACCCTCCAGCAGCTACCTCGTGGTATTCGAGGATACTACATGCTAGATAGAATCGGCCTACCTAGCTTTAGGCGGAGGAAGACCAAACGGATTAAGAAGCCTCCATGATCTACTACTTTGTTTTGCATCCTTGGATTGATCACCCAATTGCAATGTTTGTGATTCCCCATGTTATAATTTTAGTCATGTTCTTTGATGATTCTCGTTTACGCTAAAATTTTGTTGTATATATAGCTTTTATGAAGATTATCTCCTTTTATATTTAGATTTTTCCTTTACTATGTAAAGGGAGAGTCTCCCTTATTTATGTTTTTCTAGTTTCTTTGTATCGAGAGGAGTCCTCTCCTTTAGGTGCATAGTTTCTAGGATCCTTTTTTGTGTGCTTGTATCGGGGATGAGCTGATTGACCTTATTAGGAATATCGGCTTATGAACCACCATAGGATTGGAGGTTAGGTTTATGCCCCCCTCCGTGTATCTTTCTATTTTTATGTATAATACAGCTTGGGGGTGAGCGGCTCAACCCCTGGCCGCGCATGAGAGGTGGGAGCCTCGTGTATGGTCTGTTCCCATAAAAAATAAATAAATAAATAAAAAAAATAAAAATAAAAAACTATGACTGAAATCCAAGTGACACACCTTAACTTTACTAGGGTTCTATTATTTCCTGAACTATTTTTAAAAAGAATAAATCCATTCCAAAGCTGATATGGCACAGAGAGTGTGCACACTCTCTTGAAAGCAAGTGATGAGTGAAAAAATTGGACACATGTCCCTTTTTAATTGGTAATTTTATAATGAGTTAGTACACATAATTATTGATATTAAAACTTACATAAATAATTAATTATTATCATTTCTTTCTATGTAAATATTTATTTTAATTTCTTTCTCACTTTAAACTTTTTAGTTTTTGCTTTCTTTAATTTCTTATCTTTTCACTTTTAATTATTTTTAAAAAATAATTAAAATGTATCCTTTAATTTTAACATTTTTATTTTTTTATGTTTTATTTGATTTTTTTCACTTATTTTGATATCCATTCGAAATTAACTAATTTTAAATACTAGACAGTTGGAATTAAATTCAAAATCGGATAAAAAAAAGAAAAAGAAAATAAAAAAAGTAAAAATAAAATCAATAGAAAAAAAAATAGAAAAGACAATGAATAAAGGTAAAAATCATTAAAAAAAATTAAATACAAGAATTTTTTAAAAATAAAAATTACATATATTAATTTAATTTAAATACAAGGTAAAGAAAATAAAAATATTTAAAGAGAATTTAAAACTTTTAAAAAATTAAATTTTTATTTTTTTAAAAGAATAAAATTAAAATTTTTAAAAATTTTATTTACTGACGTGGCAGCGAATGTGTGCAAACACAAACAACTTACTTAGTTGAAGGTGCTACGTCAGCAAATAAGGTGCACGAAAATGCAAAAACAAATGAGTTGGGGGGGAGGGGGGTATAATATGACCCTAGTTTAGTTAAAGTGTGACACTGAAATTTCGGTCATAATTCAGGGGGTTCTTATGCATTACCCCCCTTAAACTAATAATATGTAGAAAATACTCAAATGTCCTTTAATCTTATGATCTTAAACATACTATATGGGAAATTTGAATTACGTAGTTGCCAAATTATTTTTTTCTTAAAACAAATTTTTTTTAAAAAGCAGAACAAACAAATTGAAACGAAGGGAATAATATTGTAAAGAAAATTCATATAACATGCATTTTAATTTGTTATAACTAAATATTGGTCTTAGTTTTCAGGTTATCAATTTCAGTTATTATTAAATAGTAATTTATAGGAAAAATTATCTAACTACACATCTTATATTACTATATTTACTATTATTCCCTAATATTTGTAAAAATCTCAAAAATCTCTCTTTTTTTAATCCTCTCTCCAACTCACCGATACATTCCTACAGGGTTCTCCCCAACTACCCTAAATTCACGCCTACTTTCAAGTCTCATCTACAACAATTTCTTTTTGAATTTTAGTCCATGTTTCTTTGAAATTCAAACTTCTAAATAAGGTAATTCAATTTCTTCCTTTTCTATCATCTCACTCCAATTCCATCTCCTTCGATCTTCCATTGATTTCAACTATAATTTTTTGTTGATTTTAATTTCTATTCACTGATACATATGGATTCTGCTCCATCTTTTAGTGTTGGTCTCACACAGTTAAATCAAAATCAAGGAAAACTTGCTTCACCGGGGGCTGATTCTTCTTGTCAAGGGTATAACGAGATTATATCCAAACATCGCAACGATCCATTAGTTATGCATACTTTACATGCAAAATTGAAATCTAAAATTGCAAAGTCGAAATCTACATTTCAACAATCAGCTCAAAAAGTAGAGGAGAATACCGAAGGTATTACAACACGCTCTAATCTTCCAAAGGTATAAGTTATTCAAATGTATCAGACTAAAATGTAGCGAATAAATGCATCAAACTAAATGTATCAGACCAAATGTATCAGATATCTTTTAACCATATTTGATATAAACTATATGTATCAGATTTCTTTTCTCATAATTATAAGTGTTGATAGACATTTCATATGATGACACATAAGGTTCTACTATGATTTTTGCTATTATTTGCATGATACATAAGGTCTTCAGCATTTTATGATTTTCATGATACATTATGTAGCAATTATGATACATAAGCCTTTACTAATGTTGTGTTGATCAGGATCCATCAATTTCTGCCTTCTATGTTGTTCTTGATACATAAGGTTTTTTAATTTCATTATATACAACTTGTTCTGTATATATATGTAGTCAAAACTAAGTGTATCATATCAATATACATAAGCTCACTATGTATCTGGATCATGTATTTGATACATAAGTTTGCTATGTATCATCTACTCTAATGTATCATATTATGTTCTGTTTCATAAAGCTAGACATGTAATGTATCAGGTCTCATTTTGGTCTGATTCAATTGTTCTATCAATGCAGGAATTGAAGTATGTCATCAAAAATATCCCTCTCCATTCTTTGAAATTCGGCACTACCTATATCGATAATTTTATTGATGATTTCAAATTATCAATAGGTGAAGAAGGTATTCAGTTGTTTGGTCAAACCATTTTTGGTCACTACTTAGATATGCCACAGTGTAATTTCCAAGGTCAACTTATCAAATGTATTTTACTTCTTGAGTTGGAGCAGAAAAATCCATCTGAATTGCACATTCGTCATGTTCAGGGTAACATACTTTATTTCTCGATCAAGGAATTTTCTATCATTATCGATCTGCGATGTACCAGTAATATAAATAAATATAGGTACCCGTATGCATCCCCAAGTAGGTTATTGTCTAAATATTTCTCCGTTGCACAAAATGGTGTAAACAAAAGACATTTTTTCAACGTTTCTTGATGGGAATATGGGAAACCAACGAAGAAGTTGTTTAGATGCCCGTTCTCTACTTCATTCACATATTTGTCTTTTCTCAACTAGGTGATTCGCCTTGTGTTGAAGATTTTAGAATGGTAGAGGATGGTAAATATGAGCAGTTTCCATGAGGTCAAATTGCCTTTTTTAAACTGATGAAAGGTATGAGGCAGAAGTTTGCTACTTCAAACAAATGTATCATTTGGGCGACATGCCATACGCTCTCAATGCATGAATTTATGAATGTGCATCTCAAATCCCTTCTAAAATTGCTGTAAGAGTGGGTAATCACATCCCCAGAATTCTTAATTGACATGTTGTTGTGGTCAAGCCCAAATATGAGACCTTTATGTCTAGCATTTTCAGTGAGGTATATTTCATAAAATTCTATTCATATATTTATATCAATATATATATATCATCTGATGCTTATTAACTGTAGTTTAAGTTTATTTAGTGTACAATTATGCACAGATTCAATATACATAATATTTTTGATACATTCACTACTATTGAATCTGATATATTAGGCTTCAGTCATGAATCCATGATACATACTGGACATTCTTTTTATTTTCTCTGCTCTTCACTTTTAGTTTTTTTTCAATTTTCATGCTCAAATATTGTCCCAACACAAGATGAATTGGCATCCCTTGACATTTCTGGACAGTGACCTTGTGTTATAGCTACTACATCAGCTGCCAAGCCTAAACAAGCGGAATCTAAAGAACTCTTTGGCTTTGAGGACTTTTGAACTAAACCACCTAAAGAGTTGCTAAGGAGGTTTGGTCGTGTTGTTGATACATCTTCTTCACTCCCTTCTAAAAAAGAAAGGCTCTTATTGGGAAAAAGACTATTCCTGTTGTCACGACCCGAATTAGGGCCAAGCCACAATACGGCAATCGGAATGCGAGAGACCCTAACCAAGCCATCTTAGCATTCATTTCATTCATAAGTAAAGAACATGATAAAGATAAGCGAAAGTAATCATCACAAGGGAATGGGACTAAGGAAAATCAACTCAATAGATGTCCAAATCGGATTACATCATAAGCCATCTAAACATTCCTCTAATTTAGTCTTTGATGGGGGCTTAGGACAAGCTCTTAGCTCACCCCGCATAATAGAAGTAAGTCAAGTAATAGAAATAAGAAACAAAGGCATTGCCCTCGATGAGATGAGGACTCACCAACTCTTGATATATAGTCAACTCTAGCCACGAATAGGATGATTGTGAGCATTGTTCGTCCCTAGATTATAAGACATTGTAGATAAAATATACGTTAGTATGTTTGAATGTACTAAGTATGTGAGGTATGCATGAACAAGTAAAGGAACGTAATCAATATGCTATAAGATGCATGACCAATCATAATGAACATGAGTAAGGCTTAAAACATTTGAAAACATATAAAACTCATGGTCAATGCATATCATATAACTCATAGCTTAATTTCAACTTGTGTGGGATAAGATCTTTAACCTACATTTAAGACCATGCGATCTATTATATGGAATCCGATGGAACCCTCATCGAGAAGGGGGAGGCTACCTTGCCAGGGTATACTCCTTCGTGGTACTCATCTCAACTCAACTCAACTATGCTATATGTGGATCTACTAGTTAGTCCATCAATGAAATCCTACGCGAGCAACTTAGTTTGGGGCTTTAGGTTGCTACTAGGACTCCCTTGGGTAAGTAACTGCGTTACTGAATCGAACCCCACCTAGAAGACCTCAATGCTTAGTCAATATCCCAACAGAAACTCGTAAAAATATGATCATAACATAATAGAGAAAGATAGTAACTGCCTATCAATCCATCTTTATAAAACATAAGGAATAGCTCATTAACTTAGTGATTCATAAGAATCCATAATTTCGGTGAGAATTGTCCTTATCACCATCTTATAATCATGAATGAGTGAGAATTGGACTTATCACACCATAATAACTTCTTTGATCTTAACCTTTATCATCATCATAACTTTTATCATAAAATCATAATCTCAAATTTAAATTATAGAAACTTTCATTGTAAATTATTAAACACATAATCAACTCATAAAATCATCTTTAACTTTCATAATCATAACTTTGATGTAACTTTATGCATGGAATTCATAATTCAACTTAAAATCATGCAATTCATATAAAAACATGCATATAATGATAATTGGTAACATTAAAAAACGGAATTAAATCAGCCCAATGCAATTCATCAAAACTAGGGTTCATATCAATTGAAAATTAAAGGAAAACTAGAGGAAACATTGGGACTCCATGGGTGAAAGGAACCCTTGGATCAATCCCCACACACCTTTAGTGAATTCACTAAGAATTAAAGAACAATGTGAAGAAATTTGAAAACCCAAGCTTGAGCTTGAAGAAGAAACCTTGAGAGACTTTGTTCTTGCCTAGAGAATTTTAGGAGAATGACTTGAATAGGAAGGGAATTTGAAGAATTGAATATATGTAAACTTTGAACTTGTCCATAAAAGTATCTAGGTTCATTGAACGGAACTTAGAAAATGACATAAATACCCCTCATTAAATCTGAAACTTGACCCTTTTTTACGGGTTGTTGAAGGACTCGTCCTGTAGGTTTGAGAAAAGTCCTAATTTTTCAAGTCTCTGAAGTTTGCAAAGGGGTCATGTTTATGACCCGTAAGCTTTATTATGACTCGTTAAATCCATCTGCCCTGTAGGTCCCAAAACCTGCAAAAATATAGGAGTCATTTGGATGCTAGAGTGATAACTATTATTATAGGAAAATTTAATCAATGGCAAATGTTTATCCCAACTTCCTTTAAAATCAATAACGCATGCCCTCAACATATTCTCTAAAGTTTGAATCATTCTTTCGGCTTGACCGTCAATTTGAGGATGGAAAGCGATACTTAACTTTACCTTTATACCAAGACCCTTTTGAAACAACTTCCAAAAGTGTGAAGTGAATTTTGTACCTTGATCTGATATAATGGACAAGGGCACTCCATGAATTCTTACCAACTCACAAACATACAACTTAGCCTAATCTTCAGCTAGAAAATGAGCCATATTAGTCATCCGATCTACAACAACCCAAATAGAATCATATTGTTTCTTGGTACGAGGCAAACCCATTACAAAGTCCATATTCACATCTTCCCACTTCCAAGAAGGAATATCAATATCTTGGGCTAAACCTCCCAGTATTTGATGCTCAACTTTAACTTATTGGCAATTTGGACACTTAGCTATAAATTTCGCTATGTTTTTTTTCATGCCATTCCACCAATACACTTCCTTAAAGTTACGATACATCTTGGTAGAACCCGGATGAATCGAATATTGAGAACTATGGGCCTCATTTAATATCAACTCTCTCAACCCATCAACATTAGGTACACACAACCGACCTTGGTAACGTAGCATCCCATATCCCCTTTGGGAGAAAGCCTCAATGGCTTTTTTGGCAACCGACTTCTTTAACTCAACCAAAATGGGGTCATGGTCATGTTTGGCCTTAAAATTTGCTACAATAGAGGATTCCAAACCATTATGCACACAAATACCTCCATCATTAGAATATACCAAACGCACACCTAAACGTGCCAATGTATGAACATTCTTGACCAATTCTCTCTTATCTTCCTTAACATGTGCAACACTACTCATGGACAATCTACTTATTGCATCGACAATAACATTGGCTTTATCTGGATGGCACAACACACTCATATCATAGTCCTTCAATAATTCAAGTCATCTTCTTTGCCGAAGGTTCAAGTATTTTTTCTTAAACACGTATTGTAAACTCTTATGGTTGGTGAACACACCCACATGGACATCATAAATATAGTGTCTCCAAATATTCAAAGCAAACACAACCGCCGCTAGTTCAAGATCATGGGTTGGATAATTCATTTCATGCATCTTAAGTTTCCTAGAGGCATAGACCATTACCTTACCATGTTGCATCAAAACAAAACCAAGACCAACCCTTGAAGCATCATAATATACCACGAAATCGTTGGACCCTTACGGCAAGGTCAAGATAAGAGCGGTAGTGAGACGATCATTCAACTCTTGGAAACTCTTCTCATAAGCTTCCGACCATTGAAAACTCACCTTCTTTTGAGTCAACTTAGTCAAAGGTGATGAGATTGATGAAAATCCTTCCATAAATCTCCTATAGTATCTAGCTAGACCTAAGAAATTTCTAATATCCGAAGGAGATAATGGTCTAGGCCAATTCTCAATCGCATTGGTTTTCTTAGGATCAACCATAAAGCCACCTCCCTTAACCAAAACTCGCACTTATTGAACTTGGCAAATAATTGCTTGTCTCTTAGAGTTTGCAACACAATCCTCAAGTGATTAACATGCTCCTCCTAATTCTGAGAGTAAACCAGAATGTCATCAATGAATACAATCATAAACATATCCAAATATTGTTTGAACACCCTATTCACCAAGTCCATGAAAGTCGCAGGGCATTGGTCAAACCAAATGACATAACTAGGAACTTATAATGGTCATAACTTATTTGAAATGCCATGTTGATAACATCACACTCTTTCACCCTCAATTGGTGATAACCGGAATGAAGATCTATCTTGGAGAAGTAATTTTCCCCTTGTAATTGATCAAATAAATCATCTATCCTTAGAATTGTGTATTTATTCTTGATGGTTACTTTTTTCAATTGCCAGTAGCCAATGCACATACGTAGTGAACCATCTTTCTTTCTAACAAAATAAATGGGAGAACCCCATGGGGATATACTTGGTTTAATGAAATATTTGTCTAACAAGTCTTTCAATTGATCCTTTAACTCCTTTAATTCCTCCAGGGCCATTCGGTAAGGAGGAATGGAAATAGGTTAAGTACCCAAAAAAATATCTACAAAAAAATCAATTTCCCTTTCAGGAGGAACACCGGGTAAATCATCGGGAAACATATTCGGAAAATCATTCATAATGGGGACCGACTCTAAAGTAGGGGCTTCAGAATTTTCATCCCTAATCCTCACAAGATGGTAAATGCAACTCTTGGAAATCATTTTCCTACCTTTAAGCATGAAATGAATTGACCATTGAATACGAAATTACTACCTTTCCATTCTAGGATCAGCTCATTTAGAAATTGGAAGTTAACCACTTGGGTTCTTCAATAAATAGAAGCATAACATGCATATAGCCAATTCATACCAAGGATAACGTCAATATCGGTCATCTCAAGCTTAACTAGTTCACATACAGTAACTTTATGAAAGACCATAACTGGAAAAATTCCATAGACTCTTTTAGCCACAACGTACTCACCTACGGGAGAATAAACGGAGAAAGGCTCTAACAACATTTCGGGGCTAACATAAAATCTCATGGCCATATAAGGGAAAACAAAAGACAAATTTGCACCCGAATCAAGCAAGGCATAAACATCATAGTGAAAGACCCGTAACACACCGGTAACAGCATCGGGAGTCTCCTCCACCTCTTGCCTACCATGGAGAGCATAAAACCTATTATTACGTTGAACACCCTTTGATTGTAATTGAGAAGCTTGAGTCACTTGGCCTTGAGGACGACCATCTTTAACCTTGCATTCCTTAGCATGATGACCTAGCTTATCACATCGGTAGCACACATTCAACCTGGCTAGACATTCACCGATATGGTTCTTACCACACTTCTTGCATGCGGGGGTAACTTGGCCAATAGGAGAAACTTCTTGAGTCTTAGGGTTAGGCATCATATCCTTGTCAAACCTTGGAGTAGTGACATTTTGTGATACCCCGGAAATTTTTTCGCAAAGACTCGAATATTTCTTCACATGTGGGTAGACTCGGACCTGAGGACTTGTAATTCTACACATGAGTTAGGATTAATTCCTAAGTGTTTGAAGTGTGCTAGATGTGTTTAGGGGTCATAAGGGATCTCTAACACCAAGTCGACTCCAAAGAACTCCAATCGATTAAGTTTTCGGACAAGTTAGTATAAGGGTCAACTTCAAACGATCATATCTCCTAGTATATAAATAACTAGGGGGGACCACGACCTACCAAATTAAAGGTCTTTGAGTCTTCTTTCCAACGCCACTAAGATTACAATTTTTGGAGTTCGGAGTCAAAAGATATGACAATCCTAAGATGAACTAGCACAGTAGAGATTTTCAGGCCTGGGTTGCAATTGCTAAGAAAACTAAGCTTGGCGCCACAGTGGCGCGACGTGCCACTATCGCGCCAGAAACATGCCTCAGTAGTTTGGCCTCTGGCGCGGCACGCCACTAAAAGGTGTGCAAGGTCTTTCAAACCAATTTCCAGAACCTAGAAAATATTGGCCTTGGCACTGTAAGGGCGCGACGCGCCACTATCACGCCAAGAATGTGCCTCAGTAGTTTGGTCCTTAGCGCGGCGCGCCACTACGAGGTGTGAAGGTTTTAGGCGTAATCATCCTGGCGCTGCAAGGGCGCGATGCGCCACTATCGCGCCAGGTGCATTTTTAGCCTATTTTCAAAACTTTTGAGGAGGGGTAATTTGGGAACTTACCCAAATTATATATGTATCAGCCCTAACACATTTTGGGATCATTTTCAATCCCTTACTATCTCTCTAAAAGCCCTAGAAACCTATCTCTCTCTCTCTTTTCTTCTTCTTCTCCATTTCCAACAAGAAGAGTTCCAAGAGCTTCAAGGTTTGAGTCCTCCATTGAAGACCCAACCACAAGGTTTTCTTCAAAGTCTTCAAACAAGGTATGTAAGGATAATCAAAAATATGGATTGAGTTCTTCCATATGCCCATAGATGTGTTGGTTAGGAGTTGTGAAAGAGTTGCACCTTCTAGAAAGGTTTTCTTGAAAGTTTTCCCTAAACTATGGAATGTTTTTAGATAAAAATGGTTGATTGATGATTTTAATGACTTGAGTTGCTAAATAGTTATTTTTCATATTATTAACTACAAATGTATCTTTGTATATAGATTTATAGGTATTGACGATATTCTTGAGTTGAGTTTTGTTAAGAGTATGGGTTCATGTTTCATTTACATGAACCCAAGATGAGATTTCTTGTCATAAATGTCTTGAGGTTGAGATGGATAGTTGTGTGTATATATATGTATTGATTGGAATGAGAAGAATGAATTGATTAGTTAAGAATGTCCCTTTGCTTCTATAAAATGAACATAGGTAAAAAAATAAGGATTTTAGAGTAGATGTTTGATGATTGATGTGATGATGATACTTGACAATGATGTGATGATAATGTTTGATGATGATGTAAATGATAATATATGATGATGATGTGATGATGATGTTTTGATGACGATGTGAGTGATGATGTGAATGGTGCTTATTTAATATGTGTATAGTGGTTGATGAAGAGGTATATTGATGAGGATGTTATGTGATGAAGTGGATTGGAGTCTAATGTGATTTTGTGGTATGTGATGTGCATAATTTGAGTTGATTGGAGTCTTAGGAATATTTTGAAAATAAATTATCTTTTGAGGAGGAGCTTTAAATAAATTATTTGTGAACCTTTTTGCATAAACCATTTACACGCTATTTTGAGTCTAAGGAATTATTAGTTTCATCTTTGATTTAGAAAGGAGTTTAAATATGAGTTGAGTATGATGAGCCTTTAAATGAGTTGAGTATTTTTACATTAAAGTATCTATTTTGATTTGAGTTGAGGGGTTGAAATTATATTTTAATGTACATAATATTTTCTGCATTCATCGAGTTGAGATTGTACGAGTTTTAAAGAGAAGAGTTTGATGATTTGAGTTGAGTTTGAAAAGAGTCCAATGAGACTTGCCATTATGACTCGATTGAGTTGAATTGAGGACAAAGTTGATGAGGTGGTAATGTTCCACATGAAACTAGCCGTGAGGGCTTGTTTGAGATGATTGGAGGGAGTCTTATGAGCATGGAGTCATGGGAGGAGTATCGAGCACCGAAGCGGGTGAGAGTATAGTCCATACTCGAACTCCAGAAACTACGCCGCCAACGTAGGTAGGGATGGAATCGTTAAAGTCGGATGCTTCCCATGGGATCGAACCGTTAAAGTCGGATGTTTCCCATTTTTATTGTCCTGAAATGATAGGACTTGACTAATCGATGGTATCCATGATTAGGGAGGCGTTCATGCCCTGGCAAGGTATGGACGGACGTGGCAACAACGTCTGATTGTTGTACTATCACCGGATCATAGGTGATGGTTGTCGGATAAGAGAAACTCCCATTTAGGTCTTGATAGTGCTCCGAGTCAGTTGAGTTGAGTGGTTTACGAGTTGGTCCTGTCTAAACTAATTTTTGTTAGACTTAGGGCATTTGAGTGAGTTGCTAGATGCTTATGAGTTAGTCCTGTCTAAACTATTTCTTGTTAGACTTAGGACACTTGAGTGAGTTGTTACATATTTATTAAGTTGAGTCCTTCGAGTTGAATTGTAAAACATTGTATAATTTAATTTGTATATTTTACAGAGTTGAGTCCTTTGAGCTGATTGTTGAGTTGAATGTTTGAGTAGATTGTATATGGTCGGATTGGAGTAGATGAATTGTGATTGAATTGAATAGAATGGTATGTGACTAGATTGGATTTGATTATTGAGTTGATTGTTGAGTTAAGTGTATATAATCGGATTGTACATGATTGAAAGGGATCGAATGGTAAATGATTTGATTGAACTGTATTATACATAATTGGATTGGATTGTATGGTATATGATTGGTTTCTGTCTAAACTGTATCCTTACTTTAGATTTACGATGCTTTATTTGAGTCCCTTTTATCTTTCTGATTTGAGATATGTGGACCGATGTTATTCTTCCTCGAGGTATGTTTTCATTCTGCCATATTACATACTCGTACATTCTACGTACTAACGTCTATTTGGACCTGCATCATTTCATGATGCAGAGACAGGTTTAAGAGATCGTCAATAGGAGCATCATTGGGGATCTATTCGCACTCAGCGTATTGGTGAGTCCTCCCCTACATTCGGAGGACACCGTCTGTGTATTCTTGCATCGAGTTAGCCCTTTTTATTTTGATTTGAGGTAGACATGAACATGTCATTGGCACCAATTAGATAGTAGTGATAGAGGCTTCATAGACTAGATAGTGATAAGTCGATTGAGTATTTCTATCCTTGAGTTATTCTTGTCAAACTATTTTTAAATGACAAATATTTTAGTTGATTCATCGGCCCATGGCCTTTATTCTTTGAGTTGGATGGGTGATTTGAGTTGCCCGCTAAATTATTCTTTATTTTTAAACTTTCCGCTGATTGAATGAATGAACGGATGTGTGATTAGGCTATGTGGTTCGCTTGGGAGCCAGAAATGGTTTCTGAGTGCCGGTTACGTCTAGGGTACCCTCCTGGGGCGTGACACATTTGAAGATCCTTGGCCGGAGTACTTTTGGCAAAAATGAGGATGTTCACCACCTCCGGATTTTTCATGTGAGAAATCACCACCATCTGTCCTTGATATCTTGGACTCCCATTTTTTCTCTTTTAGTTTCTCACTCTTTATTTGCTCCGCATAGTTCATGAGTCTAGATATATCCATCTCCAAAATCAACATAGCCATTTTGCACTCCATTGAGACCATATCCGACACACCCGATACGAACTTGCTCATACGAGCTCTTGAGTCGACAACCATGAATGGAGCATATTTTGACAATTGACTAAACTTGAGGGCATACTCCCTCACACTCATACCACCTTTCTTAAGGTTGATGAACTCTTGTACTTTGGCCTCCCTCACCTCTAATGGGAAAAAGTGATCAAGAAACACCCCTTGAACTCATCCCAAGTCATGGTATCTGCCTCTTTAGGCCTCTCACTTTTTCATTGGTCATACCAAATACGGTCAACACCCTTTAATTGGTAAGTGTCCAACTTCGCCCTCTCAACCAGGCTAATTTCGATGATCTCAATAATCTTATGGGTGCTATCAACAAACTCTTGTGAACTCTCAAACTCTAGATGATTCATCCTCATGAAATCACGAACTCTTGTTGTGCCATCGTACCAATATTTGGGTTCGCGGAAGTAACTACTTCATGATTGGCTTGAGTTGTTACTATTTGTGCAAATACTTGGAAGGCCTCTCTAAACTCGATATTGAAAATTTGATCATTCAAAGGGTCATTCAAAGCATGTTGCTCCTCTTCAACCAAGTTCCTTCTAGTGGGGTATCTTCGTGGAAGCATATTCTGAAAATCGCAAAGAAAAAGCATTAGAGGGGAAATACTAAACCACTCTACCATACACATAGACCATGAAAAAAGTGAGACTTTTCCTAAGACATTTTGTAGCCCCCTAGTCATGGATATGGCATGCTTCACACCAATGAATAAGACTCTACTTAACGTGGCAAATTAGACTCCCTAGGAATCTTCTAAACCTTGTGCTCTGATACCAGGACTCCCTAGGACTCTTCTAAACCTTGTGCTCTGATACCAAGTTTTTTATGACTCGAACTAGGACCAAGACATGACACGATGATTAGAATGCGAGGGACCCCAACTAAGACATCTTAGCATTCATAAGATAAATAACATGATAAAGATAAGTGGAAGTAATTATCACAAGAAAATGTGACTAAGGGAAATCAACTCAATAGATGTCCAAACCGGATAATATCATAAGTCGTCTAAACATGCCTATAATCTAGTCTTTGATGGGGGCTTAGGACACCCTCCTAGCTCACCCGAGCAATAGAAGTAAGTCAAGTAATGGAAACAAGAAACAAAATCATTGCCCACGATAAGATGAGGACTCACCAACTCTTCATATCCAGTCAACTCTAGCCACGAATAGAATGATTGTGAGCATCGTCCGTCCCTACATTATAAGATAATGTAGGCAAAATATGCATTAGTATGTTTGAATGTACTCAGTACGTGAGGTATGCATGAACAAGTAAAGAAACATAATTAATATGCCATAAGATCCATGACCAATCATAATGAACATGAGTAAGACTTAAAACATTTGAAAACATATAAAACTCATGGTCAATGCATATCATAAAACTTTATCATATAACTCATAGTTTAACTTCAACTTGTATGGGATAAGACCTTTAACCGACATCTAAAACCATGCGAGCTATTACATAGAATACGATGGAACCCTTATAGAGAAGGGTGAGGCTACCTTGCCAGGGTATACTCCATTATTGTACTTATTGTTATGCCCTATTTTTATCGAGGTTATAAAAAAACACAACTTTTAGACTCTAAAAAGGATTAATTATTGAATAAAGTCGCCACCTATTTTATTAAGAAAAATAAGAAAACCTATTTGACGCATTACATGTATGACTCATGTTTCAATCTGCTAAAAAACCAATTTAGATTTTAGGTAAGGGTTTACATTATTTCAAAGGGAAGGTGTTAGGCATCCTTCAGAATCCACAAAATGTGATACCCGGCTAGACTTAATTTATCAAAAAGAGGGGATAAAATTATTATTTGCAAGTATAACACATATATATATAAAGAAATATGTATTAAAATTGTATAAAATATATGTATAAAAGAATGTGTATCAAGTAAATAATGTATATTATTGTCAACTATCTATATGAAAATATGAGAAAGACGATATAAATGTATATAAGTAAAAGGTAGCTTTTATGCAATATTAAAAAATTTTCTTTTAGTTAATAAAAATAAAAACTCTTTTACCATATGAAAAAAAACACTTTTGAATATCATGTCCGAATGATATCTCTGAATACCTATACAAACGTTTGGTAAAATATTAGTAAAAAATAAATAATTATCAAAATAATTTAAAAATATATGTGCTTGTATATATACTATAAAAATAAAATTCTATTATATAGTGGATTCGGATGTGTAACTATAATAATTGTTACAATCCTATTTTTTTCGCAAATAAGGAGCAACGTCGTGGTGACTCAATTCAATTTTTTAAAGAATATTTTAAAAGAAATAGTTTAATTTAAGGAGTCATCATATTTTAGGATAATTAGAAGCCAATTAATTTTTTAAAAAATATCTACGAAATCAATAAATTCCAATTAAGGGTTCAAGTGATCTCGAAGGGAAGGTATTAGCCCCTTCGAAATCCACAATTGTAGATCCCGAATGAATTTATTTTTTAAATTGAGGAGATAAAAATATTACACAAATATATAATAAAATATACACAAAGAGTAAACTAAATCAATAATATAAGGAACGGCCTAATGTTTTCCTAACGTTAATAATATACAAAATAATAAATTAAAAATATTATTCGAACTTAATTTGAATAGCTTCCTCGGGAAACAACTCTAAGTACAAGTAAAGACACTTAATAAAAGTATTAGTAAGGGATAAATAATAGTAGTAGTAGTAGTAGTAGTAGTAGTAATAGTAGTAGTAATAATAATAAAAAAAAATTAAAAAAATCTGTCTTATAAGCATGAGATGCCTTGGAAATCGACGATAATTTCTTCATCGGCCATAATTATTAACAGAATTCAAACATACCTCATTGATATTTTAATAATATTCATATAGGCATGCTTTCTAATAAAGAGATGATATGTCATCTTTTAGGTAATCAAATAAACTCATGACGTATTTCTAGACACACACAAATAAGTTAAGAGAGAAAAAAACAGATCAAGTAGCAGATTAGTTTCCTCCCTCCTTTAGCCAGTCCCCAATTATTTATTATTATGCAAAATAGAGTTTACAATATTATTAGAAACTAAATAAAAGGTAAGTGAATAAAATAATATAAAAGATGTAAAACGAAATAATGACATCTCAACTTTCGCTCGCAACTTTTTGTGTCTTGAACTTTGAAGTTCAAACCCTGATAAACCATAAAAAAATATAAGTAATTCACTAATAATATAGACGTACATCATTATTATACAATTTTACTTTAACAAAGCAATCAAACAAAGATTAGAATACAGATCAAAAAATAATAGATTCATACATGTAAAGAAAAGTTGGGATTAACCTAGATATTTCGGTTAGGAGGAATAAGTAAATAAAAATCTGAATAGCGATGCCAAGAACTAGAAACAGAATATTAAGGTATGCAAGAAACCTTTTTTTTTGTTTTTGTTTTCGTTTGAGGTGTTTAAATGTAAAGTAAAAAATATTTTCTTTTCTTTTCTTTCTATACTCTCTGTGTCTTGTGTTGTGTTTTTCTTTTCTCTATCTGTGTGTCTTCTTCTATGTCTATGTCTGTGTCTGTATCTGTCCTTTAAAATAAAGATGTAATCTCATTTTATAATAATCAAAACAATCATGAAGCAATAAAATCAACATACCACTATTTTAGTAAGACTTTTTCTTCCAAAATAGTCAATAAGAGGAGCCAAATTTCCAAAGAGCTATCAAATTTCAACAACAAAATCAAATAAAATTTCAACAATAAAATCTGTCAAATTTTTCAACAAACAAATAATTTATTGTGATTTGGTCAAACTTAATCAAGCTTTATTTCAAAAATTGGTGAAAAAGTCATGAACAGAACTAAGCAAAGTCTTAAATTCATGGCAAAAGAGACCCATTATCAATAATTGTAGAAGAATTATTTTTTGAAATGAATAAAGACTAAATAAAAGCCAAAATTAAGCAAAGACTACCATAAACAACAAAATAAGAATTTTTTTAAATCATTATTGAAGGCAATAAGAAGTCAATTGAAGCTGAATTTCAATGCCAAAAGTAAAAGTCTATCACGGAAATAGCAGACCTGTGATAACCCATCCAAATAATTAAAGTAACAAAATTACTTTAAACTTTACTTTAAAGTAATGGAGTACTAATTTTATTTTAAATTCAATAAGGGGCAAGATTAATCATGATAAATGCCAAAATGATTACAACATGTTAGTGAATAAAGAAAAATATTAATTACTATAATTTTTCCAAAAATCAAGTATTTCAATCAATTAGCTAAAATAGATCATAATCAAACTAAATACACGAGTTGCTTCTAATTTCAAACGATCTATAGAGTCAATTAAAGTGTAAAATATCCTAGGATGAATGACTTATTAACAAAAACAAAAAAAAAACTAACAGGAAAAACCAATTCAAACAAACTGAATGAAAATTTTAATAAAATGTCAGGCCAATGAAGATTTAAAATACCATAAAGTAATAACATGCTAAACAAGTGAAAAGTCAGTGAACCCAAAAATCAAAAATCATAAAAAACTCACAGTATTATCATAAGATCTCAAAGTTTATAACAAGGTATGTGAATTGTAGACCTTCAATATTGGTTAAAGAAAACAAAGAGATGAAATACAAGGCTTAGAGATATCTTTCGACGTACCTGGATAGATCTTGCAGATCCGTCTTTAGTATGCCTAGATCCCGAACTTGTTCGATGAAATCTTATCCATGATCGTCCAACACCTATACCATCTTTATTTTCTTAGCTCTCCACTGAAGTTTGAGCATGGATTTCATTAAAATCCATGGTTCTCTAGATGGCGTACCCTCCCATCAGCTGATCGGAGTCTGCCTGATCAGTTTCGCTAGCGACGAGAAAGGGCGGAGAGGGACGAAGATAGGAGGAGGGAGGCGAGGTTACCGTGAAGTTCGCTGAAGATGGGAGGGAGGAAAGATGGGGTCGGTTGCACAGCGAAGAGTAGCAGCAATGGAGAAAGGAGATGGTGATGAGGCTGTCACGCTGGCGACTGTAGTTGATGCATGAGGGTGAAGTGTTCGGTGGTGGTTACTGCTGCTGCCCGAATTGGAGAGGTGAAGAGGAGTTGAGCGGTAGTTAAAGGTGGGGTTTATGGAGTCCAGAGGACAGCAACGACAGTGGTGAGGGAGAGATGGTTGTTCGCGCAGTGGCGATGGTGAAGGAGGAGGGAGTTGCGGCGTATTTGAATTCCATTAGGCTAGAATTATAATTAATTGTCAAGAAAATGTCTAAATAAATTGGATAAAAAAAGACTATGCTTTAAATAAATTGGAGAAAAATTGAATTGATTGTCAGCTAATTAATAATCATAATATATGTTGAATAAGTAAAATCATGAATTTTATCAAGTAATAAGTTTATATATATAAAGTAAATATGCATGTACATACAAAAATAATAATATATTTATATATAAAAATATATCCTCATTTATATAATACATATTGAAATAGATGCGTAATATATATATTAATATAAATAAGTAAAATATATAATAAACTTAATTAAGTAATAACTTTTATATACTTATGTACATCATATGTACTAAATAGACATGTAAAAATATCTGAACATATGAACCTTGTTATTTTAATTAAGAATACCAATAATAAAGATAAAAGTAGTAGTAGTAGTAGTAATAATAATAATAATTATAATAATAATAATACAAATAATAATAAAAAAAAAATAATACAAATAATAATAACAACAACAACAACAAAAATGTCATAATTTATGAATGTTAAAATATACGATTTATTGAGTAAAATTAAATATAAACTCATTTACTTAGTAAAGAAATAATTTTTAAAAAAATATCTATTTATTAAAATCGCAATTCAAAAAGCAGTTATAGGTCGATCAAAATTGGGTGTCAACAGCTTGCCCCTTCTTTGCTTGGGAATGAAGGATGAATTGACGAGCAAATGAATTTGATGGAGTAGACGATTTTGTCCAATTGATGGAATAATCTCGGAGGGACCCAATGAAATGAGTTGAAGTTGCAAAAATATTACGGTCGAGGCTTCGTTTTCAAGTTACCAACATATCTCTGGTTATACGAGAATCAGACTATGTGTTGTTTTAGACGGTAGAATCACAACAAATTTTGATCGAATTCAAAAACTTTTCTAGTATTGAATTATGGTAACACTGAGTCTTATGGGTGATGACGTACGAAGATGATAGCGCGAATAGAACGAATACGGTCATGCTCAAACTAAGGTTACCTATATATCCTAAGATGTGGGAAATCAGGTGGAGTGTAATTCTAAAGTACAACTCGAGATGAGAAATGATCCGTAGCAATTTCTACTGAAGACCTATGGTAGAGAAAAGAACATGAATTTTCAAAATAAATTGCCCCAATAATTAGTTATGGTGATACTGAGAGGTGAAAGAGTTGTAAAAAAAATTCAAATCCAAACTTTTTGAAAATCGTGTGGAGTTAAATTCTGAAAGAGAATCCTTGACGTAGCTAGGGATGCTTGACATTCCACCAGCTTGTCCTAGTTTGCTGCTTAGAGGGAGTTCAACATTGCAATGCGGTGTCCTGCAAAATAGGTAAAAGGGTGAAAAGTACCTGTCACGGTTCAAAAGTAATAAATTGAAATATTAATGTAAAGAGTAAAGTGTAGATGTTCAAACGATTGTTGATGTCTCTATTTTGTGGGATGAATTCGACGTAGGCAAAGTAACTTATAATGTAAAACCTTCAATTGGCAGGGCAGTTGTAATGAAACACCTGAATCTGGCGGTGTAAAGTTTGTAATGTAAAGCCTCCGACTGGCAGATCGATTGTAATGTAACACTTGTATCCGACAGTGTAAAACTTTTAATGTAACGCTTGTGTCCGGTGGTGTGATTATAATGTAATGCCAGTATCTGGCGGTGCAAAGCGTGTAATGTAATGCCTGTATCTGGCGGTGTAGCTGTAATGTAAATGGTCTCCACCTAGCAGGCAACAAAATGTAAAAGCCTGTAAAATATACTAAAAAGGGTAAAATACCCATATTAAAAGGTGGTGCTCGTAAAGTTTATTGAAAACACTCGCTATAGTGTGGATACATGTGTTAAAAGGTGGGTGCATGTAAAATGTACTGAAATACCCATATTAGAAGGTGGGTACCTATAAAATATACTGAAATGCCCTCATTAGAAGGTGGGCGCTTATAAAATATATTGAAATACCCGCATTAGAAGGTGGGCACCTATAAATTGTAATGCAATACCTGCATTAGAAGGTAGTGCCTATAAATGTGCTAAAATACTCGCATTAGAAGGTGGCGCCTATAAAATGTGCTCAAAATACCCGCATTAGAAGGTGGGTTCCTATAAAATATAATGCAATACCCGCATTAGAAGGTGGGTTCCTATAAAATGTGCTCAAAATATCCGCATTAGAAGGTGGGTGCCTATAAAATGTGCTCAAAATACCCGCATTAGAAGGTGGGTGCCTATAAAATGTACTGAAAAACCTGCATTAGAAGGTGAGTGCCTATAAAATATGCTGAAATATCCGTATTAGAAGGTGGGCGCTTATAGAATATAATAAAATACCCGCATTAGAAGGTGGACGCCTATAAAATGTATTAAAATGCTCGCATTAGAAGGTGGGCACTTGTATTTGGAGGCGGAAAACATTAGTTATTTTTTTTTATTTTCATTTTTTTTGTGTGTTTGTTTTTGTAAGAAATGTTGAAAGGTGAAAAAGGCAGAATCACACCTTGACTTCAATTGGTACCAACAATTAGTATTGTGCATAAGAATTCCACCTCTTTTCTCAACTAACCGAGATTAACATCAAAGTAATTCTTATAGTTTCAAGTGATACCTCAAACATACCTGAGTGTCTCCATGATTTGTTCATCTTGTTTCAAAATAAAGTTTTAAACTATATCTGTTCCTCATGTTTTAAGTTCCTTCACCACAAAGAAATTCCAAATTTTCACATATTTGAATATTTTAATTTTAGGACATTTTGGAAAGTACGCTTATGCTCAAAAAGATATTCATGCATGCAATTGTGATACCATAGGCTTGTCCTTCATGTAAATCTCCACTAATGTGAGAACATTTGAAATGAAATCTTGTAGTACTTGTTACTGACTTTTAATGTAGGCTTAGGGAAGGATAGGATAGTTATTTGGGATAAAAGTGACTTAATTCCTTCTTGAGCATTGTACTGAATTTCTGCTTTCAACATTTTTATGCTTTTAGCGCTAGATCCTCATTGTTGTCCCTTTCTTGCGTACTTTTGGACTTCTTTTGAAGCTTAACTTGTCTGAGCTTTTCCCTTCTCATCATTTTTTGAAGTTTCTTCTATTTGTTCGGAGTATTCTTCTTCTTTTGTTGCAATTTTGTCTGCTTGAACTTGTGGGAAATTTTCAACTTTCTTTTCTTTTCAAGTCATTCTGGCATCCTAAAATTTGAAGGACTTTTCAATTTTTGTCTTTGACAACTTTGAACCTTGAATCTTCTTTTGTAACTCACACATCTTTAGTACGCTCAAAAAAGTCAGGGCAAGAGAGAGATAGTGCATATAAGCACTCAAAAAGGATATAGGCTAAAATGTGATTGTCCAAAGAAAAGGCTTAGGCTCAAAGTGGACATGCTAAGGATTAATGTCATTTGGTAGGCTTTGAAAGGCACAAACGGGTCAAGAAAGGCCTACAGTCATTTTTCAAATCAAACATTACTCATAATTTCGCCTCAATAAACATCTAGGCCAAGTTCAAGATCAACATTGCAATGTAATGAATTAATCTAAGGCTCACCAGACAAATAAACATGAAATAATGAGATTGATTTCGTTCATATATTAGATGTATGCAAGAGAATTTTCTCAAGTATCACTAAGGTGCAATTAAGAGGTATCAAAGAAATCTATGATTTATCATGAAGTTGATCCACGCCATCATAACAAATATATTTTCCTCATGCACACTCCTAACTATGTTAGTACCAATTAAGTTCAGACTTTGATTCTTTTTTTTTGAAAAAAAATGAGACCGAACCCAAATGAGGGTTGACTACGTATCTTGTATAAAACAAGAATCAGGTCAGCGTAGTTCAGGAAACTATAGTATAAGATATGATGCAAGGAAATGATTTTATTTTTTTTGTAAAAAGTACTGAACCCCCAAAAGGGTTTCCTACATATTTAATCGAGATAAATATAAGGTTCGCGTATTTCATGAAGATATGGAATAAAATATATGTATGAGAATGTATTCATGTGTTGAAGGAATGCAAGACAAAGAAAACTAAAGATATTTACTGAATATATGAAACATATGTACAAAATTAAATGCAAAGGTATAGACAAACTCGGAGAGATTCCTCATAAGTCTGATGTTGATTGACATCTTCAGTGAGAGAGTGCATCCTGACTGCTCAAGATATAATTATATTGCAATCCCCCACTCATTTGTGGGAATCACTCATTACTGTGATAGTCTCCTGATAGTTTTTGGGGATGACATTTTGTGGACCCTTGATTATCTATTTATGATTGTGAATTATTGTGACCATCCCCATCTACAGGTGGGGTTAGTTCTCCTATAGAAATATCATAAATGAGTGAAAGTAGGGAATCCATAAACAATAATATATAAAAAAACAATGTGAACATTTGATCAAAAACTCCCCTAATTTATTTGCCCTACTATATATTGATGCCTCAAAAAGTTTGAGGTCCGATATTATCTCATGTGAAGTTAAGGGATCATTTAATCTACAATAATCAAATAATAGAGTATTAGTGTCTCTCTCAGATCATAAGACTAAGAGGGATTAGAGTTGGGCCATGCGGCCAAGTGATGCATCTAATTTGGAATCGGATGTTAGTGTGACTCTCCCATGAGTTTCAAAGATGATGTTGTTCTTCCTTCACCACTGTCGGAAGGATTGAATGATTGAGGGAGTGTTAATCTCTTAATTTTGAAAGTGAAGGACAAAACTCCATATTTCATAACCTAAAATGCTCAGAAATAAAACTCATGTCCTATGCTCCGGGATCAAAGTCGAGTGAAGGTTTGAATGTAAGGCCAATATTGGCACTGATGCCAGGGAGATTTGAATTTAAGAGAATTGTTGATTTGCGCTCTAAGAAGAACTTTGGAGAGCATATTTGAACTGTTTCAAAAAAAAATTGCTCCATGTTTTTAAATTCTAAAGAAATTATTTTGAAATAGTGAAAGACTGAACCCTTATGTAGGGTTGCGTATGTATCTTAACAAGATAAGAATCAAGTCAAACCACAGTTCAAACATAAACATACCTATACATGTTTTGTATGATTACTATGGATTAATGATTGTATTCAAAAGAGGTGAGTCTATGAGTTAGAGTTCAACTCTAAACCAATGTATTTATAGAATGTAAAGAATATACAGGGTAATATTAATAACTCTTAAACTAGATGATAAAGTTCAAAAAGAATGATCCTAAGGATCAAAATAAATGTAAAAAAATGATATGACTCTGAAAGATGATCGTACAGACTGAAACGAATGTGAAGTATTGAAAAACAAATTCCATGCTCAACATAGGACAACCAAAATCATTGAACAACATAGATGAGATTAAAAATAATGTGTAAAGCATATATGTGCAACTAAATAATGTGCAGTAGCTGTCAGATAAAATACAGAATATGCAAAAACATGTATAAAAAAATATAACAAATAAAAAAATAGAAATTCATCCGGCTCAAGTATCGATAAAGAATATTCAGAAAACTGCGAGAAGATGCATAGTGATCTAAATACGCCAACTCCAAAATTAAGGAGTTTTAAAAAGATTCCGAAGAAGGGCAAGACACTTCATTGCATGTTCATTGTGTGATAGTGTACAATTAAGACTCGGTAGAAATGAAGTGAGAAATAAATAGAGTGTCAATAAATATACAACTATTGACTATAAATAAATACTAAATTAATAGATTGATAGTAATATAAAAAATGTATGTGTAAATAATGAACACAAACTTATGTACAAAATACAAAATTCATACGTGAATCAAAGATTTTTTTTTTAAAAAATTGACATGTGAAAAATATGAATAGAAATACCTCCTTCAATTGAAAAATTGATTCTATCATGGTTAAAACCTAGATTATTCCCTAGCAGAGTCGTCAAACTGTTATGCCCTATTTTTATCGAGGTTAGATAAAATACAACTTATAGACTCTAAAAAGGATTAATTATTAAATAGAGTCACCACCTAATTTATTAAGAAAAATAAGGAAACATATTTGACGCATGACATGTATGACTCACGTTTCAATTTGCGAAAAACCAATTTAGATTCTAAGGTAAGTTTACATTATTCTGAAGGGAAGGTGTTAGGCATCCTTCAGAATTCATAAAATGTGGTACCCGGTTAGACTTAATTTATCAAAAAGGAAGCGGATAAAATTATTATTTACAAGTATAACACACACATATATAAAGAAATATGTATTACAATTGTATAAAATATATGTATAAAAGAATATGTATCAAGTAAATAATGTATATTATTGTCAACTATCTGTATGAAAATATGAGAAAGACGATATAAATGTATATAAGAAAAAGGTAGCTTTTATGCAATATTCAAAGATTTCCTTTTAATTAATAAAAATAAGAACTCTTTTAACATATGAAAAGAAAAACACTTTTTAGTAGCATTTTCGGAAGATATATCTGAATACCTATACAAACGCTTTGTAAAATATTACTAAAGAATAAATAATTATCAAAATATATGTGTCTGTATATATACTATAAAAATAAAAATCTATTATATAGTGGGCTCAGATGTGTAACTGTAATAACTGTTACAACCCTATTTATTTATTTTTCACAAATAAGGAGCAACGTCGTGGTGACTCAATTCAATTGTTTAAAGAATATTTTAAAAGAAAATAGTTTAATTTAAGAAGTCACCATAATTTTAGGATAATTAGAAATCAATTAGTTTTTTTTAAAATATCTACCAAACCAATAGATTCCAATTAAGGGTTCAAGTGATCCCGCAGGGAAGGTATTAGCCCCTTCGGAATCCACAATTGTGGGTCCCGAATGAATTCATTTTTTAAATTGAGGAGAATAATATATTACACAAATGTATAATAAAATATACACAAAGAGTAAACTAAATCAATAATATAAGGAATGTCGTAATGTTTGTCTAACGTCAATAATATACACAATAATAAATTTAAAATAATAGTCGAACTTAATTTGAATAGTTTTCTTGGAAAGAAAATCTAGGCACCTGTAAAGACACTTAATAAAATTGTTAGTAAGGGATAAATAATAATAATAATAATAATAATAATAATAATAATAATAATAATAATAATAATAATATTAATAATAATAATAATAATAACAACTAAAATAAAATCCGTCTTATAAACATAGGAGGCCTTGAAAATCGACAGTAATTTTTTTATCGGCCATAATTATTAACAGAATTCAAAACATACCTCATTGATATTTTAATAATATTCATATAGGCATGCTTTCTAATAAAGAGATGATATGTCAGCTTTTAGGTAATCAAATAAACTCATGGCGTATTTCTAGACACACACAAATAAGTTAAGAGAGAAAAAAAATATCAAGTAGCACATTAATTTCCTTCCTCTTTTAGCCAGTCCCCAATTATTTATTATTATGCAAAATAGAGTTTACAATATTATTACAAAATAAATAAAAGGTAAGTGAATAAAATAATATAAAAGATATAAAATGAAATAATGGCATCTCAACTTTCGCTCGCAACTTTTCGTGTCTTGAACTTTGAAGTTCAAACCCTGATAAACCATAAAAAAATACAAGTAATTCACTAATAATATAGACGTACATCATTATTATACAATTTTACTTTAACAAAGCAATCAAACAAAGATTAGAATACAGATAAAAAAATAATAGATTCATACATGTAAAGAAAATTTGGGATTAACCTGGATATTTCGGTTAGGAGGAATAAGCAAATAAAAATCTGAATAGCGATGCCAAGAACTAAAAACAGAATATTAAGGTATGCAAGAAACCTTTTTTTGCTTTTATTTTCGTTTGAGGTGTTTAAATGTAAAGTAAAAAATATTTTCTTTTCTTTTCTTTCTCTACTCTCTGTGTCTTGTGTTGTGTTTTTCTTTTCTCTGTCTGTGTGTCTTCTTCTATGTCTATGTCTGTGTCTGTATCTGTCCTTTAAAATAAAGATGTAGTCTCATTTTATAATAATCAAAACAATCATGAATCAATAAAATCAACAAACCACTATTTTAGTAAGACTTTTTTTTTCCAAAATAGTCAATAAGAGGAGCCAAATTTCCAAAGAGCTACCAAATTTCAACAATAAAATCAAATAAAATTTCAACAATAAAATCTGTCAAGTTTTTCAACAAACAAATAATTTATTGTGATTTGGTCAAACTTAATCAAGCTTTATTTCAAAAATTGGTGAAAAAGTCATGAACAGAACTAAGCAAAGTCTTAAATTCATGGCAAAAGAGACCCATTATCAATAATTGTAGAAGAATTATTTCCTGAAATGAATAAAGACTAAATAAAAGCCAAAATTAAGCAAAGACTACCATAAACAACCAAATAAGAATATGTTAAATCATTATTGAAGGCAATAAGAAGTCAATTGAAGCTGAATTTCAATGCCAAAAGTAAATGTCTATCACGGAAATAGCAGACCTGTGATAACCCATCCAAATAATTAAAGTAACAAAATTACTTTAAAGTAATGGGGTACTAATTTTATTTTAAATTCAATAAGGGGGCAAGATTAATCATGATAAATGCCAAAATGATTACAACATGTTAGCAAATCAAGAAAAATATTAATTACAATAATTATTTCCCAACAATGAAGTATTTCAACCAATTAGCTAAAATAGATCATAATCAAACTAAATACACGAGTTGCTTCTAATTTCAAACGATCTATAGAGTCAATTAGAGAGTAAAATATCCCAGGATCAATGACTTATGAACGAAAACAAAAAAAAACTAATAGGTAAAACCAATTCAATTAAACTGAATGAAAATTTTAATAAAATGTCAGGCCAATGAAGAATTAAAATACCATCAAGTAATAACATGCTAAACAAGTGAAAAGTCAGTGAACCCAAAAATCAAAAATCATAAAAAACTCACAGTATTATCATAAGATCTCAAAGTTTATAACAAGGTATGTGAATTGTAGACCTTCAATATTGGTTAAAGAAAACAAAGAGCTAAAATTAGAGCCTTAGAGATATCTTTCGACGTACAGATCCGTCTTTAGCATGCCTAGATCTCGAACTTGTTCGATCAAATCTTATCCATGATCGTCCAACACCTCTACCATCTTTATCTTCTTAGCTCTCCACTAAAGTTTGAGCATGGATTGCATTGAAATCCATGGTGCTCTAGCTGGCGCACCCTCGCAGCAGCTGATCGGAGACTGCCTGATCCGTTTTGCCGACAACGAGAAAGGGAGGCGAGGTTTCCATGAAATTCACCGGAGAAGGGAGGGAGGAAAGATGGGCGACTATTGGACAGTGAGGAGTAGCAGCAGCAGCGACGAGACTGTCACACCGGCGGCTGTAGTTGAGGCGTGAGGGTGAAGTGTTCGCTGGTGGTTATTGCTGCTATTCGGATTGGAGAGGTGAAGAGGAGGTGAGCGGTGGTTGAAGGTGGGGGTTATGGAGTTCGGAGGAAAGCAGCAGTAGTGGTGAGGGAGAGATTGTTGTTCATGCGGCGGTAATGGTGAAAGAGGAGGGAGCTGCGGCGTATTGTCTTCTCTCTTTGGAGAAGAGGAAGAGTAGAGAGAGTGGGAGAAGCGTCGAATCCATCTCCTCTTTTGAGAAGATGATGAATGGAAAAAATCAAATATCCTTAGCTTTAGGGTGTGGGTAATTAAAAATAGGAAAATAAAGAGGGATTAAATCGTTGTCATTTATCAATACAAATGAATGGATGTGACTAAAAGATGAATTTAAAATTAGACCACATTGAATTCAATTAGGCTAGAATTATAATTAATTGTCAAGAAAATGTCTAGATAAATTGAATAAAAAAAGACTATGCTTTAAATAAATTGGAGAAAAATTGAATTTATTGTCAGCTAATTAATAATCATAATATATGTTGAATAAGTAAAATCATGAATTTTATCAAGTAATAAGTTTATATATATAAAGTAAATATGCATGTACATACAAAACTAATAATATATTTATATATAAAAAATATATCCTCATTTATATAATACATATTGAAATAGATGTGTAATATATATATTACTATAAATAAGTAAAATATATAATCAACTTAATTAAGTAATAACTTTTATATACTTATGTACATAATATGTACTAAAATAGTCATTAAAAATATCTAAACATATGAACCTTGTTATTTTAATTAAGAATAACAATAATAAAGATAAAAGAAGTAGTAATAATAATAATAATAATAATAATAATATCATAATTTATGAATGTTAAAATATAAGATTTATTGAGTAAAATTAAATATAAACTCATTTACTTAGTAAAGAAATAATTTTTTTTTAAAATGCCTATTTATTAAGATCGCAATCCAAAAAATAGTTATAGGTCGGTCAAAATTGGGTGTCAAAACTGATCTCAACTCAACTCAAGTGTACTATATGTGGACCCACTATCTAGGCCATGAAGGCAATCCTACGAGGCCAACATAGTTTGCGGCTTTAGGTTGCTACTAGGATTCCCTTGGATAAGTAACTGTGTTATCGGACCGAACTCTACCTAGAATCCCTCTCGGTTCTTAGTCTATTTCCCAACATAAACTCATAAAAACATAATCATAACATAATAGAAAAAGATAGTAACTTCCTATCAATCCATCTTTATAAAATATTGGGAATAGCTCATTAACTTAGTGATTCATAAGAATCCATAACTTCGGTGAGAATTATCCTTATCACCATCTTATAATCATGAATGTGTGAGAATTGGACTTATCACACTATAATAACTTCTTTGATCTTAACTCTGATCATCATAACTTTCATCATAAAATAATAATCTCAACTTTAAATCATAGAAACTTTCATTGTATATCATTAAACTAATGATCAACTCATAAAATCATTTTTAACTTTCATAATCATAACTTGAAAGTAACTTTATGCATGGACATTCATAATTCAATTTAAAAGCATGTAATTCATATGAAAACATGAATATAATGACCATTGGTAACATCCAAAAATGGAATTAAATCAGCCCAATGCAATTCATCAAAATTAGGGTTCATAACAACTGAACATTGAAGAAAAACTTGAGAAAACATTGGGAATCCATGGATGAAAGGAACCCTTGCATCAATCCCCATATACCTTGAGTGAATTCACTAAGAATTGAAGAAGAATCTTGAAGAAATTTGGAAACCCTAGCTGAACAAACCTTGAGAGACTTTGTTCTTGCCTTAGAGAATTTTAGGAAAATGACTTGAATAGGAGGGGAATTTGAAGAATTGAATACATATAGACTTTGAACTTGTTCATAAAAAAAGTTTCTAGGTTCATTGAACCGAACTTGGAAAATGACACATATACCCCTCATTAAATCTGAAATGTGACCCTACAAGACCCTTTTCTACGGGTCGTAAAAGGATTGACGAGTCGTCAAAATGACTCGTTCTGCAAGTCTGAGAAAAAGCCTAATTTTTCAAGTCTCTAATGTTTGCAAATGGGTCGTGTCTACGACCCATAATCTTTATTACGACTCGTTAAATCCATCAGTCCTACAGGTCCCAAAACCTGTAAATATATAGGTCCCTGAAGTTTTATTACGAGTCGTAGAACAACTGCAATAACTTCTATGAACCATCTTGTCAAGTCGTAGACTTGATCCTGAGGGACTTCTGAAACTTACCCTCTAAAGTCTATCTACAAATTGTGTCTACAGGTCGTCTAGGGGTTTATGGAGCATCAAATTGAGTTGTAGGACCTTCCTCTAAGGTTGTTCATGATCAACTGCTAAGGGTCACTCCACGACTCATTTCTACGAGTTGTAGGACTGTCTATGAGTCGTAGAGTGACCCAAAAGGTTGAAATCAGTCAAAATTTTGAGGATTTCTTTTGGGTTCCAACTCTCCGACTTTCAGGGTCTTACACACTTATAAAAACAGCTAACAAATACAAAGATGTCCTACCATCAAAACAATCAAAAAAATCCTATTTTCACTACTACAAAACTAGTGGCAAAGTCAGTGATAGGAAATGAATCGTTCGGTCAATCGGACCACATTGCGTCAGTTGATGTCAAAGTCTTAAATAAGTTTCTAAAGAAATATGTAAGTTTTTAGTATAAGTTTTAAGTTAGTCAATATACATTTAATAAGTTGCTACATTATAATTTTTCTTATTATTGTATTAAGGTTGACCAAAAGTTCAAGCGTCTTGAGACTAAAATTGATTCAAATCATACTGATCTCTTGAATTCCATTGCGAATATAGTTCACCCACCCTCCAAAGTATAGTATTTTTTATTAAAACAATTGAATTTTTTAGTATGTTACAATTTTTATTTTTTAAACATTGTAGATTCTTGATCATGACCTGAGTTGCACATCATATCCAATTCAAAATGATGATTTCGTTCAACCATTCCATGTTGTTGAAGAACCTCAACCATCTACTGTATTGGAGGAGCACACCAATAATCCAATTAAATCTAATTCCCCTAAATCACACGACCAATCTCATGGTCATGAAGATATTCAGATAGATACATCATGTAAATTTTGATAAAGCTACTTTTCTAATTGGTATTCTTTTAAGATACTTCATACATTTCATGGTCATGTATCAGATCCATCGTTTTTCATTTTAATAGTCAGTTTCATAAGTAATTGTTAAATAGTCAGTTTCATATGTAATTGTTATTCTTATAATTGTAGGAACTAGAACCATCCAAGATTCCACAACAAATGGAGGATGTATCAACATATCCCATGGAATCAGCTGTTGCAGAATCCTCTAAAGTGGTTATTGCAGAATCCTCTAAAGAGGTTGTTGTTTATGATACATGAAAGGTAATGTATAAGAACAAATTTTATGATACATTCAATATTAATAAGTTTAGTATTGACATGATACATTTAATTTATGATAATGCATCAGAAGAATCAAATTTTGCCATGAAAGATGCAAGTGACGCTCTTGATAATACTGACAAAGTTGAAGAACATGTTGACCAGATTGATAATGACAAAATCAAGCTTGGTGTATCGGTACTCTTCCACACTTATATCTAATCATTAACTATAGTACAGGTTATTATACTAAAGTCATTATATTTTTATCATTGTTATTAAACAGGATTCCACAACTTCAACTTCGATATCGTCCGAAACTCGAGAGGTGGTAGATGCCCTTATATATGAACTTTCATTACCGGTCACGCCATTAATTGCTATTAGTCATGAACAAGTAGCACAGGCTGAATGTTTACTACGCGCTAGCCAGCTTGCTACCACTCTTTCATACAAACCCGTTGTATTGTTAGATGATGCGAAGATACCTCCTCCACGAAGTAGGATACCTTCTAAGATCTTATAATCACTGTACCTAACAAATTTTGGATTGAGTGAAAAGGGTACGGAGAAGATGTCAACTGAAAGGTATCAAATAAACCCTTTTGAAAGTTTTTTCATATGCTATAGTCCCCCAACCGAGATTATCATCAACTACTTCCAATGAATAGATTAAGGACTATTAAAATAGCATGCCAACAAGTAAGTATTATATTTATAATTTATGTCATTAGAAAATATTTCTTATATATTTACTCTCATTTTAATATAAGTTTTCAATCAGGAAACCAAAGGAGGAACACTACATAGCAAAGTGCTCTTCATTCATGTTTGAAAAAATAGACTTTGTAGTGGAATTTTCTCAAGATAAGAACTGATTTTATATCATGTCATAGCCCAAAAGATGTTGGAATGATGAGGTAAGTGATAACATTTATAACTTTTATAATTATTTTTTGATACAGTGCAAGTCACTGTCTGAGACCTTAATATCAATGTATCTGATACATAAGTATTATGTATAAGATACATCTAAAATAGATGTATCTATTGTGTTACCAACTATGTATCATTTTTATAACTACTGTTCTTAAAATGTGCAGCACATCGATGCAATATTTTACTACTTTTGGAAGAATTCCAAAATGGAGTTGGCTAATCAGTATAGATACACAACAGCAAACTGTATCTTCAAAGTTTACATCAAAGATGCACACACACGATATGATAACATTCCTCCTAATATTTCTACCCAAGAAGATATGGCACGGGTTGTTGTTATAACTCATCACCAGACGTCTGTGAAGAATATAATCAGAGGTTTCTCAATTCCCGCCAGTTTTCCATGGCATTTGGCAGATAAGGTATACATTCCTGTAAAATATGATAGTGATTTTCATTGAGTTCTGACAGTAGTTGTGTTGAGAGAGAGGTTGATACGAGTCTATGATTCATTCTGTAGAACAAGAAGAAGAAACCCTTCCCCAGAGATTCAAAAGATAGCAATAATGCTATCTACATCCCTCAGGACAGTGGTTTTATTGAGAAGAATGAACGTATCAATTGGTCATCACTTGATTCATATAAGGACAAATCAACCGGCAACATGCTTAAAGCATATCACACTTTTCGGATTGAATATGTTGAAGGCATTGCACAATAAGAAAGCAATATCTTGTGAGTATTAACAATTATGCATATTTAATTCATTAAAATGCAATTTTTATTTTTTAAAGTTGGTTAATTCTTTTTTATAGGGATATTGTGGTTAATTCTTTTTTGTAGGGATTGTGGTGTGTTCGTGGCTATTTTCGCTGAATATCATAGTGATGAAATTTTTAGTCCATCTACTAAACTAAATGCCGAATACTTCCGTTCAAGTCACGCCTCTCTATTGTGGAATTATGATTGTCGGAAGACCAAGGATGGTTATGTTAGTGAAAATGACGATATAAAAATTGGTAGTAGTAGAATGTAGACATTTATTTTGACTGCATTAGTAAACATTTTTTGGTTATGTACTATTTGTAAGGTATTTTTGAACAACTACTAAGTTAATCTTTTATTGTGCAACTACTTATAAGTTGTTGTTGAATATAATACTTTGTTAGTCACTTATTTACTACTCTCAGTATTTTTATTGATCATAATACATAACATAAGATCCTGTATCAAATACGTCTCTATTATGTATCAATTCTATGTACAGGTCTTCAATATATCAAACTAAAAATATAGATCTTAGACACTTTGAATATGTGGTGCATTGTATCTAATAAGTCTAAATTAATATTAGTTTGTTCATGATACCTAACCTTTCAATATACGAAGATACATAACAATTCTTATGTATCATCTCTTGTGGAAGACACATCATTCTAATATATCATTTATAGGTATCAATTGAATTTAATGTATCTAATACATTTTCATAACAAATTTATAGTGCATTGTATCAAATAATTCTAAATCAATATCATATTTGTATCTGACACCTAACATCTCTTGTATCAGATACATCTTTTGAATGTATCATTTCCATGTATCAGTTAAAAGATTATATAATTGTATCTCTTGTATCAGATACACAACAATGATGTATCAGTGGCATGTATCACCTTAAATATCTTACTTAATCTATTTATTTTGATAATTAATAAGTTTACTACTTGAGTATTAGGTAAATTACAATGAGAATAATTATCAGCCACGCATGTATCAGTTATCACTACTCAAATAGAATTTATATCAATATTTTGTTTCTTACCAATTATATTTCTAATACATAGAGTATTCATCTATCACGGGCATCTACTAAATAGAACTATGTATTAATTATAATCACTAAAATGTTACAATTCTCTTTTTTCTAAATTTTATTTTAAAAAACTACTTTATTATAAAAATAAATATCATATACATAAGTAATTGATCATTCTATCTTTTATCAAATCCAAATTGAATGTATCTTGAAAAACCAAAGTATCATTTATCTTTGGGAATGAAATTACAAGTCCTTCTGTTGTGGCCTTCATGGCCACAATGACCACAACAGTTTGTGCTCATACTTAGCTTTTCACTGGAGTTCATTTTTCTTCATTTCTTTAGTTTTCCTGGCATCCTCTTGTATCTTGGAGGCAAGACAATTTTCTTCAAAATTTCTATAGGAATAGACTAATCTTTCTTATCTGGCATTGGAACTATTGTCAATTCATAAGTATTTACCAATGCATTTGACTTGTAGAAATTAACGCAGTATGGGTGCATGTCTGTAATGTTCTTGCTCTTCAAAACTATGATTACGTATGCACATGATAACTCGTCTAGCTGAAACCTCCCATAATTAAATATTTTTTCAAGACACACAATGTATCTTCTTCTTGATTCATAAATAAAATATAGATATTCTAATGAAGCAACAACCTGCAAAAATTACCACAATTATGAATACAGCACTGAAAAATATAAAAAACTATGTATCAATCAGATACATTCTGTTAAATAACTGATGCATACCTTCATTTTCGAACACTTTATTGTGTTTACTACTAGGATATCTTCAAATTTCTTGCCCAAAGTTTATTTTGTATAAGCTGCTATTTTCCTATTTTTTTAGTTTCAAGCACGAAATAACATTCTCGTCTCTTCTAAAAAGTCAATTATAGGCAGCTCTCGTACTTCAACAAGACATCCATTGATACATTCTGCGATGTTAAAAGTCATCATTCTCCCCCTGTTGACCATTGCATGAACCCTTGACCACTTTTCGTACCCCATATTTTCCAAATACTCTTTCACCCCTTGATTCATTTTTCCACTTTTGCCATTATTTTTTTGAATTTATATTTTCAGTATGCCTTGTCTATTGAGTAGAAGATGTCACTTAGTACAATTTTTCTACTCCTGTAGTTAGTGCAAACATTTTTTTATTTACGTCAAATGCATGCAAAGTGAAGAACATTGAGAAACACAATACTTACACTCTTCATTATACTTTCGTTCCTATCGATACAATACACATATTGTCCCTCTCACCAAATGCATTTTTGAACTGCTGGAAAAACCACGACCATGATGAATCATTTTATGAATCAACAACACCATATACCAATGGCAATATGCAATCTAAAAATAATTTTCAGCCATAAAAGAGTTATTATAGTATATCAAATACACAACAAATGTATCAAATGACATGATACATTGATATTCAATACCTAACAGTAAAAACAGTAATACCTGCCCCATCAAGTGTGTTAGCCGATACAAATGTCCTTTTATAAGGTCCATCAAGATGAACACCGTCAACAAAAACTACAGGTCTGCAAAACTGAAACCCTCCCATCAATGGTGTTAATGCTATGAATAGATACATGAACTCATCGCTTGATGACTTGTGCATCCTTATGTATGAATTTGGATACACGGTATTTAGCATATGGATATAAATAGGCATCTGCCTATATCCATCAGCAAGTTTACCCCTTAACATCTCCAAAGCATGTTTCTTTGCACGCCATGCTTGTTGATAGGTAATATCAACCCCATAGGCTGCCTTAATATCCTCTCTTATATCATTAGGGGTGTGAATTCTCTTATGATTAACCAATTTAGGTGCAGTGAATACACTAACGAAAGCCATAGTAGCATGCACTTTATTGAAAATCCTATCTCTTAAGGGGCATGAATATTCACTATTAAAATATCTCACTTTGAATATATCACAATTTTTCCTACACGATGCTTTCATTCTCCAACAGTAGTTGTCTGAATAGCATATTAACACATAACTCCATATTTTTAGGAAAAGTTATTAACATGTACGAGATACATAAAGTTTCCTATGTATCATGACTAAATATAATATTGAAAAGTACATATTGACAGCAAAATATTTTTCAATTATACCAGATACATAATAATTCTTATGTATCATGACTAAAAAAGAACTAATTTTTGAAATCAACGAAATATTAGGGAAACGTACGAAACTGTATTAGATACATAAGATTATGATGTATCATGAATAAAAAACTCAAAAAATGAGTGACCCTTATACAATTTGAACTGTACGGAGTGTTGCTTATCCATTGAGATACAATGTTTAAAAATGTATCAAGATTCAGATTTTCACTCATTTTCTGTAAAACAAATTTAAAACTATATGTGTAAGACAATTCTTAAACACTTATACTCAATGTATCAAACTCAACATGTATATCTTTAAACATTATATATTTGTATTTGTATTATATCATACGTCTAAATAAATATCAGATTTGTTAATGATACATAACATTTCAATGTATCATTAACATTTCAAAATTCATTTAATACCATATAAATAGAAAAATAACTTCAAATGTGTGCATACCTTTTACTGTCAGATCTTTTAACTTTGAATTTGATTCCATTATCAATTTTATATTTGGCCATTACAGCAACTAGTGTTGCTTTGTCCTTATACAATTACTTCTCCTCCACTGCCACTCCAATTGTATCGGCTATGTAGTTCGTTACATTCAATTCGGGTATATAACAGGTAGAAGCATTCTTAGATTTATCTAAACTAAGAGTTTGTGCATCATTCGTGTTTGCTTCAACATAAATAATTACACCAGATATAGCATCGAATGATTGTATCTAACAACTCTTTCTATCTGATATTCTTATGCACAGGGGATATATTTTGAATCCTGGCTTGTTTTTCTTCAACTCTATGTAAAGCTTACCACCCATATCATTACAAATAATCATTGGCGATGAGTTACCTTGCATGATGTATCAGATTTTAATATTTTTCAATGATTCATTAACGCTCAATTCAGTAGGAATTGCTGATTTTAGATTCACGAATAAAATATTATCGCCAACTACGATTCCATCACTTATGTATCTTTCATAACTCACCTCGGATTATCAAACTCCAGAATATCTCAGTAAAATCGATATATTCATCTTGAATAGTTCGATGAATTTCAAAAATTGGATTGCAAATTGAAAGAATGCTATGCTCTGCTCATTTGTATTTTTGAATTTTCAAATTCTACAATCTGTTACTATTTATTTGGGGTTAAATTCCTTTTTTACTAGGTGATTGCTTGAAAGAAGGAAACTTAATTTGATATACGTTATCTTTCCATAAAAAACTCAACCGCATTAATTACTGTGTATCAGACTTACGAGTTATGTATTCGAAATTGAGCCAAAATCATGGAATTCTGGTAATTAAAAAAAGTAGGGATAGGTTGTAATTGGCTTTTTTCACTATGAGATTTAAGTAAAATTTACTAATTTATAACTATATGAACTAATCGTGTAACAAAATCAGATTAAAGTGTAAGTAATTAATAGTTTGTTTGGCTAAATTTATAAAATTAGCTTATTTTAAAAGGTGCTTTTTAAAGAGTATTTTTGATAAGAAATTATTTGTGTTTTGTCAATAAATTTTAAAAAATATTTTTGAGTAATAATTATTTGACCAAACTTTTAAAAATATTTTACAGTATAATTTTCTCAAAAATATTTTCAGGAATGAACTATTTTTTTAGCTCCTAAAAAACAACATTTACTACACACTAGAAGCACTTTCTCATCACTTTTTAAAAATAAGCACCTGTTTAAAAACTTTTAACCAAACAATCTATTAATTATACTACAGTTATTTTGCGGGTACGTGTCAGGCCTCGAGAGAGTACCCTAGGCGTGGCCGGCACTAAAAAACCATCTCTGGCCTCCGAGACAACCACTTGGTCTCATCACTCATTTGTTCATCAGCGGAAGACTTAAGTAAAAATAAAAATATTTATGTGGGCTCGCCATCATCAACATCAAATGAAAGAAATAATCCTTAGAAGAAGTAGTTTCAAAGGAGAACTACTCCAATTACATCATCAAACTCTGTCTATGAAGCCTCTAACACTATCAGACGGTGCCAATGACATGTCCATAGCTACCTTAAAAGAAATATATTACTCAACAATAATAAAAAGAATAAAGAGTTTCTTCGAATACAAGAAGGACTCACCAAATATCTGGAAAGTAATGATCTTCAATGATGCGCTGTTGAGGATATCTAACACCTGTATATACATCATAAACTGATGCAGGTCGAATGATGTAAGTACATGGAATGTACGAGTATGTAAAATGGTAGGAAAGTAAGGACAGATATCAAGAAACTCCTCTCAAAAGACTCAGCTCAAAACTCAACATCATCTCAACATCAATATGTAATGCAAGTTTAAAAATAGTAATAATAAGCAATGATTACTCAGTTGGAAGTTTCTCTAACCGACAACCATTACTTATAAGCTAGTGATGATATAAGCTAGTGATGATACAATGAAGCGATGTCGTTGCCACATCCATCCAATACTTTGCCAGGGTAAAGAATATCACCATCTTGGATCCAATCATCAAAGTCCTCTTTTTGGGAACTTAAGAGGTATAGCCTCCATCCTACGCTTGCTACGTAGTTCTGAGGTTTGAGTCAATTAAACTCTTATCCACCTCGGCACTCAATACTACTCTAAAAATATATGCTCATATTAACATCATCATCTAGTCTTATTGAAAAAAATATCAAACTCATCTTATTACCACTCCATCAATCATTACACTTCAAAACATTATTTACATCTCATCAAAACATCTTGCTAAAAATATCATTTACTCAATTTCATTTAAACTCAATTCTTTCTCTCTTTCAAAACTCAATAAAATACATATATAGTATTAATTCAAATTACTCTTTTTGTCAATAAATATTAAAAGCCAACATATTTACTCAAAACACGTGTAAAAATATTCGTGAATATCAAATCAATTAGGGTTCATGGGAAAGTAGCCATGAATAATAATTCCAATAATATGAGAGATAAAAATAATAATAATTTCAATGCATAAATATATCTAACTCAATAGAAGAAGAATTAATTCATTTAGAACTCAAGATTTGGGTAAAACTCAACTATAACTCAATTACGATGAATTTAAATACTGGGCGCATGGACGAACTCAATCCAATGCTATGAATAACCTTACTTTCCTAGAATTCGAAGCGTTACTCTGAATTGAAGAACTCAATGACCACTCTTGAACCCTTAGCCTTTTCTTCTCGCCAGAGCATTTTGTGTACTACCTGGAGTATAAGAATCACTAGAATAGTATTTCTACATTATTAAAAACTAAATTTATATTTGAGAATGAGTAAAGAAGTATAGAGAGAAGAGTTACTTGAGAATATTTGATGAATAAAATGAGAAAATAAGGTGGATATTTATAGGTGTGGAGGAGAGACCTAACAATAAATAAAAATAATTATAAAGAATAATCTTGAAAATTCAATGGAGGATTGTGATCTCATGGATGATGTCAAATGGAGGACTATTGAATGAGTTTCCTGAAGTCTTTCCTGAGGATCTACCCAGAATCCCTCCTGATAGAGAGATAGACTTTGGTATTGATGTCCTTCCTGATACACAACCTATCTCCATTCCTCCTTATAGGATGGCTCCTGCTGAGTTGAAAGAGTTGAAAAAACAACTGAAAGACCTCCTAGATAAGGGGTTTATTAGGCCAAGTGTCCCACCTTGGGGCGCTCCTGTCCTATTCGTGCGAAAGAAAGATGGGTCCCTTAGAATGTGCATTGATTACCGACAACTAAACAAGGTCACCATTAAAAACAAGTACCCTCTTCCCAGAATAGATGATTTATTTGACCAACTTCAGGGTGCCACATGCTTCTCTAAGATAGACCTCAGATCAGGCTATCACCAGTTGAAAGTGAGAGAATGTGACATCCCGAAGACGGCTTTTTGAACCCGCTATGGTCATTTTGAGTTTCTTGTTATGTCCTTTGGATTGACAAATGCTCCAGCAGCTTTTATGGACCTCATGAACCTAGTATTCAAGCCATACCTAGATACGTTTGTAATTGTCTTCATCGATGATATTTTGGTCTACTCTAGAAGTAAGAGTGAGCATGCTAATCACCTTAGGATTGTCCTTCAAACTCTTAAGGAGGAGGAGTTGTATGCTAAGTTTTCAAAGTGTGAGTTTTGGCTTGAGTTTGTAGCATTTCTAGGCCATATTATATCTGGGGATGGAATCCAAGTTGATACTCAAAAAATTGAGGCAGTTAAAAACTGGCCCCGACCCACCTCTCCAACCGACATAAGGAGTTTCTTAGGTTTGGCTGGTTACTATAGGAGGTTTGTTGAGGTATTTTCATCTATATCCTCACCATTGACTAAGCTGACTCAGAAGAAGGCTAAGTTTCAATGGTCTGATGAAGCCTGTCTATGAATTACATCATCAAACTCTGTCTATGAAGCCTCTAACACTATCAGACGGTGCCAATGACATGTCCATAGCTACCTTAAAAGAAATATATTACTCAACAATAATAAAAAGAATAAAGAGTTTCTTCGAATACAAGAAGGACTCACCAAATATCTGGAAAGTAATGATCTTCAATGATGCGCTGTTGAGGATATCTAACACCTGTATATACATCATAAACTGATGCAGGTCGAATGATGTAAGTACATGGAATGTACGAGTATGTAAAATGGTAGGAAAGTAAGGACAGATATCAAGAAACTCCTCTCAAAAGACTCAGCTCAAAACTCAACATCATCTCAACATCAATATGTAATGCAAGTTTAAAAATAGTAATAATAAGCAATGATTACTCAGTTGGAAGTTTCTCTAACCGACAACCATTACTTATAAGCTAGTGATGATATAAGCTAGTGATGATACAATGAAGCGATGTCGTTGCCACATCCATCCAATACTTTGCCAGGGTAAAGAATATCACCATCTTGGATCCAATCATCAAAGTCCTCTTTTTGGGAACTTAAGAGGTATAGCCTCCATCCTACGCTTGCTACGTAGTTCTGAGGTTTGAGTCAATTAAACTCTTATCCACCTCGGCACTCAATACTACTCTAAAAATATATGCTCATATTAACATCATCATCTAGTCTTATTGAAAAAAATATCAAACTCATCTTATTACCACTCCATCAATCATTACACTTCAAAACATTATTTACATCTCATCAAAACATCTTGCTAAAAATATCATTTACTCAATTTCATTTAAACTCAATTCTTTCTCTCTTTCAAAACTCAATAAAATACATATATAGTATTAATTCAAATTACTCTTTTTGTCAATAAATATTAAAAGCCAACATATTTACTCAAAACACGTGTAAAAATATTCGTGAATATCAAATCAATTAGGGTTCATGGGAAAGTAGCCATGAATAATAATTCCAATAATATGAGAGATAAAAATAATAATAATTTCAATGCATAAATATATCTAACTCAATAGAAGAAGAATTAATTCATTTAGAACTCAAGATTTGGGTAAAACTCAACTATAACTCAATTACGATGAATTTAAATACTGGGCGCATGGACGAACTCAATCCAATGCTATGAATAACCTTACTTTCCTAGAATTCGAAGCGTTACTCTGAATTGAAGAACTCAATGACCACTCTTGAACCCTTAGCCTTTTCTTCTCGCCAGAGCATTTTGTGTACTACCTGGAGTATAAGAATCACTAGAATAGTATTTCTACATTATTAAAAACTAAATTTATATTTGAGAATGAGTAAAGAAGTATAGAGAGAAGAGTTACTTGAGAATATTTGATGAATAAAATGAGAAAATAAGGTGGATATTTATAGGTGTGGAGGAGAGACCTAACAATAAATAAAAATAATTATAAAGAATAATCTTGAAAATTCAATGGAGGATTGTGATCTCATGGATGATGTCAAATGGAGGACTATTGAATGAGTTTCCTGAAGTCTTTCCTGAGGATCTACCCAGAATCCCTCCTGATAGAGAGATAGACTTTGGTATTGATGTCCTTCCTGATACACAACCTATCTCCATTCCTCCTTATAGGATGGCTCCTGCTGAGTTGAAAGAGTTGAAAAAACAACTGAAAGACCTCCTAGATAAGGGGTTTATTAGGCCAAGTGTCCCACCTTGGGGCGCTCCTGTCCTATTCGTGCGAAAGAAAGATGGGTCCCTTAGAATGTGCATTGATTACCGACAACTAAACAAGGTCACCATTAAAAACAAGTACCCTCTTCCCAGAATAGATGATTTATTTGACCAACTTCAGGGTGCCACATGCTTCTCTAAGATAGACCTCAGATCAGGCTATCACCAGTTGAAAGTGAGAGAATGTGACATCCCGAAGACGGCTTTTTGAACCCGCTATGGTCATTTTGAGTTTCTTGTTATGTCCTTTGGATTGACAAATGCTCCAGCAGCTTTTATGGACCTCATGAACCTAGTATTCAAGCCATACCTAGATACGTTTGTAATTGTCTTCATCGATGATATTTTGGTCTACTCTAGAAGTAAGAGTGAGCATGCTAATCACCTTAGGATTGTCCTTCAAACTCTTAAGGAGGAGGAGTTGTATGCTAAGTTTTCAAAGTGTGAGTTTTGGCTTGAGTTTGTAGCATTTCTAGGCCATATTATATCTGGGGATGGAATCCAAGTTGATACTCAAAAAATTGAGGCAGTTAAAAACTGGCCCCGACCCACCTCTCCAACCGACATAAGGAGTTTCTTAGGTTTGGCTGGTTACTATAGGAGGTTTGTTGAGGTATTTTCATCTATATCCTCACCATTGACTAAGCTGACTCAGAAGAAGGCTAAGTTTCAATGGTCTGATGCTTGTGAGAAAAGTTTTCAAGAGTTGAAAGCTAGATTGACTACTGCTCCAGTACTATCCCTACCCGAAGGAACGGATGGTTTTGTAATCTATTGTGATGCTTCAAGAGTTGGGTTGGGATGTGTATTGATGCAGAAAGGTAAGGTCATTGCCTATGCCTCCAGGCAGCTTAAGACTCATGAGAGAAACTACCCCACTCATGACCTTGAGTTGGCAGCTGTGGTATTTGCTCTTAAGATCTGGCGTCACTATCTTTATGGTGTACATGTGGATGTGTTCACAGACCATAAGAGCTTACAGTATGTATTCAGCCAGAAGGAGCTGAATTTGAGGCAGAGGAGATGGCTAGAGTTGCTCAAGGATTATGACATGAGCATTCTCTACCACCCAGGTAAAGCAAATGTAGTTGCTGATGCTCTTAGTAGATTATCTATGGGAAGTACAACCCATATGGAAGAGGAAAAGAAGGAGTTGGCAAAGGAAGTGCATAGACTTGCGCATTTGGGAGTTCAACTTATTGACTCTAGTGAGGGTGGTATAATAGTACGAAATGGAGATGAATCATCTCTAGTTGCAGAGGTGAAAGAAAAGCAAGATCAGGATCCCATTCTTCTTCAACTGAAGGATGAGGTTCACAAGCAGAAGGTAATGGTTTTTACCAAAGGGGGAGATGAAGTGTTGAGATATCAAGAAAGATTATGTGTTCCAAGTGTTGATGGTATTAGGGAGAGAATCATGAAAGAAGCCCATAATTCTAAGTATTCCATCCATCCAGGTTCAACAAAGATGTATCATGACTTGAGAGAAGTATACTGGTGGAGTGGAATGAAGAGAGATATAACAGAGTTTGTGTCCAAGTGCCCGAATTGCCAACAAGTTAAAGTTGAGAACCAAAGGCCTTGTGGAGTGGCTTAGAATATAGAGATCCCAGAATGGAAGTGGGAAATGATCAATATGGACTTCATTGCCGATTTACCACGAATCCGCAAACAACATGACTCTATTTGGGTGATTGTGGATAGGATGACCAAATCGGCCTATTTCTTGCCGGTTAAGACTACGAATACTGCAGAGGATTATGCCAAACTGTATCTTAGAGAGATTGTTAGACTGCATGGAGTTCCTTTGTCTATCATTTCTGATAGGGGAGCTCAATTTACTGCTCAGTTTTGGAAGTTATTTTATAAGGGCTTGGGTTCAAGAGTGAACCTTAGTACTGCTTTTCATCCGCAAACAGATGGCCAGGCAGAGCGTACGATACAGACTTTGGAGGATATGTTAAGAGCTTGTGTCATTGACTTCAAAGGTAATTAGGATGATTATTTACCTCTTATTGAGTTTGCATACAATAATAGTTTCCATTCGAGTATTCAAATGGCTCCTTATGAAGCTCTGTATGGGAGGAGATGTAGATCACCAATTGGTTGGTTTGAAGTTGGTGAAGCTGAGTTGATTGGACCAGACTTGGTTCAACAAGCTATGGAGAAGGTGAAAACCATACAAGAGAGGTTGAAGACTGCTCAAAGTCGCCAAAAATCCTACACTGATGTTAGAAGAAGAGATTTGGAGTTCAAAGTGTACGATTGGGTATACTTGAAAGTTTCACCCATGAAGGGTGTGATGAGATTTGGAAAGAAAAGGAAGCTTAGTCCCCGCTACATTGGTCCTTATCAGATTATGAGGAGGGTAGGTAATGTAGCCTATGAATTGGAGTTGCCCCCAGAATTAGCTGCTATTCATCCCGTATTTCACATCTCTATGCTTAAGAAGTGTTTGGGAGATCCTTCACTTGTTGTCCCAGCTGAGAGCATTGGGGTGAAAGAGAATTTGAGTTATGAAGAGATTCCAGTTCAAATTCTTGATCGTCAGGTTCGCAAATTAAGAACTAAAGAAGTGGCATCTGTCAAAGTCCTATGGCAAAATCAATTTGTTGGAGAGGCTACATGGGAAGCTGAATAAGATATAAAGGCTAACTATCCTCATCTATTTGTGCCTTCTGATAACGATATTCAAGGTAATATTCCTTATTTCTATCTTTGAATCGATGTTTATTCTTGAGTTTGAGTCATTGACCATTTGAGTATTAGAGTTTTTGAGAAATTGATGTATTGATGATATTTATTCTTTATGTCTCCTATTTTCATCTTCATTCGAGGACGAATGATCCCAAGGGGGAGATATTGTAACAACCCCTAAAATGTTGTATGTCGGTATTTTAATTCTCGACAAAAATAATACAGCCTCTGTATTTTGGACATAACTTTTCATAAGTTGGTCCAAATTAGGTGATTCAAATTTCTGGGTAACCACAACATCCTTACCTACAACTTTCATGAGGAACATATCTTAATATTCGGAGTATAAGTAGGTCAAATAAATTAATCTTTGCAAGATATAGTACTGTGACGGAATTGAGTGTTTATAGAAGAAAATTCATATCTCACTATAGGTTGCTCCAAATTGGTTGATTCTTGAACGATATGAAACTAGACTTCCATATCTACAATTCTTATGAAGACACCAAATCCTAATAAGGAATTTATCTTATTCAAACGCAGCTTCGAAAAAGAGTATTCTGTTAAAAAGAACTCATCTTACCTACCATGGAAACATCTAGATACACTTGACATCATTCATGACATAATTTGTCCTCCATTTAACATCATCCATGACATCAATATATTCCATTAAATTTTCAGATTTTTCTTTATAATTATTTTATTTATTGTTAGGTCACTCTTTCCCACCTATAAATACCCACCTTATTTCCTCATTTTATTCATCAAGCTTTCTTAAGCATTTCTTCTCTCTATATACTTCTTCTCAAATATAGTTAGTTTTAGTAGTATAAAAATACTACTCCGATTATTCTTATACTCCGGATAGTACACAAAACACTCCAGCGAGAAGAAAAGGCTAGGGGTCCAAGAGTGTTCCAATTCGGAGTAAACCTTCGGATTTAAGGTATGTAAGGCTTTCATAGCATTGGATTGAGTTCGTACATGCGCCCAATATTTAAATTTATTATAATTGAGTTATAGTTGAGTTTTATCCAAATCTTGAATTCTAGATGAATTAATTCTTCTTCTATTAAGTTTGATATATTTATGCATTAATATTATTATTATTATCTCTCATATTATTGGAATTATTGTTCATGGCTACTTTCCCATGAATCCTAATTGATTTGATGTTCATGAATATTTTTACATATGTTTTGAGTAAAGATGTTGGCCTTTTTATTATTTTCATTGATAAAAAGAAAGTTATATGAATTAATACTATATATGTATTTTATTGAGTTTTGAAAGAGCAAAAGAGTTGAGTTTGAATGAATTTGAGCAAATGATATTTTGAGCAAGATGTTTTGATGAGATGTAAATGATGTTTTTGGAAGTATAATGATTGATGAACATGAAATGAGATGAGTTTGATGATTTAAATTAAAGTCCAATGAGACTAGATGATGAGTTTAATATGAGCACATATTTTGGGAGTAGTATTGAGCACCGAGTTGGGTAAGAGTTTAATTGACTCAAACCCCAGAACTACGTAGCCAGCGTAGGATGGAGGCTATGCCTCTTAAGTCCCAAAAAGAGGACTTTGATGAGTGGATCCAAGATGGTGATGTCCTTTATCCTGGCAAGGTATTGGATGGATGTGGCAACGACATCGCTTTGTTGTATTATCGCTAGCTCATAAGTGATGGTTGTCGGTTAGAGAAACTCCCAACTAAGTAAGCATTGCTTATTATTATTATTTTTATTATTATATTTTAAACTTGCATTACATATTGATGTTGAGATGATGTTGAGTTCTGAGCTGAGTTTTATTGAGAGGAGTTTCTTGATATCTGTCCTTACCTTCCTGCCATTTTACATACTCGTACATTCCACGTACTGACGTCATTCGACCTGCATCGTTTTATGATACAGATACAGGTATTAGAGATCCTCAACAGGCGCATCGTTGAAGATCATTTCTTTTCGGCTATTTGGTGAGTCCTTCTTGTATTCGAAGGAACTCCTTATCCTTTTATTATTGTTGAGTGTGATGTTTCTTTTGAGGTAGCCATGGACATGTCATTGGCACCATCTAAGAGTATTAGAGGCTTCATAGACAGAGTCTGATGATGTAATCGGAGTAGTTCTCCTTAGAAACTACTTCTTATAAGAATTATCTATTTTTCCTTTGATTATGACAAACCCACATTAGTATTCTTAAGTCTTCCGCTGATGAATAAATAAGAAATGAGACCAAGTGGTTCTCTCGGAAGCCAGAAATGGTTTCTGAGTGCCGGCCACGCCTAGGGTACCCTCTCGGGGCGTGACAGATATGGTTGACGACATCACTCTTTATATAATCTTGTATCATAAAAGTTTTAGGTATACCGTTGAGGTTATTCAAAAAATTGAATCACCTAATTTGGACTATTCTATGAAAAATTGTGCTCAAAATACCGAAATAGTTTCATTTTCATCGAAAATTGAAACACCACATACAATATTTAGGGGGTGTTACAATATCTCCCCCTTGGGATCATTCGTCTTCGATTGAAGATGAAACTATGGTACATGAACAATGAATATCATCAAGACATCAATTTTACAAAAACTCCGATACTCAAATGTTCAAACAACACATACTGAAATAGTCAATGACTCAAACTCAAGAATACACATCGACTCAAAGATAGAAGTAAGGAATATTACCTTGAACATCATCCTCAGAAGGCATGAATAGATGAGGATATTTAGCCTTCATATCTTCTTCAGCTTCCCATGTTGCCTCTTCAACAAATTAATTTCGCCATAGGACTTTGACAGATGCCACTTCCTTAGTTCTTAATTTGCAAACTTGATGATCAAGAATGTGGACTAGAATCTCTTCATAACTCAAACTCTCTTTTACCCAAATGCTCTCAGTCGGGACAATAAGTGAAGGATCTCCCAAACACTTCTTAAGCATAGAGATGTGAAATACGGGATGAATAGCTATTAATTCTAGGGGCAACTCTAATTCATGGGTTATGTTACCAACCTGCTTCACAATCTGATAAGGACCAATGTAGCGGGGACTAAGCTTCCCTTTCTTTCCAAATCTCATCACACCCTTCATAGGTGAAACTTTCAAGTATACCTAATCATATACTTCAAACTCCAAATCTCTCCTCCTAAGATCAATGTAGGATTTCTAGCAACTCTGAGCAGTCCTCAACCTCTCTTGGATGGTTTTCACCTTCTCCATAGCTTGGTGAACCAAGTCTGGTCCAATCAACTTAGCTTTACCAACTTTGAACCAACCAATTGGTGATCTACATCTCCTCCGATACAAAGCTTCATAAGGAGCCATTTGAATACTCGAATGAAAGCTATTATTGTATGCAAACTCAATAAGAGGTAAATGATCATCCCAATTACCTTTGAAATTAATGACACAGGCTCTCAACATATCCTTCAAAGTCTGTATCGTATGCTCTGCCTAGCCGTTTATTTGCGGATGAAAAGCAGTAGTAAGGTTCACTCTTGAACCCAAACCCTTCTGAAATGACTTCTACAAATGAGCAGTGAATTGAGCTCCCATATCTGAGATGATAGACAAAGAAACTCCATGTAGTCTAACAATCTCTCTAAGATACAGTTTGGCATAATCCTCTGCGGTGTCCATAGTCTTAATTGGCAAGAAATGAGCCAATTTGGTCATCCTATCCACAATCACCCAAATAGAGTCACGTTGTTTGCGGGTTTACGATAAACCTATATTGAAGTCCATATTGATCATCTCCCACTTCTATTTTGGGATCTCTATATTTTGAGCCACTCCATAAGGCCTTTGGTGCTCAACTTTAACTTATTGGCAGTTAGGGCATTTAGACATAAACTATGCTATATCTCTCTTCATTCCACTCCACCAGAATACTTTTCTCAAGTCGTGGTACATCTTTGTTGAACTTGGATGGATGGAATACCTAGAATTATAGGCTTCTTCCACGATTCTCTCTTGAATGCTATCAAAACTTGGAACACATAATCTCCCTTGATATCTCAACACTCTATCTCCCCTTTAGAAAAATCCATTACCTTCTTGTGAACCTCGTCTTTCAGTTGAAGGAGAATGGGGTCCTGATCTTGATTTCCTTTCACCTATGCAACTAGAGATGATTCAGGTTTATTCCATACTATTATACCGCCCTCACTAGAGTCCATAAGTTGAACTCCCAAACGCACAAGTCTAAGCACTTCCTTTGGGAAATTCCTTCTTTTCCTCTTCCACATGGGCCATACTCCCCATGGATAACCTGCTTAGAGCATCGACAACTACGTTTGCTTTACCTGGATGGTAGAGAATGCTTATGTCATAATCTTTTAGCAACTCTAGCCATCTTCTCTGCCTCAAGTTTAGCTCCTTCTGACTGAATACATACTGCAAGCTCTTGTGGTCCGTGAATACATCCACATGTACACCATAAAGATAGTGACGCCAAATATTTAGAGCAAATACCACATCTACCAACTTAAGGTCATGAGTGGGGTAGTTTCTCTCATGAGTCTTAACCTATCTGGAGGCATAGGCAATGACCTTACCTTTTTACATCAACACACATCCCAACCCAACTCTGGAAGCATCACAATAGATTACAAAATCATCTGTTCCCTCGGGTAGGAATAGTATTGGAGCAGTAGTCAATCTAGCTTTCAACTATTGAAAGCTTTTTTCACAAGCATCAGACCATTGAAACTTAGCCTTTTTCTGAGTCAGCTTAGTCAATGGTGAGGATATAGATGAGAATCCATAAACAAATCTCCTGTAGTAACTTGACAAACCTAAGAAACTCCTTATGTCAATTGGAGAGGTGGGTTTGGGCTAGTTCTTAACTACCTCAATCTTTTAAGTATCAACTTGAATTCCATCACCAGATATAATATGGCCTAGGAATGCTACAGACGCAAGCCAAAACTAACACTTCAAAAAATTAGCATACAACTCCCTCTCCTTAAGAGTTTGAAAGACAATCTTAAAGTGGTTAGCATGCTCACTCTTACTTCTAGAGTAGACCAAAATATCATCGATGAAGATAATCTCAAACGTATCCAAGTATGGCTTGAATACCTGGTTCATAAGGTCCATAAATCTGCAGGAGCATTTGTCAATCCAAAGGAAATAACAAGAAACTCAAAATGACCATAGCGGGTTCGGAAAGCCATTTTCGGGATGTCATATTCTCTCACTTCCAACTGATGATAGCCTGATCTGAGTTCTATCTTAGAGAAGCATGTGGCACCCTGAAGTTGGTCAAATAAATCATCTATTCTGGGGAGAGGATACTTGTTCTTTATAGTGACCCTGTTTAGTTATCGATAATCAATGCACATTCTAAAGGACCCATTTTTCTTTCACACGAATAGGATAGGAGCGCCCCAAGGTGAGACATTTGGCCTAATAAATCCCTTATCTAGAAGGTCTTTCAGTTGTTCTTTCAACAACTTCAACTCAGTGGGAGACATCCTATAAGGAGGAATGGAGACAGGTTGTGATCAGAAAGGACATCAATACCAAAGTCTATCTCTCTATTAGAAGGGATTCTAGGTAAATCCTTAGGAAAGACTTCAGGAAACTCACTCACAATGGGAACTGACTCAAGAGATGGAGCCTGATCATTAATATTTTTTACTCAGACTATATGATATATGCATCCCTTAGAGATTAACTTTCTATCCTTAAGTTAGGAAATAAATTTACCCCTAGGCACTACAAAACTCTCCTTCCACTCTAAGATAGGCTCATTTAGAAATTAAAACTTGATAATTTGGGTCCTACAATCAACTGAGGCATAACAAGCATAAAGTCAGTCCATGCCAAGAATCACATCAAAATTAACCATATCCAACTCAACTAAGTCAGCCATGATATCCCTGTGATAGATTGACACAGTACAATCTCTATAGACCCTCTCAGCTATGATAAACTCACCAACAGGAGTAGATATACTAAAAGTCTTAAGAATACACTCAGGAAGGATATCAAATTTACTAGCCAAGTAAGGAGTCACAAAAGATAATATAGCACCCAGATCAAGTAATGCATACATATTAAAATAAAGGACTCGGAGCATACCAGTAAAAACATTGGGTACATTCTCTTGGTCTTGGAGACTACCCATATCATATAAATAGTTTGTTCCCCCGCCCGCACTTGAAGTTGCACCTCTGTGATTACATCTATTTTGCGGAGCTGCAGAAGAAAACCAAGCTTTACTACTTCCATCTCCCTGTTTCTTTGAAGGACACTCATTCTGGAAGTGACCTGTCTTTCCACATCCGTAACAAGCATTGGTGCCCACACGACACTCTCACAAATAGAGCTTCCCACATCTAGCACACGGTGGCTTTCTTCTAGAACCTTGAGCCACACTTAATTGGGACTGATAACCCTGAGCTCGAAAGTCTGGTGACTCAGTAACCTCTGATTAGGTGTAAAATCACTTGTTGAAGAAGGTCCATAATTAGAAGACCCCTTCTGAAAGAAGGACTTGTTACCCTTTCCTTGCTTCTTCTCGTTCTTATGCCCGACATACTTAGCCTTCTTGACTAAGTGTTCCTCTAGATCCGTTTTCTTGTCATCCTCAACCTGCTGAGCATACACCCTAGTCTAGAAAAATTCATGTCAGAAATCATTAGCATTTCCTTACATTCTCTCTTTACATGCTTGCCTAGGCCAGAGACAAACTTCCTCATCTTGGACCTCATATAAGAAATTATTTCTGGGGAATATTTGGATAACTGAATAAACTTCAAACTATACTCCTTTATAGTCATGTTATCCTTCTTGAGGTTCACAAACTCCTCAACTTTTGCTTCCCATAGCTCTTGGGAAAAAAGTGGTCAAGGAAAGAACTTTCAAACTCATCCCAAACTACAGGTCCAATATTTTCGCCGCGACTCTTCTCCCACTGGTCATACTACACGTTCGCCACATCCTTGAGCTGGTAGGAAACCAACTCAACACCCTCAACCTCGGTAGTATACATCGCTTTCAAGATCTTCAACATCTCATTAATGAAATTTTGTGGATCCTCCTCAACCTTAGACCTTGTGAAGACTGGCAGGTTCATCCTTAGAAAATCTCTAATCCTTGTGGTGGAAGACGACTCTTGAGAGATAGAGCTAGGAGTTGATGAACTATGGTTACCCATCTGGGCAGCTACTAGTTGAGTGAGCATGGCAATAGCTCCTCTAAATTCTACCTCCGAAGTAGGAGTGGTATGAACAATAGGTATTTGGGGTGCCTCAGCAGATTTTGCAGGTCGGCCCCTAGTTCTCGGTGGAGGCATCTCTGACTGTGAAACCTCAATATAGGTAGCATTTCTCTGACTGATTGTGAGGCATGGTCTGCAACGTATAAACGCACGAATTAGAAAGAAAGTTTTATAAAGTTAAACTTTATTGCACAAACTCAGATTATGAAAGAAGTGAAATAATTCCTAATGTCCTATAGCCTCCTGATTATAAGTGTGGTGCACGACACACCCATAAGCAAGACTCTACTAGACACGGCTTAATAGACACCCTAGGACTCTTGAACTCTGTGCTCTGATACCAAGTTTGTCACTCCTCGAGAGGGTACCCTAGGCATGGCCGGCACTCAAAAATCATTTCTGGCCTCCGAGGGAACCACTTGGTCTCATTACTTATTCTTTCATCAGCGAAAGACTTAAGTAAAAATAAGAATAATTATGTGGGTTCGACATCATCAATATCAATTGAAAGAAATAATCCTTAGAAGAAATAGTTTCAAAGAAAAACTACTCCAATTACATCATCAAACTCTGTTTATGAAGCCTCTAACACTATCAGACGATACCAATGACATGTCTATATCTACCTCAAAAGAAATATAATACTTAACAATAATAAAAGGATAAAGAGTTCCTTCAAATACAAGAAGGACTCACCAAATAGCTGGAAAGTAATGATCTTCAATGATGCACTGTTGAGGATCTCTAACACCTGTATATACATCATAAACTGATACAGGTCGAATGACGTAAGTACATGGAATGTACGAGTATGTAAAATGGCAGGAAAGTAAGGACAGATATCAAGAAACTCCTCTCAAAAGACTCGGCTCAAAACTCAACATCATCTCAACATCAATATATAATGCAAGTTTAAAAATAGTAATAATAAGCAATGATTACTCAGTTGGGAGTTTCTCTAACCGACAACAATTACTTATAAGCTAGTGATGATACAATAAAGCGATGTCATTGCCACATCCATCCAATACCTTGTCAGGGTAAAGAATATCACCATCTTGGATCCAATCATCAAAGTCCTCTTTTTGGAAACTTATGAGGTATAGCCTCCATCCTATGCTGGCTACGTAGTTTTGGGGTTTGAGTCAATTAAACTCTTACCCAGCTTAGTGCTCAATACTACTACCAAAATATGTGCTCATATTAACATCATCATCTAGTCTTATTGGAAAAACATCGAACTCATCTTATTACCTCTTCATCAATCATTACACTTTAAAACATTATTTACATCTCATCAAAACAACTTGCTCAAAATATCATTTACTCAATTTCATTTAAACTCAATTCTTTCGCTCTTTCAAAACTCAATCAAATACATATATAGTATTAATTCAAATTACTCTTTTTGTCAATAAATATTAAAAGCCAACATATTTACTCAAAACACGTGTAAAAATATTCGTGAATATCAAATCAATTAGGGTTAATGGGAAAGTAGCCATGAATAATAATTCCAATAATATGAGAGATAAAAATAATAATAATTTCAATGCATAAATATATCTAACTCAATAGAAGAAGAATTAATTCATTTAGAACTCAAGATTTGGGTAAAACTCAACTATAACTCAATTACGATGAATTTAAATACTGGGCGCATGGACGAACTCAATCCAATGCTATGAATAGACTTACTTTCCTAGAATTCGAAGCGTTACTCCGAATTGAAGAACTCAATGACCACTCTTGAACCCCTAGCCTTTTCTCCTCGCTGGAGCATTTTGTGTACTACGTGGAGTATAAGAATCACTAGAATAGTATTTCTACATTATTAAAAACTAAAATTATATTTGAGAATGAGTAAAAAAGTATATAAAGTGAAGAGTTGCTTGAGAAAACTTAATGAATAAAATGAGAAAATAAGGTGGGTATTTATAGGTGTGAAGGAGAGACCTAACAATAAATAAAAATAATTACAAAGGATGATCTTGAAAATTCAATGAAGGATTGTGATCTCATGGATGATGTCAAATGGAGGACTATTGATGGCATGAATGATGTCAAATGGATCTGGATCTTTCCATGGTTGGTGAGCTGAACCTTCTTTTAATAGAATATCCTTTTTCGGAGCTCCGTTTGAATAAGATAACTTCCTAATTAGGATTTGGTGTCTCATATGAATTGTAGATATAGAAGTATACTTTCATGTCGTTTAAGAATCAACCAACTTGGAGCATCCTATCGTGAGATATGAATTTTCTTCTACAAATACTCCATTTCATCAAAGCACCATATCTTGCAAAAATTAATTTATTTGACCTATGTATCCTTCGAATCTTAAGATATGGTCTCATGAAATTTGTAGGTAATGCCGGTGGAGTTATTCAAAAATTTGAATCACCTAATTTGGACTATTCTATGATAAGTTATGCCCAAAATATAGAAGCAGTATTATTTTCGTTGAGAATTGAAATACCACATGCAACGTTTAGTGGGTGTTACAGTACGTCCCAAAACAAAACTACGTGAGTTGAAAAATCTATATATAATATAAAGAAAAAACATAAACAAGGTGATGTGGCACCTCTCTTTGGCTTTCATTTACATTTATCTTTTTTCTTTTTTTTTTGGACATTTTCTCTTCATTTCACTATATATACTAATAACACAATAATACACTTTTAATTGTTTTTATATATAAAAATCAGTACACGTAGTGGTAACATATCATGCCTTAATGTTAATTTTTACTTCTCCAATTAAAATGAATAATTAATGCATATTGAATGTCTATGTTTCTTCATCTTTCCTCTCCCTATAAACCCATACAGTAAGACCAGATTATTTGGTTACGTATTAAAAAACTAGTGTACTTAGCCGCGCTTCAGTTATAAGGAAAAAAAATATTTTTAAATAATTAATGAAACTACTTGATAAATATTCTAATAAATAATGTAATAAAAAAGAAAAATACAAATTAAGTTATGATTCTGATATTATCTATTCAGAAAAATTGCTAAAAAAAATTGCATGCTGCATTTTCAATTTAAAATTGTTGGAAAAAACAAAAATATAAAGGTTAAAATGAAAAGTTTCAATTAGTTGACAATCTAATTATCATAGTCTCATACTAAATTCAATGATTCTTATAACAATATTATTGGTTCAGCAAACAATATTAAATCTACTGGATCACAAATTACCTTCTGTATAAATGACTCCATAATAAAAATAAAAAAATAAAGGTATATTTATTTTTTCGATATTCGATGCTCGTACCGACATATTTATGCACGAAATTCAAAAGTTAGAGAGATTCTTTTTTTAATTATTTTTTTGATATTTGACATTTGTATTGCGCTCATTTAATGCATATTTTTGTCGCATATAGAGCATTGCAAGAAGAGATAATTAAGTTGAGATAGTGAAACATTACCGTTGAGATTATACCTTTACAATAGAAAATAAAAAAATTAGATACTAAAATGAGATGTAAAAGATAAGTCATGATATTATTTAATGACTTGGTGTGATACTTACATATATCAATTGTATAGAGATTGACAATTTTAATACAATTATTCCTATTATTACAATGTTATCATGGTAACTATTATAAATAAATTGGAGTAATAACTCTCCAAAAGATAACTCTTTCATTGATGTAGAAAAAAAATAAAAGAAACGTTTTTTGCTTTTAATAATAATAAACTAAATACACATTAATTAAACGTTCATATTTTTTTTATGGTAGAAAGAAAAAAGAAAAGATATTGATTCTTTGTTATCCTTATTCACACCTCATTTATGTTGTTAGAAAGAAAATATTTTTTTATATATATGACCTTTCTTTTAACACTTTTAACATAAATTTGTTATTTAGTAAATTAAATAATGAATTTTGAAGCTTTTCTCAATAAATAAGAGAGTTAAAGAAATTATTTTTGATTTAAATTCTATAGAGCACATTTTTTACTGTAGGATCAAATGACCACATTTTTTACTACAGGATCAAATGGCCAAATTTTTTTATTACAAGATCAAATGACCATATTCTCATAATTTGTATTTTGTTATATTTGTTGAAATATCCCTTATTATATTCCTAACTTTACTATACATGTAAATTTGATCATATTTTTATAACAAAATTTTCTAATGCTTTCATTTATAGGACAATATGAAATATTGAATGATATCATGAACATGACTATTAATATAATTTAGGAGTTATGATCATTAAAAGTCATGAAAGTAAGAAAAATAAAGACAATTAAATTGTTATATTCAAGAATATGAATACATGAAGAAGTAGTAATTGACATATTCATTTTTATACAATAATAAGAAATAAATAAACAAGAAAAATTGTCAAACAAAATGAGAAAAATAAATAAATAAAATTCTTGGTCAAAGAGATGTGTCACATCGCCTTTTTATTTATCTAGATAATTTTTATGTTGGTAAAAAAAAGTAGATTGAGAGAGACAAACAACTTTACTTAGTCATTTTTAACATAATCGGATACTTTTACATTTCGAATTCAGACCCAATAGATTATAGCAGTGAATATATATTGGTACAATTAACTTTACATTCTCATGTTCTTTCATTATAATTATTAAAAGTCATTCCACATAGCTACAAAATTATATATACATACTTTATTGAGTAGCATACATGCATGTATATGTTGACTGACTTTTCTATTTTATTTCTCAAAAAAAAATCTAGGCTTGAAAACACAATAAGTAATAACATTACAACAACAATAAAAAAACACAAAAATGAAGTTAACTAATCAAATAAAAACTTTTAAAAATGGCTAATTATGAGTTAAAAAGGAAATAAGGATCTTGTTATCAATATAACATAATTCAATTGTCCAAAAACTAGAAAGAAAAATAATCAAAATAATTAGAAACTACAAAGAGAAGTACAAATAGGAAAAATATCTCTAGAAGCTACAAAAAGAAGCAAATCATAATAGAGAAAAATAATAATACTAAATGTTTAATTGCAATAGAGAAGAAGGGATAATTATATTAGACATATCAAATCCTTTTACCTCATAAAATTGAACTATACAAGAATGTCTAACAATCTTCATTATAGATCTCTCTCCTGCAAAATCAAATCAAAGAAGATAAAAAAAATGACCAACCAAAAATACAAAAGATGAAGCATAAGGAGAAATGAGAATTAAATAATTATCATATAAGTCTTAAAATAGATTTTTATAAGTGCGATTTTAAGTAGTCATCAATTTGTATATTAAATTATTTAAGGGTTATGAATATGAAAGGTTAAGAGTTATGGACATTACTAATATCAATTGAGAATAGAATTAAGAAATGACCAACCAAAAAGACAAAAGATGAAGCATAAGGAGAAATGAGAATTAAATAATTATCATATAAGTCTTAAAATAGATTTTTATAAGTGTGACTTTAAGGAGTCATCAATTTGTATATTAAATTATTTAAGGGTTATGAATATGAAAGGTTAAGAGTTATGGACATTACTAATATTAATTGAGAATAGAATTAATATATTAAGAAGATGATTTTATAAAATAAAATAATTGGAAGAAATGAAAGTAAAAAGCTAAAAAAAATGAGAAAAAAGATAAATATGAATGGAGGACATATAGAGGTGCCACATCACCTTGTCTATGATCATCCTTTATATATATAATAGTGAATTTTGAATTTTGTGTATTTTTCATCTATTCTTTATTTTTGTTATGGTGAATTTTGAGTGATAATCATTTAGTAGTATTCATCTTTTCGCGATGATATTAATTTTTTGGGGTGCACTTTTGATGTGATGGAGATATGAGTGATGTTTTTTTTTCTATGAATTTTCATCTAAATATTTTGGCAAATATGAAAAAAACTATTGATATTTTTAACAAATAGCTAACCAAAATATTTATAGGTGTATGTCCATGAAATAAAAAAATATTCATTTTATTTGAAAATTTTAAAGTTTGAGTTGTGTTTGGACATAATTTTTGGAGTTAATATTTAGAACTAAAATATATTTTTTAAAATAATATAAAATATTATTTGAACAAGGAATATGATTTAAAATGAGGTTATTTTTATGAAAATGAAAATATTACTAAAATAAATTTAAAAATGAAAAAGAGGAAGTGAAAAAAAGTGAAAAAAAGATTTTGGGTGTTTTCCTGAATTCCAAATAAAACTTTAAGTTATATTTGGAATTTTCATGACCAAGATGATATGCACTCTCTATGATTTTCATTTGTATTTATCTTTTTTCTATTTTTTTTTTTTCATTTTTCTTTTTTCTATTATTTTTTTTGCCTTTTTCTTATTTGAGTTAAATCTTTATATATAATAAAGCTAGATTTAAGGAGTCAAGGATGACATTTATCCTTTTTCTAAAATTTTGTCATTTTCCTCATTTTCTAATCAATGATAATTAAATTTAATGTCAAAACATTAAGAAAAAGAAATGGTACCAATAATGGCTCTTTGTTTATGGAACGGATACAACCTTCCCTATTTCATATGGACCTTACAAGAATTTGGAAACTACTTAACAAATATTAATAACGAAAATGTAGAAATTAGAAAAAATGAATGCACACATTGACCAAAAAAAAAATTCTAACAGTTTAAAAGAAACTATTTATCATATTAGTCAGGTTAGTATTTCTTTCATGAGTAACTTTAAAAGGTGGCATAATTCTTAAGTTTTTTTTTTATATGTTTGATGGTATTCTATTTTCTTTCTAAGTATTCACAAATTATCAGTTTTTGAATTGCGGCTTGCATCTATAATGTATATATTGTAAGTGAAAATGTTATATTAGTATGTATTTTTCGTATATTGATTTTCAGATTCTATTTCTCTTTTATTAATTGAGTTCATGATTTGATAAGTTTTTATTATTCTCGATGAAAATTAAATTACTTTGTGAAAATAATTAAGAGAGAGATTTGATCCTTTTTGGACTTTATACTGTTTCAATTGAGACCGAATTGTTTTGATCTTTTTCAGTTTTTTTTCATTGACTACAATAAGAAGTATGTCTGATGAAGAAATTGTACTATTATTATTGTTGTTGTTGTGTTTGAAGTGAAAATCAAAGCGCTTATATGATTTGAAACTTTTTCCAAAATATTTGGACATCCTAAAAATATTACTTTATTCGTCTCAATTTATATGCTACTCTTCACTTATCGAGGAATAAGAAAATTATAAAAGAACTACTTATATAGTTTAATAGTAATGAGATCTTTCATAGAAACTCATCAACCATGAGAACAGACATCCTCTACTGTTTCTAATAATAGCCATGAGAACAAGCAATATGTCACTTTTTTATTTTCAAAAATAGTGTTTGAAGTTTCGTTTTAAGCTTGTGAATTATCACTATATTTAATAAAGTGTGTTAAAGTTGTACAAGAAAGAAGAAGAAATGGAGGTAAGAAAATAAAGAAGAAAAAAAGAGAGGCAAAAATTACACACAAAGAAATGCATACAATTTGATTCTATTGATTTAGGCTAAATTGAATTAGTTTTGTATTTTCGGGGGTTTCATATTCTATTGTTTAAAGCACTAGAATTTAAATCTTTAATAAAGAAAAAAATTAAGGTTAGATACTTAATAGATAAATATTTATTTATAAAAGGAAAATAATATATTATTTTTTTATAAAATGTAATTCGATTTTTAATACTGCGCGAAGCACGGTCAAATTCACTAGTATATAATTATAGTAAAAGATATTCTTAGACGTTTGTAAGGGTGTACAAAAATCGTACCGACCAATAAACCGAATCGAAAAATATATTATTGGGTTATTGGGTTAATGGATTTTTAATGGTTTTATAAAAAAAATTATCGGGTTATTAGTTCAATATTGATTTTTAATATTAGGTTATTGGGTAAACGATAACCTATTAAGATAATAATAATTTACTAATTTACTCCAAAATAAATATTAAATATTAATATTAATATTTTGTTGGTTACTATCTTTGTCTTTTAGTCTTCAATTCACATTATTGTCTTAGTTCTTTTGTTTGTGTTGCACTTGTAGAGTTCTTATTATGTTACTTACTAATATTTCTCTTTTATGAGCATTCCATAAAGTTATATTATTGTCTTATCGCACCAAATTGTTGGAGAAGTCATATAATTATTTTATGAGCATTTTCTTATTGGTTAAATCGAAAATCGAATAGTTAAAGAGCAAAATCGATAAACTGAAAACCGATAAAAAAATATCTTATTGATTTGTTATTGGTTTAGCATATTTCAAAATCGAAAACTGATAAATCGAACCGATAATATATAAACCGAACCGAACTAACCGATGTACACCCCTAGACGTTTGTGAAAGTATTGGACAACTGTATAAATTATTACTTATATATATTGTTGCAAATCCCACTATTTGTTATCCCCTTGTTTTTAATTTGTTTGTTTTATTATTATTTTTAGTCTATTTCAAAAAAAGATATTTTTTTTTATTTTTTGACAATTTTTTAATTCTAAAGGTGCCTAACACATTTGTGGACTTCGAAAGGTGCCTAACACCTTGCTTTCGAGGTAACTTGAACCCTTACTCGATCTTTGATTGCGCTTGAACCTTTTAAAATAATTTTATTTGTAAATTAGTATAGAATGATGTTCTAATTCGCCTTTAATTCGCTAGGTGGAAATTTTTCTCTTTTTAAATCATAAAAATAATTGTCATGTGGTTGGATCCATCACTTTGAAAAAATGAAGTGTGATAGCATTACGATTCTATTGGAGAGTAGACAATGCCGAAGTAACTTTGGTGTCCATGATAGTAGCAGAGATGTTGAGGGCTTTATCCAAATCAAAGGCAAGAGATTTTCCGAAGGGTGCAATTTTTTGCTTCAATTGTGGGAAGTAGAGAACTTCTATAAGTGGGCCAACTTGATAGACATTTTCACTAGAGTTGGCAACAAAATCAATACGCACTTGAGAACAATGATTATGTTTGCTGTCCTCGTAGAAGCTGAAGATTGGTTCACATTCAAGAGGAGCTTTCTGGTTATCGCATTCAATGGAAGTACTCTTGGTTGACCACTCCTACTTTGTAAGAGGTAATGAACTCTATTATATTGAGCCTGTTGGTTTAAAAGGCGTCCAACCATATGCTCTTCTAAGAGTGCTTCGTTAATTTGGACAAATTCAAATGATACCATTGTGAGCAAAGATGGGCAACTCTAAGAACAACTTTGGGTTAGAGATTCCAAAAGTCCACAGCATACTTAGAAGATGTGAAATGGTGGTGACTATTAGTGTCCATGCGGACAAGTCTTTTGGAAGCCAAAATATTATGTGTGGCTCTTAGAGCATGTTGAAAGTGTAGACTTAAGCGGAGAAGGGTATCCTGAATTTGAGGACGTGAAGGAAAGAATTGGGCAGGCAATTTGCTAAATAGTCAATACAACATCACTCTAGAGATGAGAGAACAAATTGTTCCTAGCTATGAGGATCAACGTCATTGAAGATTTGGAAAGTTTATGAGTTTTTTCCTTGTTATCCCGTTTCCCTTAGTTTTTATTTTCTGTTTTCTTACTTTTCTGTTTTAGATGACGTATTAGTTACAATCATTTAATAAATTAAATAGTTCGTTTCTCTTTTATTTCTAGCTCTAAATTCCAAAAATAGCAAAATAAGGTTTGGATTAATTATCGAGAATCACTTATTTGTCGTGTTAGGCCTATCTCTGGCTCGACGACGTCCCTTGCATTTAGGATGTTTAAGAACGTGTTTCTAATTATGATAATGCTTTAATCACCTAACAAGATTTTTTTGTTGATCTTATTTTTCCCTTCCCAAAGGTTGATTTGTACACTCTGTCCTATCTCACACAATCAAAAGTAGTTCATACTCCTCCAAGTCTGAATCACAAAGAAAAAAGCAAAATGATTGACAACAACAACAACACTACTAAAAGGGTCGAGACTTCTGAAGGTGGATATAATTCAAATGAATTTGTTTGAAGTTGGAATAGAAAATCATGAAGTTAGAAGGGAAAATGGCTAGCATGCACAATCTGACCAAAGTGTCGATATCTCTCAGTATCCATTTTGAGGAAAAAACATGGATAATCATACTAATACGAACCAAACTACCCTCCCAAATCATTCTCCACCGGCTCATCCTATCCCTCAAATTAAACCAAACTCCCCTTATATGCCTTCTCCAAACACCCAACTCCCAAGTTGCGACCTATACGAATCAAACATTTTTGAACATACACTATACCCATAGAACTTCACACATGCACATGATATACCTCCAACGTCACCTCCAATATATCATATGCTCATGCTCCTGGAAATCACACCCTCAACCCCATATATGTCAAAACCTCTCCCTTTACCCACAATTACATGAATCAAAATCCTCCCAAAAGGAAGTCCTGATAAAATCCATGTATGAGAGATTGGACAAGTTGATCAATAGGATGCTACATGTAGAGAGAAGTGAATGAGTAGTCGGTTTAGTTATGAAGATCCATCCATGCACCTAGACGTTGAGCTATTCGGGGGTACAAACCTCCAAAGTTTGAATTGTTCAACGATATTGGGGATCTCAATTTATCTACGCATGTATTGTGATAAATTGGTAGGAGTTGGGAGGGGTGAGAAAAATTAGGATGAAGTTGTTCATGAGGAGTCTCACAGGGGTGGCTCTATCATGGTATATTGAGCAGAATTCTGGAAAGTGGTTCAAATGGGTAGATACCTCTGATTTAATAGATAGATTTGGTTCAACATTGAGAATGCATCCAGATTGATTTTATATTCAAAGCTTGAAAAAGAAGTCGAGTGAGAAGTTTTGAGATTAATCTATAAGGTAGATGTCTGAAGTTTCTAGGGTTGGGACTTCTATGGAGGAATCTCAAATAAAAGATTATTTAATTCATGCCTAAGAGCCTCAATATTACGATAGGATGATGCTCGTCGCAAAAATATTTTGTTGAAATCATCAAACTAGGCAAGAGGATTGAAAAGGGTATAAAAAATGATACCATTATTAATTTTGAGGTTTCGCAAGCAACTAAAAAGGCCCTGCAGTCTGGATGAATGTCAGAGAATTGAAAGAAAAAGAAAGTGGGTTCTGTGATAATAGCGAATGGAACCAAAATTCCATCCAAATACCAAATGCTGAATCCACCACCTCTTTAGTATCAACATCACCATATCCTGCACCTCCTCAATATCCAACACCCCCTCCTTACCAAACCTCTCTTCCATAATATCAACAGCCCACCTACTATTTTTATAATACCCAACCCATATATTTCCAAACACCCGCTCAATAGAAAAACTATTGAGATAGACCTAATTTTGAAAGGAAGCCCAGAAAAAAAACTATACCCCTCTAGTTGAACCCATAGCCCAGTCATATGAAAGATTGAGGAAGCTGGTTATGTTGCACCCATCCATGCTCTACCCGTAGAAATCCAAGCTAAGTGGTATGATCCCAACAAGGTTTGTGCTTATCATTTTGGAATGAAGGGTCACATCACTGAAGCATGTCGATCTTTGAGAGATGAAATAAAAAAATACATTGATACCAATGATACTGCACTAAATATGTACAATAACCCACTTCTGAATCATCAAGGTGAACAAGTTAGAAGTTGTAGAGGTGGTAGACTTAGAGGGCTCTATCTGGTTTATTGAGCAACAAGAGTTGGTTTATGTGGCAACCCGGACGCCCGTTATCATGCAGAAGCATGTGCCAATTGAGGTCGAGGTTGTTGCACCTAGGCCTCCATTCACAATCATCAAAGTCCCCAAGATATCTTTGACACTCATTTAGTTCTATGGAGTTATGAGAAGTGAAGGACAAAGGTGGAAGAATCAGATATCACTCATGGGTGACTTGGTACGGAAGAATATATACATCTGAGAACATGACTCAAGGGAGTTCTAGAAAAACCAAATCCCTTTTCATAGAAATTGAAGGGAGGGACATTTCGAAGAAGATACGAGCCAAATAATACTCGATCGTCAATCAACTAAGTAAGGTTCCTTTCAAATATCTATTTTTTCACTCTTACAAACTTCTAAGCTCAAATATATTCTTACTGAATTGATCGAATACCGAGTATTCTTTGGGTTGTATCTTCTTCCAAATGTCTCTCTCTCTTCAATTGATGAAAGGTGGTTTGGCTAGAACTTCTTTGGGTCATGTTCTCAGATGTATCTATTCTTCCAGACCAAGTCACCCATGAGTGACATCCGCTTCTTTCACATTTGCCTTTCCCTTCTCATAACTCTATGGAACTGCATGAATGCCAAAGATATCTTGAGGGATTTGATGATAGTGAATTGAGGCCTAGGTGCGGTAACCTCGACCTCGAATGATACACTCCTTTGCATGATAATGGGCGTTGGAGTTGCTAAGAAACCAACTATTATTGCTTAATAAACCAAATAAAGCCCTCTAAGTCTACCACCTCTCCAACTTCTAACATTTTCACTTGATGATTTGGAAGTGGTTTATTATACACATTTGGTGCAGCATATTTGAGGTGTATGGCTTTGGTAGTAATGAGTTTTTAGAATTTTCCTCTCAAAGATCGGCATGCTTCAGAAGTATGAACCTGCATTCTGAAATGATAAGCACAAACCTTATTAAGATCATACCACTTATCTTGGGTGTCTACAGGTATAGTAGGGATGGGTGCAACCTAACCATATTCCTTCAATCTTTTATATAACTGGGCTATGGGTTCAACTAGAGAGGCATAATTTTTATGGGCTTCCTCTGAAAATTAGGTCTATTTCTATAGTTTGGCTGTTGAGTGGGTATTTGGAAATATGTGGGTTGGGTATGATAAATAGGGTAGGTGGGTTGTTGATACTGTAGAAGAGGTATTTGGAAGGGAAAGGGTGTTGGATATTGAGGAGGTTGTGGGGTCGACATTTGGTATTGGATGGGGTTTTGGTTCCATGCACCATCATCACAGTACCCACTTCCTTTTTCTTTCGATTTTGCCACATCCCTTAGACTACAGGGCCTTGTTAGTAGCTTGCAAAGCCTCCAAATTAATAATAGTACCACTCTTGATACCCCTTCAATCCTCTTGCCTAGTTTGATGATGTCAGTGAAACTCTTTTCTGCGACGAGCATTATCCTATCATAATATTGAGGCTCTTAGGTACAAATGAAATAATCTTTTATTTGAGATTCCAACATAGGAGTCCTAGCCCTAGAAGTTATGGACCTCCACCTTATAGCATTATCTCGAAACATCTCACTCAACTTCTACTTCAAGTTCTAAATATAAAAACAATCTGGTGCATTCTCTATCAATAAAATCAGAGGCCATATCTATCTATTTGAATCACTTTCGAAATTCTACTCAATATACCATGATAGAACCTCCTAATTGAGACTCCTCATGAACAACTTCATCCTAATTTTTTCATCCCTCCCAACTCCTATCAATTTATCACAATACATGCGTAGATAAGCATTGGGATCCCCAATGTCGTTGAGCAGTTCAAACTTTGGAGGTTTGTACCCCTCTGGTAGCTCAACATCTAGGTGCATACATAGATCTTCATAACATAAATAGACTACTCATTTACTTCCCTCTACATGTTGCATCATATTGGTCAACTTGTCCAATCTCTTAGACATGAATTTTAGCACATCCTTTTGAGAGGATTCTGATTCATGATAATTGTAGGTAAATGGAGCGTTTTTGACATATATGAGGTTGAGGATGTGATTTCCAGGAGCATGAATATATGATATATTGGCGGTGGACTTTGGAGGTATGTCATGTGCATAGATCGTAGCTTGGGAGTTGGGTGTTTGGAGGAGGCATATAAGTGGAGTTTGGTTGAATTTGAGAGATAGGATGAGCCATTATAAGATGGTTTGGGAGGGTAGTTTGGTTTATAGTAGTATGATTATCCATGTTTTTCCCAAAATCGGTAATGAGAGACATCGACAGTTTGGACAAATTGCACAAGCTAGCCTTTTCCTTTTCTAACTCCATCATTTTTTATTCCAACCTAAAAACCAAATCATTTGAACTATATCCCCCTTCAGAAGTCTCGATCCACTTATTAGTGTTAATTTCAACCATTTTCCTTTTTCTTTATGATTCAGACTTGGAGAAGGAATTCCTTTTGATTATGTGTGGTAGATCAGAGTGCACCGAACAACCTTTGGAAAGGAGAAAATAAAATCAACAGAAAAATCTTGTTAGGAGATTAAAGCATTATCATAATAATAAATACGTTGTTAAACATCCTAAATGCAAGGGACCTCGTTGAGCTAGAGATAAACCTAAGATAATAAATAAATGATTCGCGATAAATCATCTAATCCTCATTTTTCTATTTTTTGAGTTTAAAATCAGAAATAAAAGAGAAATGTCTATTTAATTTATTAAATAGTTAGAACTAATACATCATCTTGAAATAGAAAAGTAAGAAAACGGTAAATAAAAGCTAAGGAAAACAGGATAATAAGGAAAAAATCATAAAAGTTTCCAAATCTTCAATGACGCCGATACTCATAGCTTGGAATAATTTGCTATCTCTGGAGTGATGTTGTATTGATGATTTAGCAAATTCCGTGCCTAAATCTTTTCCTTCACATCTTCAAATCCAGGATACCCTTCTTCTCTTTAGTCTACACTTTCAGCTTCCTCTAAGAGCCACACATAATATTCTGGCGTACAAAAGGCTTGTTCCTCGTGGACACTAATAGTCACCACCCTTTCTCATCTTTCAAGTATGTTGTGCACTTTTGGAATCTCTAGCCCAAAGTTGTACTCAGAGTTGTCCATATTTGATCACAATGGTGTTATTTAAATTTTTTCAAATTTAAGAAGCACTCTTAGAGGAGCATATGATTGGACGCTTTTTAAATCAATAAGCTCGTTATAATAGAGTTCACCAACTCTTACAATAGCAGTAGGAGTGGTCAAACAAGAGTACTTTCATTGAATGTGACAACCAGAAAGCTCCTTCATGAATGCGAACCAATTTTCATCTCCTATGACGGCAGCAAACATAACCATTCTTCTAGGGTGCGTATCAATTTTGTTGCCAACTTCAAGGAAAATATCTATCAAATTGGCCCGCTTATAGAAGTGCTGTACTGCCCACAATTTAAGTAAAATATTGCAACCCTTCAAAAATTCTCATGCCTTTGACACATTTGAACAATGCCCTCAACATCTCTGCTACTATCAATGGCACCAAAGTTACTCCGGCATTGTCTACTCCCCAGCAAAGTCGTCATGCTATCGCGCTCCATTCTTTTATAATTGGAATCCAAAGATATGCAACTCTTTTTAGGATTTTAATAAGAGAATAGTCGCCACCTAACAAATTAAAGGCGTGTTAGAGCACAATTCTATACTAAATTACAAATAAAATTAATTTAAAAGGGTCAAACGCAACCAAGAATTTGGTAAGGGTTCAAGTTACCTCGAAAGAAGGTGTTAAGCACCTTTCAAAATCCACAAATATGAGTCCCAGTCGGATCTTGTGAATTATGTTGAGGGATTACGTAGCAAACAATGTCATTGATTATTATTAGGGAAAATTATAAGAAATGGACATTCGTCTATTTTCACTACCAAAATTTTAGCTTCTTCTTCTTCTTCTTTGAAATTTGGCATATCGAATCATTTTAAGTGAATTATATATCAAAAGACTCTTAACATCGAGAGGATTTCATATCTAAAATTTGAGACTATTTAGAAGTGATTTTGAGTTGATCGAGATTGAGTTCGTTAGTGTATACTTCATGTATATTTGGTATATACTTCCTGTATAGTTAAACTATATTTAGTTTTTTGAGTATATCATAATATAAAATCAATGTATATCTCATGTATAGGTACGCTATATTATATATTCAGTGTATGTTTTATATGACTTTTGGCTATTTTATTGTATATATTTGAAACTACCCCTTATTATTAAGCTAAGTAATGATTGTGTGATAAATCATATAAACTTTTATTTTAAGATAAGTAAATAGCTAAAATGAATCAATTATTATCTAATTAATACAAGCCTAGATGATAAGGTAATTAGACATTCAAGCTTATTTTTATTTAAGCAAACAAATAAAATCTAAACATGTAAAATCAGTTGTTAATTAAAATAAGTCTAAAGAACTAGATGGTTAGGTATGAAAGTTATACCAATTGCAATTGATACATAAGGATCTAATGAAGCCACGAAATTCATAAATTCGATCAAACAAAGCAAGATCTTCAACTAGCAAATAAAGAAACAAGATGCTTAAAGTATTTGAATAATATGAATTAAAAAAAAATCCTAATCCAAAAATAAAATAAAATAATAATAAAAAGGATAAGGACAGAGGAACTAACCTGGTTGCTTCCAAATCAAATGCTTAAAGTATTTGAACAATACAAATAAAATGAGAAACTAAGCTTAAAATTAGAAAAGTAATGAGTAGAGAAACTGACCTGGTCTGAAAAATAGATATTAATTCACCACTTGGTACAAATTCACGAATAGATGCCAAAAAACAAATTTGGACAGGAGTCTTGAGAAGATAAGGGATAGGGGTGTCCTCCTCAGACCACGGACTATGACAATCTCTTTGCTTTTATAACGTCAGAATAAACTCGAGGTTGATAAATCAATGTTCATTGAGCTCATATCAAAACAAAGAAACCTTATTAGTATAATATGTTCCACCTTAATTTGGAGGAAAATTTAGCGTAAGAGACTAAAAAATTATAAATAGACAACACATAACTCGAAGTTGAGAGTTTGTGTGAGAAAGAGAGAGGGGGATCAATATATGACAAAGTTGAAAATAGGTTCAATGCGATGTTACTCCCTGTATTATCGACCCTCTTAAATATCTTAAAACAAGCCTTAAAGAATTCATAAAAGAAATTTATCAGAGTGCTAAGTAAATATTTCAAACATTTAGAAGTCATGTGAGACTGAATATATATATATATATACTTTGATGTTTATATTGAGTGAAAATTTGTCAGTAATTTAGCATAATAGTAAAGTTGTCAAGTCTTTGAGACTTTTAGAAAGGTGATAAATAAAATTAGAATAGGAGGGAGTAACAAGTTGCTTTATTTTTATAAAACTATACGTGCGTTTCATACAAAAAGTCATTTATAGCCTGTCATGTTTCATCATTTTCCAAAATTTACCTAGCCCCGCTTGGGGAGAAAATTCCTCTTGAGCACTGCTTTACGCGTTGACTCTTTTGCTTGCCGTGGTTAAACTACAAGAAATGTCATTCTATTCTGATACATATGTAAAAAAATATGTAAAGCGGTGAGAGTATATATGTACTAAATACCTGAAAGAAAAGATCAAAACATGTAGACGATCTTAATATGTGATTCCTTTAAGAAAGTTACTTTTAATTAAAGTAAAATCATAAAAAGACTAGAACAATATGAATTGGTCATAGAAGAAATAGTTGGAGAAATGGTAAGGTCTATTTTTAATTGTTGATTGAACTCCATTAACAAGATTCCAGTTTAAGCAAAAGAAGCAAAGTTTGGCAAAGCCAGGAGATTTGATGTCTTTGTGGACTTAAACTAACAGCTTTCAGATTCGTATTAGCATACTCAAAAGTAAAGAATGTGAAGTGAAAAGTATGACAAGAACATTGTTGGTAAGAAATATGTTTTCAAGGGATAAATTTGTATGTTGATTCCAATAAAACGGCTAGAACAAGATACTACAAACTTGGGGAATAAATCAATCATGTCAAGAAAATGTGACCTCAATTCTTTCTACTTTCCTGCTAATTATGAGTTAGAAGATAGTATTTATATATATAGTTTGTGATTACAAAACGCAACCACCAAGGAAAAGAAGAAAGAATCAGAACAAATGCATTTGGAACTCTTGGACAAGTAATTTCTTTATCAGACAATTAACTTCCATAAGCATATTATATAGCAATTTAAATATAATTAAGAAGTGAAGAGACCTGACATAAACAAATTCAATAGGATAAAATTACAATGTAACATTCCTCAAAAAGCTCATAAGTGCTTTAAGAATGCCTCCGGAATAGGCCGCTCGCGTAACACATTATCCTTATTCTTTTTGGCAAATTCAAGTCCAGAATGTCGATCAGGAGATCAAAACCTATCGGAAAAATGGTCTCGGTGGTTTTTTGGACTCGTGTATCAAAAGATGAATTTTGTTAAAAATTGCACAAAACAGTGAGGTGCGCGGCAGCTCTGCGTCGCCCACTTGTTCCCGTTTAGTGTTTTTTTTGTTGAGTCAAAACCTGACCAAAATCTCATTCGCTAAAAATTGACCTACCCGGGAGAAGCTCCGCGTCGCGAACCTGGGAGAAATTTTTCGTCCAAATTCAATTTTTAAGTCAGGGAACTTTAGACTTTTTCCTAGTTGTTAGTTAATGAATCTGGATGTTTTTAGGGCCTAATTATACTCTATATACTACCCTGAACCCTTAATTTCATTCATTCTTTTATAATTCACCTACTCAAATATTTCTCTCTCTACAAGAGGCTCTCAAAGACTCCATTGAAGACTTCCAAGAAATTCACTCAAGCCTCCCCATCAAAATTCTCAAATTCTTCCAAATCTTTTGTCTTCTCACTCAAGGTATGTGGGGATTGATTCATGGGCACTTTTCACCCATGAAGTCCCAAAGAGTTATCAAGTTTTCATTCCATTTACAATTGATTATGAACCCTAGTTTTGACGAATTGCACTGGACTAATTTGATTTCGTTTTTAAATGTTATCAATGATCTTTTGTCATGATCCCAACCCATCGTGACTGGCACCCACAATACTTATTCCAGTGGGAAAACTATTCTAACAATCCAACAACAATAATCGCAACTTGTACACAAGTTTAAAGATTGCGGAAGCAGGTTTAAATCAAGATAAGTACCGAGTTCCTATAAATTCAGAAAACTAACTAGTCATAACCTCAAATGTGTAGAATTAACACCCCTAGGAACTGAAAGTCGTCACACCAAAACTCTAATCTAACAATCTAGAATAGGAGCGTTACTCCAAATAGAAACTGGTAATAAACAAGATATTGTCTAACATCTAAGTCCTAGAAAGGAAAAGAACTAGAACAACGATAGAGTACACTGTAGCCTGAAGGAACAACTCACCTTTGAACTTGAAACACACGATCACTCCTCCCGACGAGGTCTTTTTGCGTCCGGCTGAATATGCCCTGTCCTCAATAAAAATGCAGAGCAAGAGTAGCATCAGTATACAAAAATTACGGTGTACTGATAGGATCATGCGGTTAGCCAGTAAGATGATCATAGACAAGTAAATCTTAACACAATAGGCATATAAATATATAGAATAATTCAACCACTTTCAGTATCATAGCTCAATATTATCACGACCTAAGCCTAGGGCCTAGATGTGACATGGCGAATGAGGAACCCGAAAGTACCTCAAACAAGCCTGTTAGAATTCTTTTAGCCTTTCATAGGTAATGAAAATAAATAAACAAGCGGAAATCATAATAGTAAATCTTCAACTTACATATGTCCAATAATACCTCTAACTTTTAGATTTAACAGGGCTAAGATAAGTTTCTAGCTCACCCTCAATCATAATAGAAAGAAATGCCATAGTAAGTGTCTAAATATCTCAACATATCATAAGCTAGAAAGATAAAGGAGTATTGTTCCTGAAATATGGGAACTCACCAAAAATAGTCTTCAAATGAAATCTCAACTAGCCACGTAGAGGAGAACGAGGAGGAGCATTAGTCCCTACATAGTGATATCATGTAGGCAAAAGAGTATGCGTTAGTACTTTGAATGTGCTAAGTATGTAAGCATGCATGAATATTGAGAAAACATTAAAACATTTATGTAATATGAAACATAATGCAATGCATGCATAATCAATCATATAGATATCCTTTATAACATTCATTTTATGGGAAAATGACCATAATCAACATTTAAGACCATGCGAGCTATTACATGTAATCCAACATAATCTCTTACGTTGGCCGGGGAGACTACTTGCCGGTAGAACTCCATCAACTTCATTCATTTCTTTAACTTTAACTTTAAGGGCTTTCATGGATCCATTAGCTTAAGACTATAAAGGCTCCTATGTTGGCACATAGCTAATGAGACAAGGGATTGCTACTAGGATTCCCTTACCGAATCCCACCTCAATGCCCCATTCGGTGCTAAGTCAATCCCACAGAATAGTTTAATACTTCAAATTAGTCATAGTATATAGCTTGAGAATTCAAAACATCACATTCGGTAGAATAGCTCATTAAAAAATTTGGTTATTCAAATATGCAAGAATTGTCCTTATTGCATAAAGAATCCATCATTCATATCATTTCATCATTCTTTTATTTCATAAGACTCCATTTTAATTATAGACATTGCTTTCATAAATATTCATTTGGAGTCAAAGCTTTCAAGTAAAACTTTATTGTAAATATAGTAAAACTAGGTAGGTTCAAATCACTTCAACTTTCAAACATGTATTTAACTGAAATTATGCATAAATACTTTGAAATTCATTAATTAAAAATCATATTTTAAACAACCCACCATGAATTTCAAGAACCTTTAAAGAGATAAATAGAGAAATTACTTGCAAACCATCAATTCATACATATAAAACTATTTTGCATCAAACTAGATCAATAATCATTAGTTTAACCATGATTCATGTTATTAAGTAAAAATAAGAATTACCCATAAGAAAATCTTATTTGAAATCAAGAGATTTAGTTGAAATTTTTTTGGACTACATGGGTGGAAGAACCCGTGGATAAACACCCACATAACTTAGAGTAAAACTTTAAGAAAATAAACATAATTTATCATATAATCAAAATACTTTAGGTATGAGAGTGGAAGAAATACTCTCATTGAAGCCTTACATACGCTAATATAAGATAGGTAATTAAACTTCAAATACTTAATAATCTATGCATTTGGAATCATAATATGAAAACCCATAAAGTTTCATACTTGAATTAAATAGAAGACTTTGATAATTCATTTGAGCTTCATGGATGAAAGGATCCATGAATCAATACCCACACACCTTAGAGTAAAGCTTAAAGAAAATAAATATAATTTATCATATAATAAAAATACTTTGGGCATGAGAGTGGAAGGAATACTCTCATTGAAGCCTTACATACCTGGAATCCGAAGCGTTACGTAGAATCGAAGGACTTAATGAACACTCTTGAATCCTAGTATTTTCTCCTCTTCAGAGCATTTTATGTACTATCCGGAGTATATGAATCACTGAAATAGTATTTCTACACTATTAAGAACTAAAACTATATTTTGAGAATAAGTAAAGGAGTGTATAGAGAGAAAAGTAGCTTGAGAAAGCTTGATGAATAAAATGATGAAATAATATAAGTATTTATAGGTGTGAATGAGGGACCTAACAATAATTAAAATAATTATAAAAAATATCTAAAAATTTAATGGAAGATTTTGATGTCATGGGTGATGTCAAATAGAGGACTATTGATGTCATGGTGATGTCAAATGGATCTAGATTTTTCCATGGTTGGTGAGATGAACCGTCTTTTAACTAAATACACTTTTTCGGAGCTACGTTTGAATAAGATAAATTCCTTATTAGGATTTGGTGTATTCATATGAATTGTTGCTCTAGAAGTATTCTTTCATATCGTTTAAGAATCAACTGATTTGGATGAACCTATAATGAGATATGATTTTTCTTCTACAAATACTCCATTTTATCATAGCGCCATGTCTTGCAACAATTAATTTATTTGACCTAATTAGCCTCCAAAACATAAAATATAGTCACAAAAGTTGTAGGTAATGATGTCGGGGTTATTCAAAAATTTGAACCACCTAATATGGGCCATCCTATGAAATGTTGTGCCCAAAATACAAAAGTTGTATTATTTTTATCGAGAATTGGAATATCGGGGGTGTTACAAATGTCTTTCACAAGCCATAATTTTTACACTAGGGGTCCTCTCAAGGGACCTATAACAATCAACTTTGTATTAGAACGTGACACCCGATGCAAGTATGGGTCAAAACGTGATACCCGATCCCAAGATATCACAATCACAATCACATACAATATTTACAATATTTATACCATCAAGAACAGGTTCATTAATATAACAGGCCAACAAATGATTATTTCACACATAATCTAGCACGTTTCCCTATTCATATACACACATGCATATCATGAAGCAATTTAATAAGTATATGAAACACATACGGGAAACTAGACCATTATTTACCTCAAATTCAAGCTCTCAAGACCTTACAATGCAATAGTCTTCCCTTTCCGGGTTCGTTCTTCTTGTTCTTGGTCTAGAAACATTAAATACATATCAAGGATCAATATAATGGACTAACTATCAAGAAATATAACACAATTTTATTCTCTAGGCCAAATCTATGATCCTAACCTTACCCTAGGGCTATTTTACCTTAGATTTTCAGTCTAAACCCTCCCTCAAAGATTATCACCTATACTTATAGTTCCTAAGAATCAAAGTATGAATCTAGGGAGTAAAAACCTTACCTTAAGCATGGAAATCTGTGAAAAATTGATTGAAATTGCCCTAGGTCACCTCTTGGGGTTAGAAACTGAACTTGCAGAAAAAGACCATTCTGGTCTTTTACACGACTTAAGTCACAAATATCCCGCTCTGGCAGGATAGATCCCACTGTGGCGGGAATAATTCCGCTCTGGTAGGATAGGTGGAAATAAATATCTCAGAATTTGTGCTCCAAGTTCCCCTTTCACAACACATTCCCTTTCAACTACGTATTAAAATATTTTCCTCACACAAACTTCAATTCCGAAAGTTTTACTCTCCCAAATGCTATTCCGCAAAGCCGTAAATGCTTCGTATCGCCTTGGATATCATCTATCCAATCAAACTATAAATTTTACCATCCATAATTTACGTGATCACCCTAGACTTCACTTGACTCAGAATTCGTCCAAGTCTATCCCAGGCTCAATTTTCTGAAGAAGTTACTACCCGAAGTTTGTTGGCCAAAAATCCTCTCCCATTGGCCTATCTCTAACGATGGTAGCAGGTCATTAAAATAGATACCAATTTACCCATCACTCGTCACCGAGTGACTAACTTTGGAAAATAGGGCTAAAGTAAAGATAAAGTAGTACATATTTCGTCGAACAGTTGAGGATACTTGTCTCGCATGTATTTCTCACTCTCCCAAGTAACTTTCTCTACCGAATGATGTTTCCATTGCACTTTAACCATATTTATTGCCTTAGTCCTCAATTTTCGGACATCATGATTAAGAATTGCAACTGGCTTTTTCTCATACCAAAGTTCTTTGTCTAATAACATCGAGTCTCATTTGATGATGTAGTTCCCATTTCTATGGTACTTTTTCAGCATAGACATATGGAACACCGGATGTACCCCTAATAAGTTAGGTGGTAAGGCCAACCTATATGCCACTGGCCCCACACAATCAAGAATTTCAAAAGGACCAATGTAACGAGGACTGAGTTTGCCCTTCTTGCTAAATCTCATCACCCCTTTTATGGGTGATAATTTTAGAAGTACTTGTTCACAAGCCTCAAATGTCATATCCCTTACCTTTCAGTCTGCATACTCCTTCTGACGATTTTGAGCCGCTAGAAGCTTAGCTTGGATGCTTCTTACCTTATTTTGAGCATCCCTCACTAAGTCAACCCCCAATGGCTCCACCTTCCTAACTTTAAACCACCCTATGGGAGACCTACATCCCCTCCCATACAGGTCTTCGAATGGTGTGATATCAACACTGGAGTGGTAGCTATTATTTTAGGAGAACTCATACAAGGGCAGAAACCTATCCCAATATCCCCCAAAGTCACGCATGCCCTCAACATATCTTCCAGTACTTGGATATTCCTTTATGACTTCCCATCTGTCTGTGGATGAAAAGTTATGCTGAAAGTGAGTTGAGTACCCAACTCTTCATATAACTTACCCCAAATTTGGAAGTGAACTGAGTACCACGGTCTGAAATGATAGAAATGGGCACCCCGTGCAGCCTTACTATCTCTTTCACATAAATTCTGGCCAATTGTTGTGCATTATAATCCAATCTAACCGGAATGAAGTATGTTGACTTCGTTAACCTGTCAACCACCACCTAAATAGATTCATTCTTTCCCAAAGTCTTAGGGAGTCCCACCACGAAATCCATGGCTATTCTCTCCCACTTTCATTTAGGAATAAGCATTCTTTGCAACAAACCTATAGGTCTTTGGTGCTCATACTTCATTTGTTGGAAGTTCTGACACTTGGTTATATATTCAGCTATGTCTTTCTTCTTACCTGGCCACCAATATAGCCATTTCAAGTCCTGATACATTTTAATCACTATGAGAAAATAGAGTATCCTGATCCATGAGATTTAAATAGGATTCTTTGAATTAGTCCATCTACCCGGGTAACACAAATACTTCCCCTAAAATAGAGCACCCCTCTTGCATCTAGTGTTGAGTCTGGAGCCTTGCCCATCAATACCTTCCCTCTAGTTTCATTTAAGTATACATCCTTAAACTGCTTGGTCTTGATCTCTTCTATGAAGGTAGGCCTTAGATCAACTCCGGCCATTATACCACCCTTCTATGATATACCTAGCCTCGTGAATCTGGCCTCCAAAGCTTGAATTTCTCTAGCTAGGGGTCGCTTAAGCGTCCCCAACAAGCTAAACTACCCATGCTAACCGGCTTATGGCTCAATGCATTTGCTACCACATTAGCCTTGTCTGGATGGTACTGTATCATGATATCATAGTCCTTAAGCAACTCCATCACCTTCCTTGTCTTAAATTCAAGTTCTTTTAGGTGAACACGTGTTGTAAGCTGCGGTGATAAGTAAAAACCTTACTTTGACACTATACAAGTAATGTCTCCAGATTTTTAGTGCAAGCACTATCATTGCTAACTCCAAGTCATGAGTCGGGTAGTTCTTCTCATGCACCTACAATTGCCGCAAAGCATATGCTATAACATTCTTATTCTGCATTAACACACCATCCAAACTAGAATGTGAAGCATTACAATAAATAATGAAATCTTTACCTTTGACCAGTAGGGTCAAAATCGGTTATGCGGTCAGAAGAGTCTTGAGCTTTTTGAAGCTCTCTTCACACTTGTCAAGTCCATTCAAATGGTACTTCCATTTTAGTCAACCTAGTCAAGTGCGTAGCAATAGAAGAAATGTTTTTCAAGAACCGACGATAGTAACTGGCAAGACCCACAAAACTTCTAACCTCTGTCACAGAACTAAGCCTAGCCCAATTCTTAATTGCCTCAATCTTTTGTGGGTCCACCATCACTCCTTTTTTGAAACAACATGGCCTAAAAGGGCACCTAAAGGCAGCCAAAATTCACACTTGGACAATCTCGTATACCACTTTCATCTTCCCAGAACTTCTAGCACAATTCAGAGATGATCTGCATGTTCCTGTTCACTCTTTGAATACATTAAGATATCATCTATAAACACTATCACAAACAAATTTGGGATCGTTTTGAACACCCCATTCATCAAAATCATGAAAGTTGCAAGTGCATTGGTCAACCCAAAGGACATTACTAAAAATTCGTAGTGCCCATACATGTCCCAAAAGCTATTTTGGGGCACATTCTAAGGTCTAATTTTTAACTGATGATACCCATACCGGAGATCAATCTTTGAGAAGACTAAAACACCTTGTAACTGGTCAAAAAGTCATTAATACGAGGTAGAGGGTATTTATTTTGGATGGTTACCTTATTCAGTTATTGGTAGTCAATGCACATTCTTATACTACCATTATTTTTTTTGATAAATAACATCGGAGCACCCAAAGAGGAAGCCCCCTTTACCAAGAAGCTTTTGAATCTGAGCCTTAAGCTCTGTCAACTCTGTCAGGGCCATACGGTAGGGAGAAATGGAAATTAAATAAGTACCCATCTCTAAATCAATGCTGAAATCTATATCTCGGTCAGGAGGCATACCAGGCAAGTTTGAAGGAAAAATCGAAAATTCACACACTATTGGAATAGACTCAATGGCAAAAAACTCTACTTTCATATTCTGGATATGGGCCAAATAGGCCAAACAACCCTACCCCACCATTTTTCTAGCTCGGAGAAAGAATATGACCTTAGCTAGCTTAGATTTGTACACCCCTTCCCACTCTAACCTTTCCCTTCTCGGGATCTCTAGAGTCACGGTCTTTGCATTGTAATTAAGTACAACAAAGTAGGAGGACAACCAAGTCATGAATAAGATCATATCAAAATATTTTATGTCTAGAATCACTAAGTCAACCCAAGTATGATATCCCATAAACACAACAAAATAAGAACGATATACATGGGTGACTATGACTGACTCTCCAACAGGGGTAGAAACATGAACAGGGGCATCTAACATATCACACAATGTGTCAAAACCCAATGCATACCTCACAATACATAGGAATACGTAGAACTTGGATCAAATAAAACAGTAGTCATCCGGTCACAGACAAGAATAGTACCTATGATAATTGCGTCAGATGCCTTCTCCTCAATTTTGCCCAAGAATGCATAAAACTGAGCCCGTTCATCCTGAAGGGCCACCTCCTTGCCTTTATGGACTACTCCTTGACCTGTACTACTACCACCTCGGCCCCCACGGCCTCTCAAATTTCCTCCTCACCTATTTTGTGGACGTCCTTTGCTACTATTCCCTCCAGCTGTTGGGACGAGTACTTGGGCCTACTGAGGTGCTGAAACTATTTCACAAGGGTGAGGGAAATCCCTCCGTATATGTCCTGGCTCTCCACAGTTAAAATAGCCATAATTAAAAGACAGGCGGCTACCTGGGAATGATGCTCGTTGACCCTCATGGGCCTAATGCTGCTGTGGAGTACCTGAAAAACTGTTAGTGAAAGCGGATAATGCTGACTGAATTGGCCAGGCAGAAATAACCGGCCTGCCTGACCCTCTAGAATAGGATTCCTGGAATTTACCTACACTCTTGGACCTTTTAGCCAAAGCCTTGGCTTGTCCATCTTTCGTCACACCTTCAACTTTCTTAACAAAGTCTATGACTTTGTTGAAGCTCCGGTTGGACGAAGTCATATGAATAGAGACTACCTGCATCTCGGGGTCCAACCCCTTCATAAACAACCTGATTCTCTCCTTCTCAGTAGTGACTGGCTAAGTAGTGTACTTGGCCAGTGCATGAAACTTGGCCTCATAAGAAGCCACTAAAAACCCTCCCTGCTCAAGGGCCATAAACTCATCATTTTTCCTGTCCCTTAGGGTGTGGGTCACGTACTTCTCTAAAAATAGAGCATGGAACTGAACCCAAGTAAGTGGGGCCAACATAGGTGAACAACATTCCACATAGTCCCTTCACCACTACTTGGCCTCTCTCTGTAGTTGAAAAGTCACAAACTCTACTCTGTGCTGATACACTATGCCCAACTTGTGTAGCCTCTCATAGTAATCCAGAATAAACTCATAGGCATCCTCATTTTCAGTACTTGGAAAACTAGAGGTTTGAGCTTGAGGAACTTGGTGAGCATATCATGCTCTGTACCAGTTATCACAGGACCCATTAGGGGCCTGAAGAATGCATATGTGCCCAATACTGCATCTGTTGGCTAAACTGCAGCAGCAATCGGATGGTCGACAAGAGCTGGTGCTGTAGGGATAGTGGGGATAGCGCCAGTGCCAACTAGCCTACTTAAGAATGCCATAATCTGCTAGGCCAAGATTAAATTCAGAGGGGGGATACCAGCAACCTCAGTTTGGCCATCCTCCTCTTGTTCTACCCGCTCCTGTTCCTCTCCAGCTTCCACATATCCCTCAAACTCATTCTTGGGTGTTAGAGGGGCATCCCCTGCCAACTCCTCCTCAATAGGGACTACTGCTCTAGAAGGTGCTGCCCTCCCCCTGCCCCTGCCTCACCTACCTCTCCTTTCTCTCTCTTTTCTATGCCCTCGAATGGTTGGCTCCTCCTCGGGCTCAATTAAAGCTACTAGCCTAACATCATTATAATGTCTATTAACAATTTGTAGACAAAAGAGTGAAAGCAATTAGATACCAATTGGAATCAAATTATAGCACCAAAGAAGGAAAATAGTGAAATTTTTCCTAAAGTTTTTCCCCTCGAAGAAAAGTATAGACGTCTCTGTACCATTCCGCAAGACTCTACTTAACTCATTTTAGTACGACGAGATCAACGAACCTAGGCTCTAATACCAACTTTGTCATGACCCCAACCCACTGTGACTAGCACCCACAATACTTATTCCAGTGGGAAAATCATTCTAATATCCTAACAACAATAATTGCAATATGTGCACAAATTTAAAGATTGTAGAAGCAGGTTTAAATCAAGACATGTGTTGAGTTCCCATAAACTCAGAAAACTAGCTAGTTATAACCTCAAATATGCAGAATTAAAACCCCTAGAAAATGAAAGTTATCATACCAAAACTCTAATCTACCAAGTCTAGAATACGAGCATAACTCCAAATAGAAATTGGTAATAAATAAAACATTGTCTAACATCTAAGTCCAGGAAAGAAAATGGACTACAACAAAAATAGAGTCCACTGCATCCTGAAGGAACAACTAACTCTTGAACTCGAAACACACGATCACTCCTCCCAATGAGGTCTCTCCGCAATCAGTTGAATATGCCCCTTATACTCAATAAAAAGGCAGAGCAAGAGAAATATCAGTACACAAAAACAATGGTGTACTGTAGGATCACACGGATAGCTAATAACCGGATCATAGACAAGTAAATCTCAACATAATAGGCATATAAATATGCAAAATAAGTCAACCATATTTCAGTATCACAGCTCAATGTCGTTCACATGCAATAATTTTCACACCAGGTTCCTCTCAAGAGACCTATAATAATCAACTTTGTATCAAAATGTGACACTCGATCCAAATTATGTGTTGGAATGTGACATCCGATCCAAATTATATGTCAGAACATGACACCTGATCCCAAGACATCACAATCACAAGTACATTCAATGTTTACAACATTTAAACCACCAAGAACATGTTCATCAAAATAACAAGCCAGCAAGTGATCATTTTCACACATAATCTAGCATGTTTACCTATTCATATACACACATGAAAATCATGAACCAATTTAACAAGTATATGAAACATATACGGGAAACTAGACCATCACTAGCCTCAAATTCAAGCTCTTAGGACCTTACATCACAAAAGCCTTCCTCTTCTAGTTCGTTCTTCTCGTTCTTGGTCTAGAAACATTAAATACCTATTAAGGATCAATATAATAGCCTAAATATTAAGAAATATAACAAAATTTCATTTCTTAGGCCAAATCCATGATCCTAACCTTACCTTAGTGCAATTTCTCCACCTTAGATTTTTAGTTCGAACCCTCCCCCAATGATTATCACCCATACTTCTAGTTCCTAAGAATCAAATAATAAATATAGGGAGTAAAAACTTACCTTAAGCATGAAAATTCGTGGAAAATCGATTGAAATCGCCCTAGGTCGCCTCTTGGGGTTTTAGAAACTAAACTTGTAGAAAAAGACCGTTTTTGGTCTTTTTTACAACTTAAGTCGTGACTTTTCCACTCTGGCGGGAGGCAAAAATAGAGAGCTCAGAGTTTGTACTCCAAGCTCTCCTTTCACAACACACCCCTTTTTAAAGACATATTAAAATATACCCCTCACGCAAACTTCAATTTCGGGAGTTTTACCAGCCCAAAGAAATCAGCTTGTCCAATCAAAATATAAATTTGACCTCCCATAATTTACGTGGTCACCCTAAAATTCACTTGACTCAGAATTTATCCAGGTCTGGCCTAGGCTCAAATTTTTTGAAATTATTATCCGAAGTTTTTTGATCCAAAATTCTTCCCCATTGGCCTATCTGTAACAATAGGAACAAATCATTACATTTTTATAGCATGTTCTCATGTGAATTGCATCATTTCAAGTTGATTTATAGATGCACATGCATAAAGCTATATTTTGAAGCTATGATTATGAATTTAAGATGAGTTTATGAGTTGATCATGAGTTACATGATTTTCAATAAAAATTTTATACGAGTTAAAGTTAACATTTATGATTCTAAAGTTAAAGTTATGATGATGATCAAAGTTAAGATTAAAATATGTTTAACCAAGGTGATAAGGACAATTATGACCGAAGTTATAGATTCTTATAAATCACTAAATAGATGAGTTATTCCTATTATATTTTAAAAATGGATTGATAGACAGTTACTATCTTTCCCTACTATGTTAGGATTATGTTTTAATGAGTTTCCGTTGGGATATTGACTAAGCCCCAAGAGAGATTCTATGTGGGGTTTGGTTCGGTAATGCAGTTAGTTACCCAAGAGAATCCTAATAACAACCTAAAGTCCCAAACTACATTGCCCACATAGGTTGCCTTCATGGCTAGCTAGTGGATACACATATTGCACAGTTGAGTTGAATTGAGTTTTTTTTTTGGAGTATGCCCTGGCAAGGTAGCCTCCCCTATTTCGATGCAGGAGTTATTGGCCTGTCTCGATGTAGGAGTCATCGGATTCCATGTAATAGCTCTTATGGTCTTAGTTGTCAGTTAAAGGTCCTATCCCATATAAGTTCAAGTTAAAGCTATGAGATGTCAAGTTGTGAGTTGGAAGTTAAAGTTCTTATGATATGTATTGACCATGAGTTCTATATGTTTTCAATTTCTTTAAAACTATACTCATGTTCATTAAGATTGGTCATACATCCTATGAAATATTGATTACGATCTTTACTTGTTCATGCATACCTCACATACTTTGTACATTCAAACATACTAATGCATGTTTTTCTAATATTATCTCATAATATATGGACGGATGACACTCATGATCACCCTACTCATGGCTAGAGATTTGCTTTAGATTTCAAAGATGTTGGTGAGTCATCATTCTATCGAGGACAAGACTTTATTTCATGTTACTATTGTCTACACTTTCTTCTATTGTTAGGGTGAGCTAGGAGCTTGTCCTAAGCCCCCGTCAAAGACTAGACTAGAGGTATGTTTAGATGATATTATGGTGTAGTCGGGTTAGACATTTATAGGGTTGATCTCCCTTAGTCGCATTCCCTTGTGATGATTACTTTCGCTTATCTTTATCATGTTCTTTACCTTATGTATGCTAAGATGGCTTATGGTTAGGGTCCCCCGCTTCCTGGTCGCTGTGTTACATCTAGACCCTAAGTCGGGTCGTACTTGGTATTAGAGCACAAGGTTTAGAAGAGTCCTACGGAGTATAACATGCCGCGTTAAGTAGAGTTTTATTTATTAATGTAAAGTGCGCCACATCCATGAATAGAAAGTTGTGAAATGTCTTAGGAAAAAGTCTCACTTCTTTCATGATCTATGTCGTGCGGTAGAGTGGTTAAGTATTTTTTCTCTAATGTTTGTTCTTTACAATTTTCAGAATATGCCTCCACAAAGATACATCGTTAGAAGGAACGTGGTTGAAAATGAGCAACAAGCTCCGAATGACCCTATGAATGATTAAGTTTCCAATGCCGAGTTTTGAGCAGCCTTTCAAGTGCTCTCTTAAGCAGTTATGGCTCAAGTAAATCATGAGGTGGTTGCTCCCATGAATCCATAAGATTATTGAGATCATGGGAATTAGCCCGGTTGAAAGGGCAGAGTTGGTTATGTACCAATTAAAGGGTGTTTCTCAAATTTGGTTTGATCAATGGAAAAGTGAGAGGCCTAGAAAAGCAGAGCCCATGACTTGGGATGAGTTCAAAGGGGTATTTTTTGATCGACTCTTCCCATTAGAGTTGAAGAAGGCTAAAGTGCAAGAGTTTATCAACCTTAAGCAAGGTGGTATGAGTATGAGGGAATATGCCCTCAAGTCTGCTCAATTGTCAAAATATTCGCCATTCATGGTTGTCGACTCAAGAGCTCATATGAGAAAGTTCATACCAGGTGTATTGGACATGGTTGCAATGGAATACAAAACAATGATGTTGATTCAGGAGATGGATATATCTATACTCATGACCTATGCAAAGCAAGTAGAAAGTGAGAAGCTAAAGGTAAAGAATAGGGAGTCTAAGGGGCTAAGGACCGATGTTAGTGAATCCTCTCGTGCAAAGTCCGAAAATGGTGGACATCCTCGTTTTAGCCAAAAGTACTCCAGGCAAGGGTCTTCTAATGCTACTACTCCAAACTTTGATAAAGATAGGGTGCCCAACCCTAAACCTCAAAGAGGTGCTCCTATTGACCAAGCTACTCCTGTGTGCAACAAGTGTGGTAGGAACCATAAGTGTGAATGTCTAATCGGGTCAAATGTGTGCTATCAGTGTGGTAAGTTGGGTCATCATGCTAAGAAATGTCAGGTCAAAGATGGTCGTCCTCAAGTCTAATTTTCTCAAGGTGGCCAAGGGCAACCAAAGGGTGGTTAATGCAATAATAGGTTTTATGCCCTCCATGGTAGGCAAGAGGTAGAGGAGACGCCCGATGTTGTTACCGATATGTTAAAGGTATTTCACTATAATGTTTATGCTTTGATTGATCTAGATACAAATTTATCTTTTGTTTCCCTTTATGTGGCCATAAGATTTGATGTTAGTCCTGAGACATTGCTAGAACTTTTCTCTATTTATACTCCCGCTGGTGAGTCGATTATGGCTAAAAGAGTGTATAGAAGTTGTCCGATTATGATTTTCCATAAGGTTACCCTATTGACCTAGTTGAGATTGAGATGACCAATTTTGATATTATCCTTGGAATGGATTGGCTATATGCATGTTATGCTTCTGTTGATTATAGAACCTGAGTGGTTAAGTTTCAATTCCCAAATGAGTCGGCCCTAGAATGGAAGGGTAGTAACTCCGTGTTTAAAGGTTAATTCCTTTTGTTCCTTAAATCTCGAAAGATGATTTCCAAGGGGTGTATTTATTATTTTTTGAGGGTTAGGGATGAGAATTCTGTATCCCCTATCCTAAAGTCGGTCCCCATTGTAAATGAGTTTCTGGATGTGTTTCCCAATGATTTACCTAGTGTTCCTCCCGAAAGAGAGATTGATTTTGGTATAGACCTTCTTTCGGATACTCAACTTATTTTTATCTCTCCTTACCAGATGGTTCCAATGGAGTGAAAGGAGTTGAAGGATCAATTAAAGGACTTGTTAGACAAGGGGTTCATTAGGCCAAGTATTTCTTCATGGGGTGCTCCCGTATTGTTTGTTAGAAAGAAGGATGGTTCACTACATATGTGTATTAATTATTGGTAATTAAATAAGGTAACCATCAAGAATAAGCATCTAATTTCGAGAATAGATGACTTGTTCGATTAATTGCAAAGAGCAAGTTACTTCTCCAAGATAGACCTTTTTTTCAGTTATCACCAATTAAGGGTGAGGGAGTGTGACATTCCCAAAATGGCATTTCAGACAATGTATAGCCATTATGAGTTTTTAGTCATATCGTTTGGTTTGGCCAATACTCCCGCGACTTTCATGGACTTAATGAATAGTGTGTACAAGCAATAACTAGATATGTTTGTGATTGTATTCATCGACGACATTTTTGTTTACTCTCGGAATGAAGAGGAGCATGCAAATCACTTGAGGACTGTTTGTAAACTCTAAGAGAAAAATAACTATTTGTAAAGTTCAACAAATGTGAATTTTGGTTAAGGGAGGTGGCCTTCCTTGGTCATATTGTGTCCGATGAAGGGATTATGGTTGATCTTAAGAAAACCAAAACGGTTAAGAATTAGCCTAGAGCATTATCTCCTTTGGATATTAGGAGTTGTTTGGGCCTAATTGGATACTATAAGAGATTTTCGAAAGGATTTTCATCGATCCCATCACCTTTGACCAAGTTGACTCAAAAAAGGTGAAATTTCAATGGTCGAAAGCATATGAAAAGAGTTTCCAAGAATTGAAGGATCATCTTACCACTATTCCTATCTTGACCTTGCCGGAAGGATCTAATGGTTTCATGGTGTATTATGATGCCTCAAGGGTTGGTATTGGTTGTGTATTGATGCAACATGGTAAGGTAATAGCCTATGCTTCTAGGAAACTTAAGGTGCATGAATGAAACTATCCAACCCATAATCATGAACTAACGGCGGTTGTGTTTTCCTTGAAGATTTTGAGACACTATCTTTATGGTGTCTATGTGGATGTGTTCACCGACCACAAGAGTTTACAATATGTGTTTAAGCAAAATGACTTGAACTTTCAGCAAAGGAGATGGCTTGAGTTGTTGAATGATTATGATATGAGTGTGCTGTATCATCCGGGCAAGGTAAATGTGGTTGCCAATGTACTAAGTAGGTTGTCCATGAGTAGTGTGGCACATGTTGAAAAACATAAGAAAGAATTGATTAAAGATATTCATAGGTTGGCACGTTTAGGTGTGCGTTTGGTTGAATCCAATGATGGAGATGTTCTTATTCATAATTGTTCGGAATCATCTCTTGTAGTATATGTCAACTCCAAGCAAGACCAAGATCCAATGTTGTTTGAGTTAAAGAAGTCGGTTGCCAAAAAAGCGATTGAGGCTTTCTCCCAAGGGGGAGACGGTGTGCTACATTACCAAGGCCGTTTGTGTGTACCTAACGTTGATGGGTTGAGAGAGTTGATATTAAATGAGGCCCATGTTTCCCAATACTTTATTCATTCGTGTTCCACTAAGAAATATTGTGATTTGAGAGAAGTGTATTGGTGGAATGACATGAAAGACATAGCGGAGTTTGTAGCTACCTGTCCGAATTGCCAATAAGTTAAAGTTGAGCATCAAAGACCGAGAGGTCTAGCCCAAGATATTTAAATTCCTACTTGGAAATGGAAAGATGTAAATAGGGATTTTGTAACGGGTTTGCCTTATACTAAGAAGCAACATGATTCCATTTGGGTTATTGTATATTGGATGACCAAGTCAGCTCATTTTCTATCGGTGAAGATTTTCTATGGTGCCGAAAATTATGCTAAGTTTTATGTACGTGAGTTGGTAAGACTTTATGGTGTTCCCTTTGTCCATTATATTGGATCAAGGTACACAATTCACTTTACACTTTTGGAGGTCTTTTCAAAAGGTCTCAGTACAAAGGTTAAGTTAAGTACCGTTTTTCATCCTCAAACTGACGGTCAAGCCGAAAGAACGATCTAAACTTTAGAGGATATGCTAAGAACGTGTGTTATTGATTTTAAAGGAAGTTGGGATGAATATTTGCCATTGATTGAGTTTGCCTATAATAATAGTTATCACTCTAGCTTCTAAATAGCTCCTTTCGAAGAATTGTATGAGAGGAGATATAGGTCCCCGTGGGATGGTTTGCAGTTGGTGAGATAGCCTTGATTGGTCCAGATTTGGTTATCGATGTTATGGAGAAGGTAAGACTCATAAGGGAGAGGTTGAAGATGGCTCAAAGTCGTTAAAAGTCCTATTCCAATATTAGGAAAAGAGAGCTTGAATTTGAAGTGGATGATTGGGTCTATTTGAAAGTTTCACCCATGAAGGGTGAATGCATTTTGGCAAGAAAGGGAAATTGAGTCCTAGATACTCTGGACCTTACAAGGTATTGAGACATGTTGGCAAAGTGGCTTATGAGTTAGATTTGCTATTTGAGTTAGCTATGGTTCATCCAGTATTTCATGTGTCTATGTTGAGAAAGTTTGTAGGTGATCCAAACTCTATTGTGTCATTGAAAGTTAAGTGTTGAGGAAAATTTGACTTATGAAGAAGTTCCGATGGAAATGTTAGACCGGAAAGTTAAGAAGTTAAGAAACAAAGAAGTTGTGTCCGTCAAAGTGTTATGGAGGAATCAACAAGTAGAAAGTGCTACTTGGGAGGCGGAGGCGGATATGATGAAATGATACTCGTACCTCTTTCCCTCTACTCAAGCCTAAAGTAGTAAATTGTTCTTATTCAAGCTAGTTGAACTCTTACGTATTCATTTCCTCCTATGTCATTCATATGCATGCATGTTCATGAAAAAATTGATTTCAAAGTTATGATTTTCTGTTGAAGATTTCATGTTCCATGCATTTTAAGATGTCTTCAGAATCCTGATGGGTCGCTAGTCTTCTTTTCGTGTCCTTCTTATGATAAGTTAAATCTCATTCGAGGACGAATGTTCCCAAATGGAAGATATTGTAGCATTCCTCAAAATGCTCATAAGTTCCTTAAGAATGCCTAGGGAATAGACCGCTTACGTAATGCATTATCCTTATTCTTTTTGGTAAATCCGAGTACGGAATGTCGATTAGGGGGTTAAAATCTGTGGGAAAATGGTCTCGATGGATTTTTAAGACTCGCGTATCGATAGATAAATTTTGTCAAAAATTGCACAAAACAGTGAGGTGCGTGGCAGCTCCGCATCGCCCACTTGTTCCCATTTAGTGTAATTTTTCGTCGAGTAAAAATTTGACGAAAATCTCATTCACTAAAAATTAGCCTATCCGAGAGCAGCTCCGCGACACAGACCCAAGAGAAATTTTTCGTCTGAATTCAGTTTTTAAGTAAGGAAACTTTAGACTTTTCCCTAATTGCTAGTTAATGAACCTGGACATTTTTAGGGACTAATTATACTCTATAAACTACCCTAAACCCTTAATTCTATTCATTCTTCTATAATTCACCTACTCAATTATTTCTTTCTCTACAAGAGGCTCTCAAGGACTCCATTGAAGACTTCCAAGAAATTCACTCAAGCTTTCCATCAAAATTCTCAAATTCTTTTGTCTTCTCGCTCAAGGTATGTGGGGATTGATTTATGGGATCTTTTCACCCATGAAGTCCCAAAAATTTCTCAAGTTTTCACTCAATTTACAATCGATTATGAACCCTAGTTTTGATGAATTGCACTGGGCTGATTTGATTTAATTTTTAAATGTTATCAATGATCTTTATATGCATGTTCTCATGTGAATTGCATGATTTCAAGTTGATTTATAGATGCCCATGCATAAAGCTATATTTTCAAGCTATGATTATGAATTTAAGATGAGTTTATGAGTTGATCATGATTTTCAATGAAAGTTTTATATGAGTTAAAGTTGAGATTTTATATTCTAAAGTTAAATTTATGATGATGATCAGAGTTAAGATCAAAAGATGTTTAAAGATGGTAATAATGACAATTCTCACCGAAGTTATAGATTCTTATGAATCACTAAATAGATGAGCTATTCCTATTATATTTTAATGATGGATTGATAGACAGTTACTATCTTTCCCTACTATGTTAGGATTATATTTTAATGAGTTTCCGTTGGGATATTGACTAAGCACCAAGAGGACTTCTAGGTGGGGTTCGGTCCAGTAATGCGGTTAGTTACCCAGGATAATTCTAGTAGCAACATAAAGTCCCAAACTACGTTGTCCACGTAGGTTGCCTTCATGTCCTAGCAAGTGGATCCACATATAGCACCGTTGAGTTGAGTTGTTTTATTTTTTTGGAGTATGCCCTGGCAAGGTAGCCTTCCCTGTTTTGATGCAGGAGTCATCGGTCTGTCTCGATGCAGGAGTCATCGGATTACATGTAATAGCTCGCATGGTCTTAGTTTTCAGTTGAAGGTCCTATTCCACACAAGTTCAAGTTAAAGCTATGAGATGTCAAGTTGTGAGTTGGACGTTGAAGTTCTTATGATATGCATTGACCATGAGTTCCATATGTTTTAAGTTGCTTTTAAACTAAACTCATGTTCATTATGATTGGTCATGCATCCTATGTCATATTGATTACGTTCTTTACTTGTTCATGCATACCTCACATACTTAGTACATTCAAATGTACTAATGCATATTTTGCCTACATTGTCTCATAATGTAGGGACAGACAACACTCATGATCACCCCACTCGTGGCTAGAGATTTGCTTTAGATTTCAAAGAAGTTGGTGAGTCATCATTCTACTGAGGACAAGACTTTATTTCATGTTACTATTGTTTACACTTTCTTCTATTGTTAGGGTGAGGTAGGAGCTTGTCCTAAGCCCCCGTCAAACTAGACTAGAGGCATGTTTAAATGATATTATGGTGTAGTCGGTTGAACGTTTATAGAGTTGATCTCCCTTAGTCTCATTCCCTTGTGATGATTACTTCCTCTTATATTTATCATGTTCTTTACCTTATGTATGCGATGTAGGCTAAGATGGCTTATGGTTGGGGTCCCTAGCATCCCGCTCGCCGTGTTATGACTAGGCCCTAAATCGGATCGTGACATACAAATACCACTTAAAGAAGATACGCTTCATCTTTAATTAATCAATTGCAATCACTTACTTGATATTAATTTGCGGTTTCTAAGTGATTAGTATGCTTTAAGCTTGGATAGCACCATATTCTCACATTCGAAGACAATCTATAAAAATTTAGTAATGTCTCACATTCATTGGCTTTTGGGTGATTTGAGGGAATTGTGGTCTGAAAATAAGGAATATTATTGGTATAATTGGAAGAAAAGGAAATAAAAATCCTATAAGTTCCTAAAGAATAGGAAAAGAGGGGAAAGAGTTTGACGACTAGCTACTTTAATACTTGAGAATTATAGCGATAGAGAAATATTGGGGATATGATATAGAGTAATATTTCGGTAAAACGTTGGGAGAGCTAACCCAAAAAGAAAAGGAAATTAATTTCTCAACTAACAAAAATAGGTGCCAACCAAAATCCATGCATATTTGGAATATCACAATTTCAGGGGAGAATATTGATAGTCAAAGATATGATAAGAGTGATTTTGAGAAATTAACGTGGTAAAAATATATTCTTCCGAACAATTATGAATAGTAATTTTTGGGGAGATGTTCTTATTCATAAAAATATATCTCTTTAGTACATTATCCAGCATGACTCAAATATTAATTGTGTTCTACTTAAATATTATTGTAATAATAATATCTATCAAATTTTCATTATTATTATTTTGATAAATAATAAGTTATATTATTAGTGTGATTTTTTAATTATTTTCCAACAATCTAAGAAATTAATGCAAATAATTTATGTCCTGAAACTGCCATAGTATAGATATTAGTGCTATCCTGACTACAATTGTTCATATCATTCTGTTAGAGGATTATGATGTTGAAAAATACAGGTATGTAAATAGACATGGTTATATGTCCAATGCTAATAATAAAACCTTCATAAAAAATACACCTCAATACAAAGAAGTATTTGAAAGAAATGACAATTCCGCTATGCTAAAATTAAATTTGGCTGAAACGGATGATATAATTATTGCGGTCATTTCAAAAATAAATATTGAGGCCAACGTGAGAAATTGGGTGATAGACTCTAATGCTACGACACACATTTGTCTAAATAAAAATAATTTTATTTCATACACCCAAATTGAGAAAGGAGAAAAAAAAATTATCTTGATGACTCAAGGACAACTAAAGTTCTTAGAAAAAAAAAAGCTCTTCTCAAACTCACATTTGATAAAACCTTGGCATTGAGTGATGTATTGCATGTTCCTAATATTCGAATCAATTTGCTTTATATGAGATTATTGGAAAAGGTTGGAATGAAGGTTCATATTGACCAAAAATAATATCTTTGTGGGCAATAAATTTTGTAACCATGGCTTATTTGTGCTTAATATTTGTAATAACTTCAATACAAATGCACCTGCTTCTACTTATATGATTGAACTTATTTCTTTATGGCATGCTAGATTAGGACATGTTAATGTCTCATATATAAAGAATACGCAGTCTCTTGGTTTAATATCTGATTTTCACTCAAAATTTTGATAAATGTGAAACATGTGTTGAAACTAAAATTACTAAAAAGTCATGTTTTTCATTAAATAGAGAAACTGAATTGTTATCTTTAATTCACACTGATTTAGGTGATTTGATAGAGACTATGACTAGAGGTGGTAAAAGATATTATGTGACTTTTGTTGATGATATTTCTAGATTTACAAAGGTATATTTACTTTAAAATAAAGTATCAAGATCCAACCCCGTAGAACGTGATAGGACCCGATCTGGACACCCATATACATACCTATCAGATATAGTCAAGCTGAACCACGAACAATATGATAACTTACATAAGAACTCCAATGGTTCATAACATCTTCATATAAATACATCCCTATCATTTATCTCTTGAGGAGTCACCACTAGTCATATCATGAGGGAACACGCAAGCCGACAAGGTTGCCATTACATATCAATATCCACAGCTCATTGTATAGACACAGCTGAACAAACTTACACACAGCCTACACATATGTCTACAGACCTCTAAGAGTATCAACAATATCATATGGCGGGACAGGCCCCCGTCGTACCCCTGAATAAACAAATATGTACATCAAAAGAATCGATATCAAAAATCTAGGCTCCGGTACAATGGAGCACTCAAAAATAGCTGAC